>NC_079191.1:226618282-226928524 GCF_029499605.1 Hyla sarda
TGTAAAATGATTAGCAGGTTTCATGTATAGCATGATCAGCTAGTTATGACTGATCATTTGCTCCTTTGCTTTTTGTTTTTTTTACTACAATTTTTTTTAAACTATTTTAAAAACAGTTAAGTCTGGCAGGTTGATGGTTAGGACATCCTTAGAAATGATCCAACATATGGATGATCAGCTCCATTTTGGCTAGTCCTTGTTTACCCATACACATAAGAGCAAAGTAAGCTATAACCAACAATTTTTGTCGGATTGGCCAACTATTCAAGGTGTAAGTGGGTGTGCCAACTATCAATAAATCGTTTGAATTTCAGTGCCCAATCCTTTTGTTCTCAAGGAGATGGGGCACCTCCAGAGATGTCTTGCAGCAGCTTATTACCCAATGCCCATTAAGAGCACATACATGCCAGTTTAACTAAAGTGTGAATGTGTATGGGAGATATGGATGTCAGCCACATGCGCACTTGGACACCAGTGTATGTTCACCATAAAATGTATGGGCAGCTTTAGTTACTCTTTGATAAATCACTAAACCCATCTTTAGAGAGTGATGTCTGTCAGTGATTTGCTTTTACCCAACAAAGAAATATTACCATTGTCCACTGGTTCTGGAGTCAAATACCTTTGTAACAAAAATAAATGTACACTACTATAACAACATGGAGATACCTACTGTAAATTATATTTTAGTAGACTGTAATAATGTCAGTCTGGAGTAGACTGGAATACTCTCAGCTGGGGAGCTTATTATACAAAATACTCATCTGTATCTCTTTTTCTTTATTTCTCTCTCACTTACTTTCTTTCTTTCTATCTATCTATTTCTTTATCACTCCCTTTCTGTCTTTCTTTCTATCTTTCTCTCTCAATCCCTTTCTCCTTCTCTCTCTTTTTTTCTCTCTCTTTCTGTCTCACTCCCTTTCTTTCTTTCTTTCTTTCTTTCTTTCATTCTCTCTCTCTCTTTTTATATATGTTACATGGTTTATATGAGCTTCTTTGCAATTATTACTTTGATAGGTACATCAGACCCAAATGTGGTTCATGACATTTCTATCTAAAGATATATTAAAACCAATGGCCCACCTGACAAGAACATGGCATATAGCCTTCTTGTCACATAGGACTGATGTCTTTTGAAAGAATTTGTATATTAATAATTGACACTTTGAAGAAAAAAGGACCCAACTGTTTATATTTGTATCAAAAACAATATGATACATAATGTCATCAGTTTACTGAGAGAGCTGAACCTGACCTTTGACATATGTGAACACATACAAATTAAATAAAAGACAGTAAAACCTGCCAATTTCATGGGGACTGGATGATGATCTCATTTGTATGTGGTTGGACAGCTTTGCCTTGACAGTAGATGTAGAGAAATATAAAGGTTGACTGTGCTGGAATTCAATAAGATGATCCTTTGTTTCTCTAGAGATAAACCATTGGCAGATTAGACTGGCAGCATTTATTCTTCCCCCCACTGAGAACCAAACATGTGTGTGTATATAGGTGTAAAGCATAGCCTTTATTAGTGTGTAAATAGGTATAAAGCATAGCTTTTATTAGTGTGTATATAGGTGTAAAGCATAGCCTTTATAAGGGTGTATATAGGTGTAAAACATAGGTTTTATAAGGGTGTATATAGGTATAAAACATAGGTTTTATTAGAGTGTATATAGGTGTAAAGCATAGGTTTTATAAGAGTGTGTATATAAAGCATAGCTTTTATTAGTGTGTCTATAGGTGTAAAGCATAGCTTTTATTAGTGTGTATATAGATGTAAAGCATAGCTTTTATTAGTGTGTATATAGGTGTAAAGCATAGCTTTTATTAGTGTGTCTATAGGTGTAAAGCATAGCTTTTATTAGTGTGTATATAGATGTAAAGCATAGCTTTTATTAGTGTGTATATAGATGTAAAGCATAGCTTTTATTAGTGTGTCTATAGGTGTAAAGCATAGCTTTTATTATTGTGTCTATATGTGTAAAGCATAGCTTTTATTAGTGTGTATATAGATGTAAAGCAAAGCTTTTAATAGTGTGTATATAGGTGTAAAGCATAGCTTTTATTAGTGTGTATTAAGGTGTAAAGCATAGCTTTTATTAGTGTGTAAATAGGTGTAAAGCATAGCTTTTATTAGTGTGTATATAGGTGTAAAGCATAGCTTTTATCAGTGTGTATATAGGTGTAAAGCAAAGCTTTTAATAGTGTGTATATAGGTGTAAAGCATAGCTTTTATTAATGTGTATATAGGTGTAAAGCATAGCTTTTATTAGTGTGTATATAGGTGTAAAGCATAGCTTTTATTAGTGTGTATATAGGTGTAAAGCATAGCTTTTATTAGTGTTTATATAGGTGTAAAGCATAGCATTTATTATTGTGTATGCAGGTGTAAAGCATAGCTTTTAATAGTGTGTATATAGGTGTAAAGCATAGCTTTTATTAGTGTGTATATAGGTGTAAAGCATAGCTTTTATTAGTGTTTATATAGGTGTAAAGCATAGCTTTTATTAGTGTGTATGCAGGTGTAAAGCATAGCTTTTATTAGTGTGTATATAGGTGTAAAGCATAGCTTTTATTAGTGTGTAAATAGGTGTAAAGCATAGCTTTTATTAGTGTGTATATAGGTGTAAAGCATAGCTTTTATTAGTGTGTATGCAGGTGTAAAGCATAGCTTTTATTAGTGTGTATGCAGGTGTAAAGCATAGCTTTTATTAGTGTGTCTATAGGTGTAAAGCATAGCTTTTATTAGTGTGTATATAGGTGTAAAGCATAGCTTTTAATAGTGTGTATATAGGTGTAAAGCATAGCTTTTATTAATGTGTATATAGGTGTAAAGCATAGCTTTTATTAGTGTGTATATAGGTTTAAAGCATAGCTTTTATTAGTGTGTATATAGGTGTAAAGCATAGCTTTTATTAGTATGTATATAGGTGTAAAGCATAGCTTTTGTTAGTGTGTATATAGGTGTAAAGCATAGCTTTTATTAGTGTGTTTGCAGGTGTAAAGCATAGCTTTTATTAGTGTGTATATAGGTGTAAAGCATAGCTTTTATTAGTGTGTATGCAGGTGTAAAGCATAGCTTTTAATAGTGTGTATATAGGTGTAAAGCATAGCTTTTATTAGTGTGTATATAGGTGTAAAGCATAGCTTTTATTAGTGTTTATATAGGTGTAAAGCATAGCTTTTATTAGTGTGTATGCAGGTGTAAAGCATAGCTTTTATTAGTGTGTAAATTGGTGTAAAGCATAGCTTTTATTAGTGTGTATATAGGTGTAAAGCATAGCTTTTATCAGTTTGTATGCAGGTGTAAAGCATAGCTTTTATTAGTGTGTATGCAGGTGTAAAGCACAGCTTTTATTAGTGTGTCTATAGGTGTAAAGCATAGCTTTTATTAGTGTGTATATAGGTGTAAAGCATAGCTTTTAATAGTGTGTATATAGGTGTAAAGCATAGCTTTTATTAATGTGTATATAGGTGTAAAGCATAGCTTTTATTAGTGTGTATATAGGTGTAAAGCATAGCTTTTATTAGTGTGTATATAGGTGTAAAGCATAGCTTTAATTAGTGTGTATATAGGTGTAAAGCATAGCTTTTATTAGTGTGTATATAGGTGTAAAGCATAGCTTTTATTAGTGTGTTTGCAGGTGTAAAGCATAGCTTTTATTAGTGTGTCTATAGGTGTAAAGCATAGCTTTTATTAGTGTGTATATAGGTGTAAAGCATAGCTTTTAATAGTGTGTATATAGGTGTAAAGCATAGCTTTTATTAATGTGTATATAGGTGTAAAGCATAGCTTTTATTAGTGTGTATATAGGTGTAAAGCATAGCTTTTATTAGTGTATATATAGGTGTAAAGCATAGCTTTTATTAGTGTTTATATAGGTGTAAAGCATAGCTTTTATTAGTGTGTATATAGGTGTAAAGCATAGCTTTTATTAGTGTGTATGCAGGTGTAAAGCATAGTTTTTAATAGTGTGTATATAGGTGTAAAGCATAGCTTTTATTAGTGTGTATATAGGTGTAAAGCATAGCTTTTATTAGTGTGTATATAGGTGTAAAGCATAGCTTTTATTAGTGTGTAAATAGGTGTAAAGCATAGCTTTTATTAGTGTGTAAATAGGTGTAAAGCATAGCTTTTATTAGTGTATATATAGGTGTAAAGCATAGCTTTTATCAGTTTGTATGCAGGTGTAAAGCATAGCTTTTATTAGTGTGTATGCAGGTGTAAAGCACAGCTTTTATTAGTGTGTCTATAGGTGTAAAGCATAGCTTTTATTAGTGTGTATATAGGTGTAAAGCATAGCTTTTAATAGTGTGTATATAGGTGTAAAGCATAGCTTTTATTAATGTGTATATAGGTGAAAAGCATAGCTTTTATTAGTGTGTATATAGGTGTAAAGCATAGCTTTTATTAGTGTGTATGCAGGTGTAAAGCATAGCTTTTATTAGTGTGTATATAGGTGTAAAGCATAGCTTTTATTAGTGTGTATGCAGGTGTAAAGCATAGCTTTTATTAGTGTGTATGCAGGTGTAAAGCATAGCTTTTATTAGTGTGTATATAGGTGTAAAGCATAGCTTTCATTAGTGTGTATGCAGGTGTAAAGCATAGCTTTTATTAGTGTGTATGCAGGTGTAAAGCATAGCTTTTATTAGTGTGTATAGAGGTGTAAAGCATAGCTTTTATTAGTGTGTATATAGGTGTAAAGCATAGCTTTTATTAGTGTATATGCAGGTGTAAAGCATAGCTTTTATTAGTGTGTATATAGGTGTAAAGCATAGCTTTTATTAGTTTGTCTATATGTGTAAAGCATAGCTTTTATTAGTGTGTATATAGATGTAAAGCATAGCTTTTATTAGTATGTCTATAGGTGTAAAGCATTGCTTTTATTAGTGTGTCTATAGGTGTAAAGCATAGCTTTTATTAGTGTGTATATAGGTGTAAAGCATAGCTTTTAATAGTGTGTATATAGGTGTAAAGCATAGCTTTTATTAATGTGTATATAGGTGTAAAGCATAGCTTTTATTAGTGTGTATATAGGTGTAAAGCATAGCTTTTATTAGTGTGTATATAGGTGTAAAGCATAGCTTTTATTAGTGTGTATATAGGTGTAAAGCATAGCTTTTATTAGTGTGTTTGCAGGTGTAAAGCATAGCTTTTATTAGTGTGTATATAGGTGTAAAGCATAGCTTTTATTAGTGTGTATATAGGTGTAAAGCATAGCTTTTATTAGTGTGTATGCAGGTGTAAAGCATAGCTTTTATTAGTGTGTATATAGGTGTAAAGGATAGCTTTTATTAGTGTGTATGCAGGTGTAAAGCATAGCTTTTATTAGTGTGTATATAGGTGTAAAGCATAGCTTTTAATAGTGTGTATATAGGTGTAAAGCATAGCTTTTATTAATGTGTATATAGGTGAAAAGCATAGCTTTTATTAGTGTGTATATAGGTGTAAAGCATAGCTTTTATTAGTGTGTATGCAGGTGTAAAGCATAGCTTTTATTAGTGTGTATATAGGTGTAAAGCATAGCTTTTATTAGTGTGTATGCAGGTGTAAAGCATAGCTTTTATTAGTGTGTATGCAGGTGTAAAGCATAGCTTTTATTAGTGTGTATATAGGTGTAAAGCATAGCTTTCATTAGTGTGTATGCAGGTGTAAAGCATAGCTTTTATTAGTGTGTATGCAGGTGTAAAGCATAGCTTTTATTAGTGTGTATAGAGGTGTAAAGCATAGCTTTTATTAGTGTGTATATAGGTGTAAAGCATAGATTTTATTAGTGTATATGCAGGTGTAAAGCATAGCTTTTATTAGTGTGTATATAGGTGTAAAGCATAGCTTTTATTAGTTTGTCTATATGTGTAAAGCATAGCTTTTATTAGTGTGTATATAGATGTAAAGCATAGCTTTTATTAGTATGTCTATAGGTGTAAAGCATTGCTTTTATTAGTGTGTCTATAGGTGTAAAGCATAGCTTTTATTAGTGTGTATATAGGTGTAAAGCATAGCTTTTAATAGTGTGTATATAGGTGTAAAGCATAGCTTTTATTAATGTGTATATAGGTGTAAAGCATAGCTTTTATTAGTGTGTATATAGGTGTAAAGCATAGCTTTTATTAGTGTGTATATAGGTGTAAAGCATAGCTTTTATTAGTGTGTATATAGGTGTAAAGCATAGCTTTTATTAGTGTGTTTGCAGGTGTAAAGCATAGCTTTTATTAGTGTGTATATAGGTGTAAAGCATAGCTTTTATTAGTGTGTATATAGGTGTAAAGCATAGCTTTTATTAGTGTGTATGCAGGTGTAAAGCATAGCTTTTATTAGTGTGTATATAGGTGTAAAGGATAGCTTTTATTAGTGTGTATGCAGGTGTAAAGCATAGCTTTTATTAGTGTGTATATAGGTGTAAAGCATAGCTTTTATTAGTGTGTATATAGGTGTAAAGCATAGCTTTTATTAGTGTGTATATAGGTGTAAAGCATAGCTTTTATTAGTGTGTATATAGGTGTAAAGCATAGCTTTTATTAGTGTTTATATAGGTGTAAAGCATAGCTTTTATTAGTGTGTATGCAGGTGTAAAGCATAGCTTTTATTAGTGTGTATATAGGTGTAAAGCATAGCTTTTATTAGTGTGTATGCAGGTGTAAAGCATAGCTTTTATTAGTGTGTATATAGGTGTAAAGCATAGCTTTTATTAGTGTGTCTATAGGTGTAAAGCATAGCTTTTATTAGTGTGTATATAGGTGTACAGCATAGCTTTTATTAGTGTGTATGCAGGTGTAAAGCATAGCTTTTATTAGTATGTATATAGGTGTAAAGCATAGCTTTTATTAGTGTGTATATAGGTGTAAAGCATAGCTTTCATTAGTGTGTATATAGGTGTAAAGCATAGCTTTTATTAGTGTGTATATAGGTGTAAAGCATAGCTTTTATTAGTGTGTATATAGGTGTAAAGCATAGCTTTTATTAGTGTGTATATAGGTGTCAAGCATAGCTTGTATTAGTGTGTATGCAGGTGTAAAGCATAGCTTTTATTAGTGTGTATGCAGGTGTAAAGCATAGCTTTTATTAGTGTGTATATAGGTGTAAAGCATAGCTTTTATTAGTGCGTATATAGGTGTAAAGCATAGCTTTTATTAGTGTGTATGCAAGTGTAAAGCATAGCTTTTATTAGTGTGTCTGCAGGTGTAAAGCATAGCTTTCATTAGTGTGCATATAGGTGTAAAGCATAGCTTTTATTAGTGTGTATATAGGTGTAAAGCATAGCTTTTAATAGTGTGTATATAGGTGTAAAGCATAGCTTTTATTAATGTGTATATAGGTGTAAAGCATAGCTTTTATTAGTGTGTATATAGGTGTAAAGCATAGCTTTTATTAGTGTGTATATAGGTGTAAAGCATAGCTTTAATTAGTGTGTATATAGGTGTAAAGCATAGCTTTTATTAGTGTGTATATAGGTGTAAAGCATAGCTTTTATTAGTGTGTTTGCAGGTGTAAAGCATAGCTTTTATTAGTGTGTCTATAGGTGTAAAGCATAGCTTTTATTAGTGTGTATATAGGTGTAAAGCATAGCTTTTAATAGTGTGTATATAGGTGTAAAGCATAGCTTTTATTAATGTGTATATAGGTGTAAAGCATAGCTTTTATTAGTGTGTATATAGGTGTAAAGCATAGCTTTTATTAGTGTATATATAGGTGTAAAGCATAGCTTTTATTAGTGTTTATATAGGTGTAAAGCATAGCTTTTATTAGTGTGTATATAGGTGTAAAGCATAGCTTTTATTAGTGTGTATGCAGGTGTAAAGCATAGTTTTTAATAGTGTGTATATAGGTGTAAAGCATAGCTTTTATTAGTGTGTATATAGGTGTAAAGCATAGCTTTTATTAGTGTGTATATAGGTGTAAAGCATAGCTTTTATTAGTGTGTAAATAGGTGTAAAGCATAGCTTTTATTAGTGTGTAAATAGGTGTAAAGCATAGCTTTTATTAGTGTATATATAGGTGTAAAGCATAGCTTTTATCAGTTTGTATGCAGGTGTAAAGCATAGCTTTTATTAGTGTGTATGCAGGTGTAAAGCACAGCTTTTATTAGTGTGTCTATTGGTGTAAAGCATAGCTTTTATTAGTGTGTATATAGGTGTAAAGCATAGCTTTTAATAGTGTGTATATAGGTGTAAAGCATAGCTTTTATTAATGTGTATATAGGTGAAAAGCATAGCTTTTATTAGTGTGTATATAGGTGTAAAGCATAGCTTTTATTAGTGTGTATATAGGTGTAAAGGATAGCTTTTATTAGTGTGTATGCAGGTGTAAAGCATAGCTTTTATTAGTGTGTATATAGGTGTAAAGCATAGCTTTTATTAGTGTGTATATAGGTGTAAAGCATAGCTTTTATTAGTGTGTATATAGGTGTAAAGCATAGCTTTTATTAGTGTGTATATAGGTGTAAAGCATAGCTTTTATTAGTGTTTATATAGGTGTGAAGCATAGCTTTTATTAGTGTGTATGCAGGTGTAAAGCATAGCTTTTATTAGTGTGTATATAGGTGTAAAGCATAGCTTTTATTAGTGTGTATGCAGGTGTAAAGCATAGCTTTTATTAGTGTGTATATAGGTGTAAAGCATAGCTTTTATTAGTGTGTCTATAGGTGTAAAGCATAGCTTTTATTAGTGTGTATATAGGTGTACAGCATAGCTTTTATTAGTGTGTATGCAGGTGTAAAGCATAGCTTTTATTAGTATGTATATAGGTGTAAAGCATAGCTTTTATTAGTGTGTATATAGGTGTCAAGCATAGCTTGTATTAGTGTGTATGCAGGTGTAAAGCATAGCTTTTATTAGTGTGTATGCAGGTGTAAAGCATAGCTTTTATTAGTGTGTATATAGGTGTAAAGCATAGCTTTTATTAGTGCGTATATAGGTGTAAAGCATAGCTTTTATTAGTGTGTATGCAAGTGTAAAGCATAGCTTTTATTAGTGTGTCTGCAGGTGTAAAGCATAGCTTTCATTAGAGTGCATATAGGTGTAAAGCATAGCTTTTATTAGTGTGTATATAGGTGTAAAGCATAGCTTTTAATAGTGTGTATATAGGTGTAAAGCATAGCTTTTATTAATGTGTATATAGGTGTAAAGCATAGCTTTTATTAGTGTGTATATAGGTGTAAAGCATAGCTTTTATTAGTGTGTATATAGGTGTAAAGCATAGCTTTAATTAGTGTGTATATAGGTGTAAAGCATAGCTTTTATTAGTGTGTATATAGGTGTAAAGCATAGCTTTTATTAGTGTGTTTGCAGGTGTAAAGCATAGCTTTTATTAGTGTGTCTATAGGTGTAAAGCATAGCTTTTATTAGTGTGTATATAGGTGTAAAGCATAGCTTTTAATAGTGTGTATATAGGTGTAAAGCATAGCTTTTATTAATGTGTATATAGGTGTAAAGCATAGCTTTTATTAGTGTGTATATAGGTGTAAAGCATAGCTTTTATTAGTGTATATATAGGTGTAAAGCATAGCTTTTATTAGTGTTTATATAGGTGTAAAGCATAGCTTTTATTAGTGTGTATATAGGTGTAAAGCATAGCTTTTATTAGTGTGTATGCAGGTGTAAAGCATAGTTTTTAATAGTGTGTATATAGGTGTAAAGCATAGCTTTTATTAGTGTGTATATAGGTGTAAAGCATAGCTTTTATTAGTGTGTATATAGGTGTAAAGCATAGCTTTTATTAGTGTGTAAATAGGTGTAAAGCATAGCTTTTATTAGTGTGTAAATAGGTGTAAAGCATAGCTTTTATTAGTGTATATATAGGTGTAAAGCATAGCTTTTATCAGTTTGTATGCAGGTGTAAAGCATAGCTTTTATTAGTGTGTATGCAGGTGTAAAGCACAGCTTTTATTAGTGTGTCTATAGGTGTAAAGCATAGCTTTTATTAGTGTGTATATAGGTGTAAAGCATAGCTTTTAATAGTGTGTATATAGGTGTAAAGCATAGCTTTTATTAATGTGTATATAGGTGAAAAGCATAGCTTTTATTAGTGTGTATATAGGTGTAAAGCATAGCTTTTATTAGTGTGTATGCAGGTGTAAAGCATAGCTTTTATTAGTGTGTATATAGGTGTAAAGCATAGCTTTTATTAGTGTGTATGCAGGTGTAAAGCATAGCTTTTATTAGTGTGTATGCAGGTGTAAAGCATAGCTTTTATTAGTGTGTATATAGGTGTAAAGCATAGCTTTCATTAGTGTGTATGCAGGTGTAAAGCATAGCTTTTATTAGTGTGTATGCAGGTGTAAAGCATAGCTTTTATTAGTGTGTATAGAGGTGTAAAGCATAGCTTTTATTAGTGTGTATATAGGTGTAAAGCATAGCTTTTATTAGTGTATATGCAGGTGTAAAGCATAGCTTTTATTAGTGTGTATATAGGTGTAAAGCATAGCTTTTATTAGTTTGTCTATATGTGTAAAGCATAGCTTTTATTAGTGTGTATATAGATGTAAAGCATAGCTTTTATTAGTATGTCTATAGGTGTAAAGCATTGCTTTTATTAGTGTGTCTATAGGTGTAAAGCATAGCTTTTATTAGTGTGTATATAGGTGTAAAGCATAGCTTTTAATAGTGTGTATATAGGTGTAAAGCATAGCTTTTATTAATGTGTATATAGGTGTAAAGCATAGCTTTTATTAGTGTGTGTATATAGGTGTAAAGCATAGCTTTTATTAGTGTGTATATAGGTGTAAAGCATAGCTTTTATTAGTGTGTATATAGGTGTAAAGCATAGCTTTTATTAGTGTGTTTGCAGGTGTAAAGCATAGCTTTTATTAGTGTGTATATAGGTGTAAAGCATAGCTTTTATTAGTGTGTATATAGGTGTAAAGCATAGCTTTTATTAGTGTGTATGCAGGTGTAAAGCATAGCTTTTATTAGTGTGTATATAGGTGTAAAGGATAGCTTTTATTAGTGTGTATGCAGGTGTAAAGCATAGCTTTTATTAGTGTGTATATAGGTGTAAAGCATAGCTTTTATTAGTGTGTATATAGGTGTAAAGCATAGCTTTTATTAGTGTGTATATAGGTGTAAAGCATAGCTTTTATTAGTGTGTATATAGGTGTAAAGCATAGCTTTTATTAGTGTTTATATAGGTGTAAAGCATAGCTTTTATTAGTGTGTATGCAGGTGTAAAGCATAGCTTTTATTAGTGTGTATATAGGTGTAAAGCATAGCTTTTATTAGTGTGTATGCAGGTGTAAAGCATAGCTTTTATTAGTGTGTATATAGGTGTAAAGCATAGCTTTTATTAGTGTGTCTATAGGTGTAAAGCATAGCTTTTATTAGTGTGTATATAGGTGTACAGCATAGCTTTTATTAGTGTGTATGCAGGTGTAAAGCATAGCTTTTATTAGTATGTATATAGGTGTAAAGCATAGCTTTTATTAGTGTGTATATAGGTGTAAAGCATAGCTTTCATTAGTGTGTATATAGGTGTAAAGCATAGCTTTTATTAGTGTGTATATAGGTGTAAAGCATAGCTTTTATTAGTGTGTATATAGGTGTAAAGCATAGCTTTTATTAGTGTGTATATAGGTGTCAAGCATAGCTTGTATTAGTGTGTATGCAGGTGTAAAGCATAGCTTTTATTAGTGTGTATGCAGGTGTAAAGCATAGCTTTTATTAGTGTGTATATAGGTGTAAAGCATAGCTTTTATTAGTGCGTATATAGGTGTAAAGCATAGCTTTTATTAGTGTGTATGCAAGTGTAAAGCATAGCTTTTATTAGTGTGTCTGCAGGTGTAAAGCATAGCTTTCATTAGTGTGCATATAGGTGTAAAGCATAGCTTTTATTAGTGTGTATATAGGTGTAAAGCATAGCTTTAATTAGTGTGTTTGCAGGTGTAAAGCATAGCTTTTATTAGTGTGTAGGCATGTGTAAAGCATAGCTTTTATTAGTGTGTATGCAGGTGTAAAGCATAGCTTTTATTAGTGCGTATGCCGGTGTAAAGCATAGCTTTTATTAGTGTGTATATAGGTGTAAAGCATAGCTTTTATTAGTGTGTATATAGGTATAAAGCATAGCTTTTATTAGTGTGTATATAGGTGTAAAGCATAGCTTTTATTAGTGTGTATGCAAGTGTAAAGCATAGCTTTTATTAGTGTGTATGCAGGTGTAAAGCATAGCTTTCATTAGTGTGTATATAGGTGTAAAGCATAGCTTTTATTAGTGTGTATGCAGGTGTAAAGCATAGCTTTTATTAGTGTGTAAGCAGGTGTAAAGCATAGCTTTTATTAGTGTGTATATAGGTGTAAACCATAGCTTTTCTTAGTGTGTATATAGGTTTAAAGCATAGCTTTTATTACTGTGTATATAGGTGTAAAGCATAGCTTTTATTAGTTAGTATATAGGTGTAAAGCATAGCTTTTATTAGTGTGTATATAGGTGTAAAGCATAGCTTTTATTAGTGTGTTTGCAGGTGTAAAGCATAGCTTTTATTAGTGTGTTTGCAGGTGTAAAGCATAGCTTTTATTAGTGTGTATATAGGTGTAAAGCATAGCTTTTATTAGTGTGTATGCAGGTGTAAAGCATAGCTTTTATTAGTGTGTATGCAGGTGTAAAGCATAGCTTTTATTAGTGTGTATATAGGTGTAAAGCGTAGCTTTTATTATTGTGTATGCAGGTGTAAAGCATAGCTTTTATTAGTGTGTATATAGGTGTAAAGCATAGCTTTTATTAGTGTGTATGCAGGTGTAAAGCATAGCTTTTATTAGTGTGTATATAGGTGTAAAGCATAGCTTTTATTAGTGTGTTTGCAGGTGTAAAGCATAGCTTTTATTAGTGTGTATGCATGTGTAAAGCATAGCTTTTATTAGTGTGTATGCAGGTGTAAAGCATAGCTTTTATTAGTGTGTATGCAGGTGTAAAGCATAGCTTTTATTAGTGTGTGTATATAGGTGTAAAGCATAGCTTTTATCAGTTTGTATGCAGGTGTAAAGCACAGCTTTTATTAGTGTGTATGCAGGTGTAAAGCATAGCTTTTATTAGTGTGTATATAGGTGTAAAGCATAGCTTTTATTAGTGTGTATATAGGTGTAAAGCATAGCTTTTATTAGTGTGTATATAGGTGTAAAGCATAGCTTTTATTAGTGTGTATATAGGTGTAAAGCCTAGCTTTTATTAGTGTGTTTGCAGGTGTAAAGCATAGCTTTTATTAGTGTGTATATAGGTGTAAAGCATAGCTTTTATTAGTGTGTATATAGGTGTAAAGCATAGCTTTTATTAGTGTGTATATAGGTGTAAAGCATAGCTTTTATTAGTGTGTATATAGGTGTAAAGCATAGCTTTTATTAGTGTGTATATAGGTGTAAAGCATAGCTTTTATTAGTGTGTATATAGGTGTAAAGCATAGCTTTTATTAGTGTGTATGCAGGTGTAAAGCATAGCTTTTATTAGTGTGTATATAGGTGTAAAGCATAGCTTTTATTAGTGTGTATGCAGGTGTAAAGCATAGCTTTTATTAGTGTGTATATAGGTGTAAAGCATAGCTTTTATTAGTGTGTATATAGGTGTAAAGCATAGCTTTTATTAGTGTGTATGCAGGTGTAAAGCATAGCTTTTATTAGTGTGTATATAAGTGTAAAGCATAGCGTTTATTAGTGTGTATATAGGTGTAAAGCATAGCTTTTATTAGTGTGTATATAGGTGTAAAGCATAGCTTTTATTAGTGTGTATGCAGGTGTAAAGCATAGCTTTTATTAGTGTGTATATAGGTGTAAAGCATAGCTTTTATTAGTGTGTATATAGGTGTAAAGCATAGCTTTTATTAGTGTGTATGCAGGTGTAAATCATAGCTTTTATTAGTGTGTATATAGGTGTAAAGCATAGCTTTTATTAGTGTGTATGCAGGTGTAAAGCATAGCTTTTATTAGTGTGTATGCAGGTGTAAAGCATAGCTTTTATTAGTGTGTATATAGGTGTAAAGCATAGCTTTTATTAGTGTTTATATAGGTGTAAAGCATAGCTTTCATTAGTGTGTATATAGGTGTAAAGCATAGCATTTATTAGTGTGTATGCAGGTGTAAAGCATAGCTTTTATTAGTGTGTATGCAGGTGTAAAGCATAGCTTTTATTAGTGTGTATATAGGTGTAAAGCATAGCTTTTATTAGTGTGTATGCAGGTGTAAAGCATAGCTTTTATTAGTGTGTATGCAGGTGTAAAGCATAGCTTTTATTAGTGTGTATATAGGTGTAAAGCATAACTTTTATTAGTGTGTATATAGGTGTAAAGCATAGCTTTTATTAGTGTGTATATAGGTGTAAAGCATAGCTTTTATTAGTGTGTATGCAGGTGTAAAGCATAGCTTTTATTAGTGTGTATATAGGTGTAAAGCATAGCTTTTATTAGTGTGTATGCAGGTGTAAAGCATAGCTTTTATTAGTGTGTATATAGGTGTAAAGCATAGCTTTTATTAGTGTTTATATAGGTGTAAAGCATAGCTTTCATTAGTGTGTATATAGGTGTAAAGCATAGCTTTTATTATTGTGTATGCAGGTGTAAAGCATAGCTTTTATTAGTGTGTATGCAGGTGTAAAGCATAGCTTTTATTAGTGTGTATATAGGTGTAAAGCATAGCTTTTATTAGTGTGTATGCAGGTGTAAAGCATAGCTTTTATTAGTGTGTATGCAGATGTAAAGCATAGCTTTTATTAGTGTGTATATAGGTGTAAAGCATAGCTTTTATTAGTGTGTATGCAGGTGTAAAGCATAGCTTTTATTAGTGTGTATGCAGGTGTAAAGCATAGCTTTTATTAGTGTGTATATAGGTGTAAAGCATAGCTTTTATTATTGTGTATTTAGGTTAAAGCATAGCTTTTATTAGTGTGTATATAGGTGTAAAGCATAGCTTTTATTAGTGTGTATGCAGGTGTAAAGCATAGCTTTTATTAGTGTGTATATAGGTGTAAAGCATAGCTTTTATTAGTGTGTATGCAGGTGTAAAGCATAGCTTTTATTAGTGTGTATATAGGTGTAAAGCATAGCTTTTATTAGTGTGTGTGCAGGTGTAAAGCATAGCTTTTATTAGTGTGTATGCAGGTGTAAAGCATAGCTTTTATTAGTGTGTATGCAGGTGTAAAGCATAGCTTTTATTAGTGTGTATGCAGGTGTAAAGCATAGCTTTTATTAGTGTTTATATAGGTGTAAAGCATAGCTTTCATTAGTGTGTATATAGGTGTAAAGCATAGCTTTTATTAGTGTGTATGCAGGTGTAAAGCATAGCTTTTATTAGTGTGTATGCAGGTGTAAAGCATAGCTTTTATTAGTGTTTATATAGGTGTAAAGCATAGCTTTCATTAGTGTGTATATAGGTGTAAAGCATAGCTTTTATTAGTGTGTATGCAGGTGTAAAGCATAGCTTTTATTAGTGTGTATATAGGTGTAAAACATAGCTTTTATTAGTGTGTATATAGGTGTAAAGCATAGCTTTTATTAGTGTGTATGCAGGTGTAAAGCATAGCTTTTATTAGTGTGTATATAGGTGTAAAGCATAGCTTTTATTAGTGTGTATGCAGGTGTAAAGCAAAGCTTTTATTAGTGTGTATGCAGGTGTAAAGCATAGCTTTTGTTAGTGTGTATGCAAGTGTATTGGCTTTCTGAGAGAACACCGTTTTATTGATCTTTCTTTTTGTAATATTACTCAAAGTTTTAGAATAAACAGTGTCAGATAAATATACGAGCAAGTGATTGCATATATTATAAGAACCATGGATGATTTATTATTCATAGCTATAAAATGTATATTTTAGTGCATCCATTTGCTAACACTAATAAAGTTCAACTAAACAATAATAATTGTCTCAGGTCTGTGTAGAGTAGAAATGGCACAGACCTCAGTTTGCAGTTTTCATTTTAAAAAGGAACATTACATTTGAAATGTTTTTTTTTTTTTTCTAGCCCAAAAAAGTAAGAATATCTATGGTGTGTAGTCAGCTACCACTGGTAGAAATAACAATAGAAAAATGTCCATTAGACCCGTTATCTGAATTTTTAGATAGTATATTCAGCCAATGAATACATCTTGTAAATTGGTAGTAGGGCTTTCCATTCCTTATGAGATGTGATCTCCATATCAGCATATGTATCTTCTATAGGTTATTTTTAGCGTTCTGCAGATCAACTATACAGGAACTTTTATTTTGACCACCATAGGTCATGGTGGGTCCAAAAAAGCTGACTTAAGGTGTACATCAATTTCTTTTTATCTTACTAAATGATTATGCCAGCATGTGGTTGTTGATATGTAAATGTACACACAATTTGTGGTGTTCTATGCAAATTCTGTATTTTAACCAAATAAATACTCCATAGGTGGCCAAGGCACCTTTCTGGATATTAGTCTACTTGTATAGCATTCCAATATTTCCCCCCCCCCCACTTCTGTTTAACCCTGTTGTCTGCTGATTCTGCTCCAGGAACATGATCCATACTTCCTGCACCAGAATCCTCCCACTTCTGGTGTAACCTAGCACTGAAAAGGTTAAGAGACCAGACTTCCAAATCAGGTCAGGGGTCTTGAATACGTGAAGAGATCCCCACATAAATCATATTATTGGTTATTAAGAAGCAGCATGGAAAGGGTTACAGTTCTGTTTACAATTAAATGAAGTACTTTGTTTGCTATTTGGATTTAGAATGCAGTAAATCCTCCATGTACAGAACCTTAATTTGTTTAACGTCAAAAGTCATACATAGTCTTTATTAATTTTAAACAAAAGGTTGTTATTAAAAAGTCATTCTATTTTGGGGAGAAAAAATAAATAAAATGAGTAATACTTATTTTTTTCAGCGTTCTGTAAATGTCTTCTTATTAAATGAATTGGTCTTAAAATAGCTGCTTATATATTTATATATTCATTTCATGTACTTTTGCGGTTCTGAGATGGAATCATGCTCATTTGTGCTTTGTTATAAATGCATTAAATTAGCTATTGAACAAATCTGATTCTAAAGTATAGAAAGCATATAAAATAACGATGGGGTGCAGTACCAAAAAATAAATGGGCATTGTTCATACAAATTGAGACACAAATAGGTTCTTATATGCAGTGGTCTCCAAACTGTGGCCCTCTGGATGTTGCAAAACTACAACTCTCAGCATGCCCGGACAGCCAACGGCTGTCCGGGCATGCTGGGAGTTGTAATTTTGCCACATCTGGAGGGCTGCAGTTTGGAGACCACTGTTTATAGAGCACTATAGTGAAGTCTTGAAATGTACAAATATAAATATATGGCGTAGTGTATCATAGCCGGCAATATATATTCTGTATTATCCTCCGTCACCGGGATATTAACATGACCAGGAAAAGTCAGGTAAAGATATATAAACAAAGTATACTAATACGTGACAATTATCTCTATGTCCTGTCTGTGGTTACTCAGAATCCTAACGGTTTAACTGTCTAGTGCCCGCATTAAAATCATTCTCCACATCGGGTAGAAGGCATTTATTTGCTTTTATTTTGTTTATTTATGTTGATAATTTATACATAGCTTTACTGATCTATCCATCCATCCATCCATCCATCTTTATCTATGTTTATCTATCCATCTATTATCTATCTGTTTATTTATCTATCTAGCTATCTATCTATCTATCTATCTGTTTATCTATCTATCTTCATCTATCTCATATCTATCTATCTATCTATCTATCTATCTCATATCTATCTAACTATCTATAATTTATCTATTATCTATTTATCATCTATCTTTCTATGTATCTATTATCTATATATCTATTATCTATCATCTATCTATTATCTATCATCTATCTATCATCTATCTATCTATCTATCTATCTATCTATCTCATATCTATCTATCATCTATCTATCTATATATCTATCTATCTACTATCTATCTCATATCTATCTATAATTTATATATCTATCATCTATCTTTCTATGTATCTATTATCTATCTATAATGTATCTATTATCTATCAATCTATCTTTCTATTTATCTATCTATCATCTATCTCTCTATCTCATATCTATCTATAATTTATCTTTTATCTATCTATGATCTATCTATCATCTATCTATCTATCTATCTACTATCTATCTCATGTCTATCTATAATTTATATATCTATCATCTATCTTTCTATGTATCTATCTATTATCTATCTATCTATCTATAATTTATCTATTATTTATCCATCTATCTTTCTATTTATCTATCTATCGATCTATCTATCTATCTCATATCTATCTATAATTTATCTTTTATCTATCTATCTATTATTTATCATCTATCTATTATCTATCATCTATCTATTATCTATCTATCTTTCTATCTATTATCTATCTATCTGTCTATTATCTATTTATTATTCCATCACTTTAGCTAGTTATCTATCTTTACCCAGTATCTATATCCATGTATTTATCTTTCTTTCATTCCTATCACTATCTGCCTATTTATATATTCATATTTACATTATATTTACGTCTGTATAATCTATTTTATCGGTTGTGAGAGTTAAAATAGTTTTTTCACCAATAGACATGGACGTTGTTTAAATGATATCAATGAAAAAAATCTATATATCTATTTCTGCCAGATCTTCTATAACTACTGGTAGAACAATTCACAAACGGCATAAAATGACAAATATAGAAAATCGATGTTTTATGCTTCTGGAATAGGATCGGAGATAAGAATCATCTATGTAGCCAAATAAACCAAAAACAAGATTGTTTTCTCTTTCTCCGAGTGTCTGGAATACAGTAATATTAATCTTCTGCTGTGAATAGATACTTTCTATATTAACATGTATATATACTCCGAGCTCATAGCAAACTAGATATATTTATCTACTGTATGAATGATATTAATGTCATTGGCTGTTCTCACTGTATGACCATCATCTGCTGTCCGATAATGGTCGGCCAATCTGGACGGCCACTGGGTTAGAGGAAACTTGTCGAAATGTATGTTTCTCAATGCAAAGAAATACAACAGAATTATATTATTATGGTGATGATGATGATTATGACAATTGAATTATATTATTATGGTGATGATGATTATGACAACTGAATTATATTATTATGATGCTGCTGATGATGATTATGATGATGATGATGATGATTATTATTATTATTAGTAGTAGTAGTAGTAAAATATGAATAATAATATCGTATTAGTATTTATTATTATTATGATTGTTCTTCATATTTTTAGTAAAATATGAATAATAATATCGTATTAGTATTTATTATTATTATGATTGTTCTTCATATTTTTAGTAAAATATTAATAATAATATCGTATTAGTATTTATTATTATTATTATTATTATGATTGTTCTTCATATTTGTAGTAAAATATGAATAATAATATCGTATTAGTATTTATTATTATGATTGTTCTTCATATTTGTAGTAAAATATGAATAATAATATCGTATTAGTATTTATTATTATGATTGTTCTTCATATTTGTAGTAAAATATGAATAATAGTATCGTATTAGTATTTATTATCATTATGATTGTTCTTCATATTTGTAGTAAAATATGAAGAATAATATGGTATTAGTATTTATTATTATTATGATTGTTCTTCATATTTGTAGTAAAATATGAAGAATAATATGGTATTAGTATTTATTATTATGATTGTTCTTCATATTTGTAGTAAAATATGAAGAATAATATGGTATTAGTATTTATTAGTAATAATAATAAAAATCCTCATGGTAGAAGAAAGTGATGTATCCTTCCCCCAGCTATATGGCCCATAGTTGTGCGGCAGCATACCTCCCGGTGGATCTAGACGCGGCCAGCGCAGCAAACCAAGAATTCCTGAGCACCAGGAGCAATGAGAAGCGGGAAATGATCGTTCTCAATGACCGTCTGACCAAATACATCGAGAGGGTAGGACTTCAGTGCCATCTCTACCGCTAGAACAGTCACCTATAGTATTTCATGACCCTGTATCAACAATGGGTACAAGAGAAAATCATTTCCTAAAACATTTCCTACATACACTTCATATAGGAGATGCAATATGCAGTTCACACATATATAGAAGAGATGTTTTGTTGTAAAAAAATAAATAAATAAAAAACACGGAAAGAAATCAAAGCACAAAAACAAACTTCAAATGCACAAGGTGATAATAGACAATATATATATATATATATATATATATATATATATATATATATATATATATATATATAGCAGCACACTGCTAGCACGAAGATACAGATGGTCCAATCTATTTGGTCAAATGGTGAGCAAAGTACCTCATTTTTTTTCATTTTTTGCATTGTAGCAATGTAGCATTTCATGTTATATGTGTATCTTTGTGCTAGCAGTGTGCTACTGTATTCTCCTGTTTATGTATATTTAGCCCAGCAGCCTGCACATGTATACCGGGTCTATGCAGTAGTTTGGTATCAGTGTGTGCTGCCAACTTATCCTTGTTTTTGCAATATATATATATATATATATATATATATATATATATATATATATATAATATTTATATACAGGTGCAAACAATTTTATGAGGCCTATATTTGACAAAGGCAATAATGAATTGTAATACAGAAATAATACAGCGAGCTATCATGTATATTTTACGATTTGAGAAAATTAAACCAAGAACAACTTGAAATATTTCCTATCATTTAGACCGGATGCAGTGAATACATGTATCAGTTATTATTTATGTAGTAGCTCTACAGTTTAGGTATTTAGTATTTCGGTCAGTATTTTGGTTAGTATGTTTAGGCAAAACCAGGAGTAGTTTTCTCTGACAGTTCCACTTCTGGCTTTGGCTAAATACTGATACAAAGAACTAACCAAAACACTGGCCATAAAACTGCGCGTGAGCCCATCTTATATACAATTTTAGGAGATATAATGTTCATTCATTCCCTATAACAGTGTTTCCCAACCAGGGTGCCTCCAGCTGTTTCAAAACCACAACTCCCAGGATGCCCGGACAGCCGAAGGCTGTCCGGGAATGCTGGGAGTTGTAGTTTTGAAACAGCTGGAGGCACCCTGGTTAGGAAACACTGCCTTACATACATGGTGACACGGTTCTCCAGCTACAGTTCTGCGTTCCACCTAGCAGGCTGGCATTGTTGCGTTCAATATAAACGAGTTCGAGAGTCGCTCCATGTACACATGACTCTATTTGTGCCGCAGGTTCGTGACCTGGAGCAGCAGAACGCCAATGTGCAGGTGGAGCTGGATGCGCTCCGCAGCCGCAGCAACAAACCATCCGCTCTGCGGGCGCTGTATGAGGAGCAACTGCGGGAGCTGCGCAGGGAGGCGGAACAAGCTAGGATACGACGGGTACAGTCTTACTGATCTGTACAGAAATAATCACTATAGTGTTAGGACCCCTGAGGTATCTATCTATCTATCTATCTATCATCTATCTATCTATCATCTATCTATCATCTATCTATCTATCTATCTATCTATCTATCTATCTATCATCTATCTATCATCTAGCTATCTAATCTAGCTATCATCTATCTATCTATCTATCTATCTATTTATCTATCTATCTAATCTATCTATCTATCTATCTATCTATCTATCTATCTAATCTATCTATCATCTATCTATATATCTATCTATCTATCTAATCTATCTATCTATCTAATCTATCTATCTAATCTATCTATTTTATCTAATCTAATCTATCTATCTATCTATCATCTATCTATCTATCTATCTATCTATCTCCTATCTATCTATCTATCTATCTATATATCTCATGTCTATCTATCTATCTTTCATATCTATCTATCATCTATCTATCTATCTATCTATCTAATCTATCTATCTCTTATATCTATCTATCTATCTCATATCTATCTATCTATCTCATATCTATTTAATCTATCTATCTATGTATCTATCTTTCATATCTATCTATCTATCTATCTATCTATCTATCTATTGATTTATCTAATCTATCTATCTCTCATATCTATAAATCTATATAATCTATCTATCTCATATCTATCTATCTATCTATCTATCTATAGATATATTAATGGAACATTATGTCCCAGGTTATAGTTCTAACAGCTGGAGTCCCAGCACTGGCCAAGGCTTGCTCCACACTGCCCCATATATCTGGATGACTTTCTTTGTATCCCTACAATATACACAGGGCTGGGCTCTGGCGCCTGGTATAGTACACAAGTGCATTGGCCTTTTAACCTTCAATCTGTTGAGGATAAGGGTGTCTATAAATCTTGACTTGCAGGGAGGCTGTGTGAGGCCAGTGTGAGCAAAGTTAGAGGCATTGTTGGGCCACATGTCACTTCTCCTCCACTGTCATCATCATGCAGATCTTGGCTGGGTAAAGCTTTGTTTAACCAGTAAAATGTTTTGTCTCTAGTTACCCCCATTGGGTCGGATTGTTTATCCTGTTGCTAGGAAACCGGTTGTTTAAGGAGTAAGTTAAAGCATTTAGCACAGAGCATGGTGGGAGATGGGCCTTTTTATTTTTTTATTTTTATCAGTCCATGAAATGGCTGTTTTGTTTTAAAGGGACTAAAAGTTAAACTAGTGTAGAAAGCGGATTAGATGGACTGCATACATTATAGTTGAGAATATATACATAGGGGCAGGATTTGAAACTCTGAACTGGCTACAGCTGCATAATAACGTACATAGGTGTACTGTCCCTTTAAGCACTTGTCTTACATTTCCAGTCGCTATGATGATCAATGCAGATGACTGTTCAGAGGATGATCTGTGCTGGAGACCCTCATTGACAGAACCTAGCTGTGGTCTTCTCATATAGGCTGGGATGCAATGAGACCCCTGGCAGTGGTTGGGGCCTGGGGGGGGAGGGATGCTGCAGGTTAGCCAGGCATAAGACTCTGCTTTATTTAACAGGATGTAGCAGTGGCTGCCAAGTCATCAGCATTTGAGGAGCTCAACGCCGTGAAGAAACGCTATGAAGATGCAGTGGAGGGGAGGAAAAAGGCTGAAGGCGACATTGAAGCATTCCGCCCCGTGAGGAGCTGTCTTTACCATACTCACTCACCTATTAGAAATATATATATTATTATGCTGCAGCTCAGGCATTGTCTTAGCACACACATATGATCTGCTTATGGAAATTATAGTCAGCACTGCCTTAACCCCCTAACTGCCAGGAAGGATCAGACATCACCCCCCACTGTAGTGGGGGGGGGGGGGTGATATGGTGTAAACATAATAGAGAGCTGGGGCTATTTCTAATACAGAGTGATGGTCTAGCACCTTTGTGCTCTTCTCACCCTGGACTTTATCCGCCAGGGGCATGTATGTAATGTTGTGGTAGCGTCAATTCATGTGTACACTTCTCTCCTGTACACTGACTGTGGAATAGGACGGCCTAGGGGCAATGAAATGTGCCACAAAAGATTCCCCAGAGTTTCATTATTCATTCTAGTCACTTGAAAGAACAGCAATAGTTGGCTGCACTATCTACAACACACGACTACTGGGGTAAACGGGAACTATATAGCAGCGTTTCCCAACCAGAGTGCCTCCAGCTGTTGCGAAACTACAACTCCCAGCATGCCTGGACAGCCGAAGGCTGTCCAGGCATGCTGGGAGTTGTAGTTTTGCAACAGCTGGAGGCACCCTGGTTGGGAAACACTGCTATAGACTGTACAGTAGTGATGAGCGGCATTGGCCATATTTGAATTTGTGATATTTCGCAAATATATGGACGAATATTCATCCTATATTCACGAATTCGGCTGTCCAGGCATGCTGGAAGTTGTAATTTTGCAACAGCTGGAGGCACCCTGGTTGGGAAACACTGCTATAGACTGTACAGTAGTGATGAGCGGCATTGGCCATATTCGAATTCGCGATATTTCGCAAATATATGGACGAATATTTGTCCTATATTCACAAATTTTGCATATTCGTTATGTATTTGCGTATTCGTTGCATATTTGCAAATGCGTGTATTTGTTGCATATTCGCGAAATGGCGAATGCACGTATTCGTTGCATATTTGCGTAATCGTACATGAAACTGCAAAAAAAAAAAAAACCTTGCTGGGAGGAATCATATAGTGAAGGGGTAGAAAATGTTCCTATTGGTTGCTAGGGATGTTGATAACCTCTGACAACTGTATTTGAATCCTTCTCATTGGCCCACAAGCTAAAAGGAGGAACATGCGCATATGTGAAATATTCCCGCTCCACAGTCTCACACAGTAACTAGTATTGGAGCATTCTTTAAATCACAAGCTGGAAGCGAGGAGGGATGATGATTAGTGTTTCTCGTGAATATTCGCAATACGAATTTTAGTTGCCAAAATTTGCTAATATAGCACTATATATTCGTAATTACGAATATTCGTTTTTTTTTTCTCTGCTTACACCTGCTTTCTCTGCTTACACCTGTGTGGTGTAAAGAAGGCTCTAATACTACTGTGTGAGACTGGCGAGCAAAGTTTCGCATATGCGAAAACTTGCATATGTTAATTGCATATGTTAATTTTCGTATACGCGAATTTTCGCATATGTGAAGATAAACCGTGAATATTACGAATATGCGAATATATGACGAATATTCGTCCATATATTCGCAAAATATCGCAAATTCGAATATGGCCTATGCCGCTCAACACTAATGATGATCACTGTGATGTGTTCTGTGAAAAAAAAAAATAGTAATTTCGAATATATAGCAACTATATTTGCAATATTCGCGAATTTGCGATATTCGCGATATAAATTCAAAATGCGAATATTCAAGCCCAACTAAACAGAGGCGATACACAGAACACAACCTAGAATGCCCCACTGTATGAATAAGATCTACATAATTTAACCTTTACCAATATTACAAGTATCTAATATACTACACTTCCAGTTATATTATAATGCATATAGCTAATATCACAAGATTCCCGACTAAAGGAATACTGTACAAACCAGTACATAGCACAACATCTCTGCCCGGCCAACGCGTTTTATCCAGTGCTGTATGTGTGTATGAACGATATAACCCTATATGGCTCCATGTGTAACTGCTATATAGGCTGCATTGATACTACATTGCTGTACTCACCGAGAGCTATGAAGCTAAATCATGCTCAGTACTACTAATATACATGATAGCATTTTAGAAATATAATGTAATAAATGGGAAGCTACTGCTTTTATTTACATTATTAATAACTACATGTATGTCACTAATAGGGCTAATAGTAGATTGTGTTAGGATTGTATTAATACTACTACTTGTGCTGAACTTTGGACTGCAGGAAAGTACTGAACATTTGAAGACACATTTAAGCATTTGACCTAATAGTTACATGTTTAAAGAGAGTAATGGTTTATTATGCTGCGTATATTCAAAACTGTACATATCTGGAGGAGGAATAATATATACTATCTATCTATTTATTATTCTATCTATCTATTTATTATTCTTTCTGTCTATCTATCTATTTATTATTCTATCTATCTATTTAATATCTATCTATCTATTTATTATTCTATCTATATATTTATTTATTTAATATCTATCTATATGTCATCTATCTATCTATCATCTATCTATCTATCTATCTATCTATCTATCATCTATCATCTATCTATCTATCATCTATCTATCTATCTATCTATCTGTCATCTATCTATCTATCTATCTATCTATCTAAAAGTCCAAAGTACAGCACATCTGCCTTTGTTTATGGGGGAGATCTGCAGTTGTCATATACAGTATAGTATTGGGGAGATCTGCAGTTGTCATATACAGTATAGTATTGGGGAGATCTGCACTTGTCATATACAGTATAGTATTGGGGAGATCTGCACTTGTCATATGTAGTATATTATTGGGGAGATCTGCACTTGTCATATACAGTATAGTATTGGGGAGATCTGCACTTGTCATATGTAGTATATTATTGGGGAGATCTGCACTTGTCATATACAGTATAGTATTGGGGAGATCTGCACTTGTCATATGTAGTATAGTATTGGGGAGATCTGCAGGCAGTATAGTATTGGGGAGATCTGCAGGCAGTATAGTATTGGGGAGATCTGCACTTGTCATATGCAGTATAGTATTGGGAGATCTGCAGATGTCATATACAATATATTATTGGGGAGATCTGCACTTGTCATATGCAGTATAGTATTGGGAGATCTGCAGATGTCATATACAATATATTATTGGGGAGATCTGCACTTGTCATATGCAGTATAGTATTGGGGAGATCTGCAGATGTCATATACAATATATTATTGGGGAGATCTGCACTTGTCATATGTAGTATAGTATTGGGGAGATCTGCAGGCAGTATAGTATTGGGGAGATCTGCACTTGTCATATGCAGTATAGTATTGGGGAGATCTGCAGTTGTCATATGCAGTATACTATTGGGGAGATCTGCACTTGTCATATACAGTATAGTATTGGGGAGATCTGCACTTGTCATATACAGTATATTATTGGGGAGATCTGCACCCTTCATATGTAGTATAGTATTGGGGAGATCTGCAGTTGTCATATGCAGTATAGTATTGGGGAGATCTGCAGTTGTCATATGTAGTATAGTATTGGGGAGATCTGCAGTTGTCATATGCAGTATACTATTGGGGAGATCTGCACTTGTCATATGTAGTATATTATTGGGGAGATCTGCACCCTTCATATGTAGTATAGTATTGGGGAGATCTGCAGTTGTCATATGCAGTATAGTATTGGGGAGATCTGCAGTTGTCATATGTAGTATAGTATTGGGGAGATCTGCAGTTGTCATATGCAGTATAGTATTGGGGAGATCTGCAGTTGTCATATGTAGTATAGTATTGGGGAGATCTGCAGTTGTCATATGCAGTATAGTATTGGGGAGATCTGCAGTTGTCATATGTAGTATAGTATTGGGGAGATCTGCAGTTGTCATATGCAGTATAGTATTGGGGAGATCTGCTGTTGTCATATACAGTATAGTATTGGGGAGATCTGCAGGCAGTAAAGTATTGGGGAGATCTGCAGGCAATATAGTATTGGGGAGATCTGCACTTGTCATATGTAGTATATTATTGGGGAGATCTGCACTTGTCATATGTAGTATATTATTGGGGAGATCTGCACCCTTCATATGTAGTATAGTATTTGGGAGATGTAGTATTGTCTATGTGGTATAATATTAGGGATATTTGCAGTCAGTAGCATCGCTTTGCTGTTTAATCCTATAGGATGTGGATGCAGCCACTGCGGGACGGATTGCATTGGAAAAACAACTGGAAACTTTAGAGACAGAGATTGCGTTTCTGCAGCGGGTTCACAGCGAGGTAATAACACATCCCTAGCGCGATCTCTTCCACTATTCCTAAAAGGTGCACATCGTGAACCCAGATTCCTATGTCCATCTTGTATCTGTCAATGCAGGAGATAGAGGAGTTGATGAAGCAGATCTACAACATGAGCGCCTCCTGTGACCTGGCATTCTCCATCCCAGACTTCGCTGCTGCTCTGAGGGACATTCAGACAGAATATGAAGAAATTGCAGCCAAGAACCTGCAGGTTAAAATTAGAGCTCATCCTGTTTGGGGGAAACATCGAATTAGATGTCAGATTCTACTCAACAAATATTTGTGGCAACATAAAAAGCTTGTTTATCTTGTAGCTGATAAATCAGAATGTAGCCATTGGACATCCCTGACAGTCCTCATAGACTGATGCACACAAAGCTCATTCCTAGCTGCCTCTATTAACCCCTACATAGCCCAACACACTCCTTCCTCTATTGGAAGTAGAAGGCTGGAGGGTGTCCCTGTGCTGCAGTCATTTTGCTGCAAGGTGGTTAATTATAGAGTTTGGTGTTCATGAGACCTTAATGAACCCTCCTTTCTGAAGACCTGACACTACATGTCTACATCCCCCTGCTTATTATGTCTTCTGCTGCTCTTCCCCTTAGGAGATGGACGAGTGGTACAAAAGCAAATTTGTTGACTTCAGTCAAGCTTCTACAAAGCATGCGGAAAACGTGAGACATTACAGAGGAGACATGGCAAACTGCAAGAGAAGCGTAAGTGGGGCTGCAAAGGCCTTGGAGCCCATGGATGTCACTTCTTGTGGAGTCTGTCTGTGATGTCCCTAACATTTGGAATGTGACTACTCTCTACTGTGCTGTGCACTATGTACGCTCTCAAAATCTCAAGTCTAGTAACTTGCATTCACTTGAGGCAACCAAGTAAAGGCCCATTGTACAATGAGAATTGCCAATAAGCTAATGCTAAATGGAAGTAATGATAGTTTGCCATGTGATTTTTTTTGTGACATATTCTTTTCGTGATGGACATTATTTGTGTTCATGTAATGGTGTAATGGTTTTGTTATTTCAGACAGGAAGTCTAGAACATTGTATGATCACTACTTTAACCACAACTCTAGTTCTGAGAAATGAAGGAAACTATGATAAAATTCCTAGCACTTTGGATGCGGAGTATGAGGAGTAAAAAGAAATCCTTAGGGCCAGCACAGATTTCTCCAGAGATCTGGAGATATTTTGACTAAGGACTCTAGATGCAACAAGCTGGATCTATTGCATCTGACATCTCATCTGGTGTTCCATAGACTTAAATAGTCTATGGCACAGAACCTATGGACCATCCGGCATAGTTGCCCACTAGTGTAGTTTTGTCAGATTACAAAAACTATATTGCACATGTAACATTTTTTAATCTGGCATCTTCATTGTGAATAGCAACTATATATGTTAGCACTTCCTTACCCTGTGACGTGGAAGAGGATCCTGCATTAGGAGAAGACACTACTTCGTTTTTTCCTTTCTGTGTATGCTTCCACACTTTTCCTGTTACCTTAAAGGGGTAATCTGTCAGCTCTGTACTAGATATGGAGCTGCAGATCCCAGGATATAATTAACCATACCTCCCTCCACCCTGCTTTGGCTGATTGACATTTGGGGTTGGAAGCCGAGTCCTTTACATCAATCATGCAGGACAGGGTGGGGTGAGGGAGGAGTCATTCTGCTGCAGCTCAGCACCACCAGACCCCCACAAAAACATCATGCTTCACCATAGCTTTCCAAAAGCCAATGCCTCTGCTGGACGTCTGGGGTGTACAATACAATTATAATCTCCTAATAGGAGACTTAGGAAAAGCAAAATATGGGGAACATCTAGAGGAAATAAATAATAGCAACCAATCACAGCTCAAGTTAAACTGTGATTAATTACTGGACAACCAATGGGCAACAAAGACAGTTTTCCCTTTCACTCCATCGCTCACTAAAGTTAAGCATGATAGCTGTTAGATGGATAAACATTAGTTTAATTACCTATGAACAAAAGGTTGAACGTAACACAAAGAACAGCGGCAAATGGATGTTTCTGATTGGCCTTTCCTTACAGATTAATAGCAAAGAAAGAGAACTAGAATCCCTTAAAAATAAAAAGGCAGCACTGGATGCCCAAGTGAAAGAGACTCAAGAAAAGAATAGACTTCAAATAGAGGAGCTACAGGTGGGTAATGGCTTATACCAATGGTTTTAAAAGTAGTTATATTGAGTAAAATTTTCCATAATAATATATATATTTTTTTAATAATTAGGAAAAAATCAGGAAATTAGAGGATGATTTGAAATCTCTGAAGGAAAAAATTGCGTTACACTTAAGGGAATACCAGGACCTACTGAGTGTAAAGATGGCACTGGATATTGAAATTGCCACATATAGGTAAATAATGATTATGATTAAGTATAATTAATGTTATAATGATTATCTGTAAATACATTTGGTAGAAATAATCAGGGCTCATGTCCTGCAGGAACGTGTGGGAACTGAGTTCCTGCCCTTTTTTTTCACAGCAGGAACATCATTCCCATTAGCAGGAGTCCTGCAGGACCAGCCCTTATGTAGAAGAGTTCCCACACTTTTTTTCCAGAACTTGACCCCTGGAAATAATCCATAATAATTAAGACACATTGAAGAAGAAGTCCTATGCCTAGAAGTACAAAAAAAAACTTATCCCCTATCTACAGAATAGGGGATAAGTTTTAGATCCCAGGGGGTCCACCCCCTCCATAAATCTCTATGGGAGAGCCTAAGATAGCCGAACGTCTCTCCCATAGAGATACATGGAGGGTGTGTGGCAGCACTCGGAACCGGGGCTCCGTACGGGAGATCACGGTGGGCCACAGCGATCGGACCCCCCACGAATCTAAAACTTATCTGGGCAAACATTCCGCCATGTCAACATAGCCTAAGGCTCACAAATGACTCTCAAGCCATGCCATCTTTTTAACAAGGTAAAAAAAAAAAAAAGTGTCTAAATACACAAAATAAATGTGGTAAAAGCCATGTACTTTTTTTTTCCTGGCAGTTTTGCAATAAATCTACCTTCATGTGTACATCAGATAATATCACTGTCCAAAACTAAATCCTAGGAATAAACGTTCCATGCTATTACAGGCTATGTACACCTTTGCACTTATTTTATTTATTGGTGAAGCAAGTTTCTAAAAATAGTTTTTGTAAAAAAAATGTCAAACCATTTAACTGCTATATAAATGTAGTATAAAACTACACACAAAGAAATGTATTATTGTATTTTTGCCACTTTTATGGGATTGGAAAGTAGCAAATTATGGTTACTATTTTCAGTATAAATTGCAACTCTTGTTGCCTCTCACTACTTTACAAAAGTGGGGAGAAAAGTGGGTTGGGCTTAACCCGGAAGACGTGTTCGACAACTTCGAAGCCAAAAATAGTGTGAAAAGTTGTGCAAATAAGCATTATTTATAATGACCTTACATGTGACTGATCCACTGCCATTTTATAGATAAACAGATGTTTTTATGATATTTAAAGCTTTTTGGTACGGTTTCTCTTCTCAGGAAGCTTATTGAAGGAGAGGACACCAGACTTGCTACATCAGTGAGTGGAATTTTCCCCCACAGTACAGTATCTGGAGTCACTCATGTAAGTTCCACGGAAAGTGTCTCTCAGACTTTGGAACGACTGGAGAAAACAACTGTCCGTATCAGGTGGGGTCTCTGGTTGGATATTGAAATAATTCTAATTTCAGATGAACATTCTAATAGTAACTTTACATTCCTCTCTGTTTTTTGACAAACAGCAGTTAAAGCAAGTGAAGAAACAGTGTGAATTGAAATTGTTACCTGGCAAATGCTTTCGAAAAGCGAACATGCTGCACGACCTATGCTTGGAGGGCTGGATCCATGGCTCTCCTCTGTTATCTGTTATATCTGCTCTCTGCTCTATGCACAATCACCTTACTCTGGCTTTGCTAAATAAACACATGAGCATCAACCTTGTCAGAGTTTATTCATCCTTAATCAAATTCATATTTTGGCATAATATGTATAAGTTATTATATAACTAATAATATTTATAAGACATATAAGTTATATATTCCAGGAAAAGGACAATATGATTGGACATGAGAGATGATGAAAAAACAATGCATAGATATTTACAGATAATAAATAACAGTGGGTTTTTCCCATTAAAATCATTTGTTACCTATCCATAGGATAGGGGATAAATGTGTAATTGCTTCTAGGTCTGACCTCTGGGAGGTTAGGTGTTCGTGAGAACAGCAGTCCCCAAAGAAGCCGTTGTGAATGAAGCATGAGTGCACTTGTATGTCTGTGGCCCCATTCACGGCTTTGGTCCTAACAGATCAAGCTCAGCAATCTCTATCAGTCCCACAGCAGTGAACGAATCGGCCGTCACTGAAGTGCGCTGTCACTTTATTCATAAGGGGCGCTCAGGGTCTACTGTTCCCAAGATTACTGAGGAGAGAAAGAATTAGTAATGGAGGCCGGAGTTAAAATGCAATGTGATTCTAAAGCATATCTGTTGTTTTATAAGACTTTTTTTTTTTTTAGATTAAGGTTTCAGAGTGATGCTCTTACTGCTGTTATTGAGCCCATGAAAGCCCCTCCATTGTATACAGTTATTTCTCACTCTCTCCATTTCAGGGGGCAGGACAAGGGCTGCGTTGTTTGCCAGTATGACACACACAGGGCTTAATTTCCCTTACCTCTCTGTCCAATCACAGCACAGCAGATACTGTTTGCTATGTCATGACATAATGTTAGTAAAAGCACACTGGACTGAACAAGCTTGCACTGTGCTGGAGAATAATGTAAACAATACAGTTCTATAGAAAGCATGTGGGGGATGGGATTACTGGTGCACAAGCTTTACAATATGTTATGTAAAAGGAAATGGAAAAAAAAGCATCAAGGCAGCAAAGAAGCAATTACACCAAGCACTGAAATGATGCTAATTCTGAGAAGCAAAAAATTACATTGACGTGATCTAAGGTGATACAAGGTGCTCAACCCCAAGTGCAGTTGTGCACCTACGTTGGAGTGGAGGACCTGAACCTATGGATCACAATGTGGTTTCGCTGCTGTGGTTAATGTAAACAATGACATTAGCTAACCCTCAAAACTGATGTAAAATTGAGACATTAGCCAGTATATCCTTATATGAAGGACACACTTGAGCCCGCACACCACGCCAAGGTTTCTCAAATGGTGCGGGTCCTATCAACTAACCTACCTGGCCAGATAAATAAAACCAGGAACCAAATTACGGCAGCCATAGGTCCAACTTGCAGATTGCTCCTCAGTTACCTCCAGTGTGGACTAGGCACACATACAATGGGAGGGACAAGCTACAAGCCCCACCCTGGTTGGTTAATTTATAGCAGGCCTCACAGGTGAAACCCTAATGCTACACAGCAAGATAAAAGGGTGAGAAGCCAAAGGGAGGGGGAATATGACATTGTGGATATACAGTACAGCAGTAAGTTAACAGGAATTTTCACAAGGGACAGTTGCCCAGACCTTTATGGAGAGATGAGAGGAAAGCCTTAATTTACCTGTTACATCAGGAAGGGATAAATTCATCTGAGCTGTCTGACTTATAGCTGTGACATATTGTCACACTCTCTGAAAGCACAGCTCTCTCTCTGCTCCCACTCCACTCCTGTCTGCTGTTGACCAGACCTTTATGTGTAAAGAGGGGAACTCATATTACTGCTCATTAGATTTTAAGACAACAGTGAGCCTGTTCTGAAGGAAACTTCTGTGACTGAGAAAGGCTTTTTTCTACAGTAAGATCAAATGGGCAGTAATATAAGCTCCCCCCTCAATCTTACTTGTCTCTCCCTGAGCAGACAGAAGGGGAGGGGGTACAGGAGCATGAGCTTTGAGTGTGACGTGATGTCACAGCTACAAGGGAGACAGCTCAGCTGATATGGAGAGATTTGTGCCCTATGGCTAATTACATTATATTAGTAAGTTGCTTGATTTTACTTTTTAACACCATACACAGGTTGTTTCTTTCACTGGACAACCCCTTTAAAGCTTTTAACAAAATGTATGCCATGATTTCGCCATAAACAGCACCCCTCTGTCTATTTCAGGTACCCTGTGGTCACAGGAGGTTCAATTATATACAGGGTTATGTAGGTTCAAAAGGGCATACCAAGTACTACTTTGGCAGACAAGTTATCCATGACAAGCAAGGAACACACTTCCACATGCATAAAACCCAAAACATGTAAATCTCAGGAGTGCAAAATTCAATAAGACTTCAAGCCAACAGAGTATCATCAATGCCTGTGACATGCACTTGTTTTATTAAGTTTACCAGAGGTAAACCCAGGATCTGGAGATCAAGTTAGCTGCCGAGCAGGAATCAAGAAACGTTGTGCCTAAAAATTTGCTTATCCAGATTACCTAATGAAACCAGTAACATTAATCTAGTTTTTTTTCAGGAAATACCTAAACACCTAAGTGATCTTCCCGGGGACAAGCCTTCGGGAAATGTCTTGCCACTCGGCAATACAGACAAAGCCCTTTGTTCCTTTGCCACTTCCTTCACTCTTGATGAACAAAGTAGACCCAAGTTACAAAGGCTGTTCATCGTAGGCAGAAGCGACTGCAGTATAAAGGAGAGACTTTAGAAGACAGAGGCAGGTTAGAGACCAGAGAGTGTTCCTGTTTCCGTTCCCAAAACTCTCAAGATAAATAGCTAAAGTCACAGCTTGTTTAGGAGTAGGGTACATCACTAACATGTGTATCTGACAACCCTTACCGAAATTGACACCATAATGCATTGTCAGTCCAACTAAAGGCTACGCACCATTTGCGGAACTCTGCACAGCATTCCTCTACCGGCCTATGTCCCTGTTTGAGTGGTACAAGTTTGTACTCTGCAGTTCAATACGATCAGTTTCATCATATTACAGTCTCAAACCCAAAAACAAACAGTCCACTGACCCCAACTTAGGGGCATCAGGAAATAGCAAAAGCCATTCCCAATCCTGAGGAGGACCTTGCAGCAAAGAATTCACTATGTCGAACTATTGGGCCTCCGAATCTGAAGATAACAGCATTGAGCAAAAATACAAATTGAAACTTTCCCTTAAGGTGACAAAAGATTTTTTTCATCCCCAGAGAATCGGTTTGGAATTTAACAGGAGGTTCAGGCAGAGTGACTACAGGGGCCACAGGGGCCTGGAATTGGATCATCACTTGCTGATCAACCTTTTTAGCTAGTTCCTGGACTAAATGAGTGAGGTTCTGCATCTGCTCCACTAGAGCCCTCTGGGGATCCATAACCAGAACCCAGTAAAGCAGTAAATGGTCGGCTCCTGATGAAGTCTTTTTGGGCAGGAATACGTGCAGCCCTGAGCTCACCCACAACCATATACTTGAATATCCACCTTAAGCAACAGATCCTCAACTGGTGACGTTTCCTATTCTGAGAGCAGGGCGTCAGAATGGTCAGACAAACCAAATCAGTAACCGTCAGACACGTCAGAGAAACAGTCAGTAGACAAAGGGGGAGATTTATCAAAACCTGTCCAGAGGAAAAGTGTCCCAGTTGCCCATAGCAACCAATCAGATCCATTCTTATATTTTTAACAAGGCCTCTGGAAAATGAAAGAAGCGATCTGATTGGTTGCTATGGGCAACTGGGCAACTTTTGCTTTGCACAGGTTTTGATAAATCTCCCCCAAAGTGTTTTCCAGAGAAAATCAGAATCCAAATAACCAGGAGAGCAAACCAAGAACAGAAAAAAAAAACATAAAGAAACAAACAAACACACAAGCAAACTAGTCAGACAGGCCGAGATCAAACCAGGAAGAGCAATGAGTACAAAATCACAAGGAAAGAGATAGTCAGACACAAGCAATGTTCGGGAGAACAGAACAAACAGGCGGAGAATAACTGCTAGTGAACGGTATAAGCCACGATCATGAGCAAGCTAAAATCACAGAGCGAAGTTTAAATAACCCGTCCAGGAGGCGGGCATACAGAGCTCCACACTGACTGGCCCATCGCTCCTGCAGCTGTGTGCACTGCTCTCTTTAGTGCAGAGCAGTTGCCATAATGACTAATGAGGATACAGACTCTGAGCCTGTAGAGAGCAGGCTGCAAAGAAGATCTGGGCTGGACCATGACACAACCTTTCAGGAATAGTGTGGATCATCTTTAACAGGCACACCAGCTCAGCCTGCAGATACACAGCCCAAACTTTCTCAGGCTCCCCTCCATTTTCTTCAGCATGTAGCAACTCCTAAGCCCTACCCACTTCCTGTGTTCTGTCCTGATGAAGATGCTACTAGAGACAGGCTTTCCATTAGAGTAGGCAGTGAATCTGCTCGATTGTAGGGAAGCAAGACATCTAATGGCCAAGAATTTAGAGCTATTTTTCTTGGATGAGGAGTCATTTTGGGTAAATTGGATGACTCATAAATTTGTTAGGAATCAAATAAGCTTTTAAATGGAGGGAGGTTGTTGGAAACAATATTGGTCATTTAAAGATAAATGTTTCTAAAAAAAAAATAGTCCCAACTGTAAAAGAGATAACAGTGATAAAGTCAAAGGGAACCTCTTATCAGATTTTACCCTAAATAATTGGTGTCAACATGTTATATAGATTAAAATCTGTATTCTTACTAGGTCCCCTTGTCCTTTTAAGTAGTCCCAGGGGCATGGAGCATATGGCCACCACCGCCTAGGCTGTAACCACGCCTACCTGGAGTGATTGACAGCCCAGGCACTACCAACATCACTGCTTTGCCCGCTCTTCTCACTCATAAGAAATCTCAATAAAAACAGACACGAAAAACTGCGGTCAGTTCAGACCAAAGAGTCATGGCTTGATGAAGGGAGGTGAATATACTCTAGTAAGTTATAGTTAGTTATTTTACATTTTTAGCATGCTGTAGTTAGTTTTTTTATTTTTTATTATTATTTAATTGGAATACTCCTTTAAAGGCATTGTATTTTATAAGAAAAAAATAATTTTGAAGCATTTTTATTTTGCAGCTTCTATAATAGTACAATGCAAGCTGCTTAAAGCCATACAGTTCCACTACTGCCTTCTTCTGAATCCTCATCTAAGTGGAATTCAGATGAAATCTATTTACAGTATTTGATACTTTTAATTCATCCAGAGGAATTTTTTTCTTTTTTTAAATCAAAGTGAGAATATACTGTATACTTCTAAATATAAGGCATACAGTGGTGTACATTTGTCGCACAGTTTGTCTCACATGCTGTTTAGAAACTTTTCATTTCAACTCTTGCTTTAGAAGGTTTTTTTTTAAAAAAAAGAACATACCAAGTGGTGATTTCAGTTAATATCATGCAGTGGTAAGGAATTTATGATGTGCGACTTTTCAGTTTGTCGCATCTTTTGTCGCAACTGCACTACCTGAGGCCCATATCTACATGAACTCTGACTTGGCTTACAAAAATGCCTGCTGACAGCATTATTAAAAAGTCACACATTTTGTTGCACCGGTTAAAAAGTTGTGCAAAGAGTCGCAGAGGAATCACCATGCAATAAATTTGGTGCAGGTACACAGTTTCACCTCCTTTAAATTGAAGCCCTTACATAATAGTTAGGCCCCCTATATGCCCCTATTAAGCAGTTAAGTCCATATGTTGCTCCATATAGTAGTTAGGCCTCCTCTGTATCCCTATATAGTACTTAGGCCCCCTTATTTTCCCCTATACAGTAGTTACATCCTCTCTGTGTCCTAATATAGTAATTAGGCCTCCTCTATTGCCCACATCTTTTATTACAACACTCTCTGTACCTTCACATAGTGTTTAGGCTCCTCTGGGCCCTCACGTGGTAGTTAGGCCCTTCTGTGCTCCCACATAGTATTTAGGCCCCTCTTTGCCTCCATAACATAGTTAGACGTCCATATTCTGCCCCCCAATAAAGTAGTATGGACCCCACAATGTCCCCACAGTTTTTGGACAAAAACAAAAAAAATGTGGGATTAGGCTTAACAGGGGAAAAAGAGGACCACACCTGAAGGGTAAACAGGGGTGAGAGAGAGGAGAGCATCTGGAGGGTTAACCTATGAGCCAGATCCCCACTACAGTAGAGAGGGAGCAGTACACAGACCTTAGTGATGGCGACCTCCAACCTGCAGCAGGAAGATCTGTCACTGCAGGGAGGATGGAGAATGGAGCATCAGACCGGACCGATGAGGTTCCCGGGATATCAGGACCGTAGATGCTGAGGACAGTGGTGTAGCTGCTGAGGACAGTGTTGGTTGGTGCGGTAGAAAAGGGTGTCACTCCCAACCCCAAAATACATGTTTAGTGAAAAATTCCAAAAGTTCATGAAACTCTCTGCTTGTAAGGAAATTAGACATACCAAACAAATTATATATTGATTCACATATACAATTGGGGAGATTTATCAAAACCTGTCCAGAGGAAAGGTTGCTGAGTTGCCCATAGCAACCAATCAGATCGCTTCTTTCATTTTTCAGAGGCCTTTTCAAAAATGAAAGCAACGATCTGATTGGTTGCTATGGGCAACTCAGCTACTTTTCTGCTGAACAGGTTTTGATAAATCTCCCCGAATATGTCTACTTTATGTTGGCATCATAAAGTTGACATGTTTTTACTTTTTAAACACTTTAGAGGGCTTCAAAGTAAAGCAGCAATTTTCATAATTTTTATGAAAAATTGAAAATCTGAATTTTTCAGGACCCAGTTTAGTTTGAAATGGATTTGAGAGGCCTTTCTGTAAGACATCCCCCATAATGAACCCCATTATGAAAACTGCACCCCTAAAGACATTCAGATAGTTTATTAACCCTTTAGGTGGTTCACAGGAATAGCAGCAAAGTAGAGGAGAAAACTCAAAATCTCAATATTTTACACTAACATGTTCTTGTAGCGCATTTTATTTTTATTTTTACAAGGGGTAAAAGGAAAAAAATCCCCCCCAAATTTGTAACCCAATTTCTCTTGAGTTTGGCAATACCTCATATGTGGATGTAAAGTGCTCTGAGGAGGGAAGGAGCAACTTTGGGATTATGGAGAATGAATTTTGCTGTCGTGGTTTTTGGGGGGCATGTTACGTTTAGGAAGCCCTCATGGTGCCAGAACAGCAAGAAAACCTCCACATAGCACACTTTTTGGGAAACTACACCCCTTAAGGAATGTAGCAAGGGGTACAGTGAACCTTAAGATCTCACAGGTGTTTGACAGCTTTGCATTGAAGTTGGACATGAAAGTGAAAAATTTGATTTTTAATACTAAAATGTTGGTGCTACCCCAAATTTTTCATTTTTACAAGGGGTAATAGGAGAAAATCCCCCCAAAATTTGGGATGGAAATTCCCCATATGTGGACATAAAGTGCTCTGCAGGCGCACTACAATGCTCAGGAGAGAAGGAGCAAAATTTGTCTTTTGGATAGCAAATGCTGAAATGTTTTTGGGGGGCATGTTGCATTTAGGAAGTCCCTAGGGTGCCAGAACAGCAAAAAAAAATAAAAAAAATAAAACAACAACACATGGTACCCTATTTGGGAAACTACATCACTCAAGGAACGTAATAAGGCGTAAAGTGAGCCTTAATACCCCACAGGTGATTGACGACTTTTTGTTAAATTTGGACATGAAAATGAAAAATTTTATTTTTAACACTAAAATACTGGTGTTACCCCAAATGTTTCATTTTCACATGTGGTAATAGGATAAACTGCCCCCCAAAATTTTAAACTCCATTTCTCCCAAGTAAGGAAATACCCCATATGTGGTCCTAAAGTGCTCTGCTGGCGCATTACAGGTCTCAGAGAGAGAATTTGGCTGGAATTGAAGTCAGGGCCATGTGTGTTTACAAACCCCCATTGTGCCAGAACAGTGGACCCCCCTCCCCCCACATGTGACACCATAACAAAGGGTATAGTGAGCCTTACCACCCTACAGGTGTTTGATGAATTTTTGTTAAAGTTGGACGTGAAAATACAAAGTGAAAATATTAAAGTTGGACGTGAAAATTACAAAGCCCCCATGGTGCCAGAACAGTGGACCCCATTTTGGAAACTACAACCCTCAAGGAACATAACAAGGGTTACAGTGAGTACTTACACCTCACAGGTTTTTTTAACAGTGGGCTGTAAAAAGTGTGTGTTTACAAAGCCTCCATGCTGCCAGAACAGTGGACCCCCCCACATGTGACCCCAATTCGGAAACTACACCCCTTATGGAATGTAATAAGAGGTGCAGTGAGCATTTACACTCCTCTGGCATTTGGCAGATTTTGGAACAGTGGGCGGTGCAAATGAAAAGTGTAATTTTTCATTTTTACGGACAGCTGTTCAAAAGATTTGTCAGACACCTGTGGGGTGTAAATGCTCACTACACCCCTTATTACATTCCGTGAGGGGTGTAGTTTCCAAAATGGGGTCCACTGTTCTGGCACTATGGGGGCTTTGTAATTTTCACGTCCAACTTTAATATTTTCACTTTGTATTTGTCACGATGCCGGCTGGCAGGAGGTGGATCCTCTGTGCCAGAGAGGGATTGGCGTGGACCGTGCTAGTGGACCGGTTCTAAGTCACTACTGGTTTTCACCAGAGCCCGCCGCAAAGCGGGATGGACTTGCTGCGGCGGTAGTGACCAGGTCGTATCCACTAGCAACGGCTCAACCTCTCTGGCTGCTGAAGATAGGCGCGGTACAAGGGGGTAGACAGAAGCAAGGTCGGACGTAGCAGAAGGTCGGGGGCAGGCGGCAAGGTTCGTAGTCAGGGTGGATAGCAGAAGTACTGGTACACAGGCTTTTGGACACACAAAACGCTTTCACTGGCACAAGGCAACAAGATCCGGCAAGGGAGTGCATGGGAGGAGGTCAGATAAAGGCAGGGAGCAGATGGAAGCCAATTAAGCTAATTGGGCCAGGCACCAATCATTGGTGCACTGGCCCTTTAAGTCTCAGGGAGCTGGCGCGCGCGCGCCCTAGAGAGCGGAGCCGCGCGCGCCAGCACATGACAGCAGGGGACGGGAAAGTGACCTGGGATGCGATTCGCGAGCGGGCGCGTCCCGCTGTGCGAATCGCATCCCCGACGGCCATGACAGTGCAGCGCTCCCGGTCAGCGGGACCGACCGGGGCGCTGCGGAGAGAGAGACGCCGTACGCGCTCCGGGGAGGAGCGGGGACCCGGAGCGCTAGGCGTAACAGTACCCCCCCCCTTAGGTCTCCCCTTCTCTTTGTCCGGTAACTGCCTCCCCTGGGATGAGGACACCGGGAAAGGATGGAGGGATTCCTCAACGGCAGGCAGTACAGCAGGAGTGGGAATGGGGAGGGAGGGCAGAGGGCGAGGCCTGGCACGGGGCAGTGTGACACCAGGACGAGGGCCATGAGGAGGCACCGAGGTTTGCCTGACTGGACTGGGAGGGGGGGAGAGGCACTTCTTAAGGCGGGCAGAGTCCATAACGACCTTAGGGAGACCGGATACAGGAGGAACCACAGGGTCACGGCAGGGAGTACTGGTAACCGGTTTAAGGCAGTCCTTGAAGCAAGAGGTACCCCAGCTCTTGATCTCCCCTGTGGACCAATCCAGGGTTGGGGAATGGTGTAGAAGCCAGGGTAGTCCAAGGAGAACTTCAGAAGTGCAATTGGGGAGGACCAAAAACTCAATTTTCTCATGATGAGGTCCGATGCACATTAGGAGGGGCTTCGTGCGGAAACGCACGGTGCAATCCAACCTGGCTCCGTTGACCGCGGAAATGTGGAGTGGCTTGACAAGACGGGTCACCGGGATGCGGAATTTATTCACCAAGGACTCCCGAATAAAATTCCCAGAAGCACCAGAGTCCAGGCAGGCCACGGCTGAGAGGGAAGAGCTGGCTGAAGAAGAAATCCGTACAGGCACCGTGAGACGTGGAGAAGCCGACTTAGCATCAAGAGACGCCACACCCACGAGAGCTGGGTGCGAGCGTGCGTTTCCCAGACGTGGAGGACGGATGGGGCAATCCACCAAAAAATGTTCGGTACTGGCACAGTACAGACAAAGATTCTCTTCCTTACGGCGATTCCTCTCTTCCAGGGTCAGGCGAGACCGATCCACTTGCATGGCCTCCTCGGCGGGAGGCCTAGGCGCAGATTGCAATGGAGACTGTGGGAGAGGTGTCCAGAGATCTAAGTCTTTCTCCTGGCGGAGCTCTTGATGCCTCTCAGAAAAACGCATGTCAATGCGAGTGGCTAGATGAATGAGTTCATGCAGGTTGGTAGGAGTATCTCGTGCGGCCAGAACATCTTTAATGTTGCTGGATAGGCCTTTTTTAAAGGTCGCGCAGAGGGCCTCATTATTCCAGGAAAGTTCAGAAGCAAGAGTACGGAATTGTATGGCGTACTCGCCAACGGAAGAATTACCCTGGACCAGGTTCAACAGGGCAGTCTCAGCAGAAGAGGCTCGGGCAGGTTCCTCAAAGACACTTCGAATTTCCGAGAAGAAGGAGTGTACAGAGGCAGTGACGGGGTCATTGCGGTCCCAGAGCAGTGTGGCCCATGACAGGGCTTTTCCAGACAGAAGGCTGACTACGAAAGCCACCTTAGACCTTTCAGTAGGAAACTGATCCGACATCATCTCCAAATGCAGGGAACATTGCGAAAGAAAGCCACGGCAAAACTTAGAGTCCCCATTAAATTTGTCCGGCAAGGACAGGCGGAGGCTAGGAGTGGCCACTCGCTGCGGAAGAGGTGCAGGAGCTGGCGGAGGAGATGGTTGCTGCTGCTGTAGCTGAGACTGAATCTGCTGTAGCTGCGACTGGAGTTGCTGAGTCATGGTGGTCAAGTACGACAGCTGGTGATCTTGTTGGGCAATCTGTCGGGCTTGCTGGGCGACCAGTGTGGGGAGGTCGGCGACAACAGGCAGAGGAACTTCAGCGGGATCCATGGCCGGATCTACTGTCACGATGCCGGCTGGCAGGAGGTGGATCCTCTGTGCCAGAGAGGGATTGGCGTGGACCGTGCTAGTGGACCGGTTCTAAGTCACTACTGGTTTTCACCAGAGCCCGCCGCAAAGCGGGATGGACTTGCTGCGGCGGTAGTGACCAGGTCGTATCCACTAGCAACGGCTCAACCTCTCTGGCTGCTGAAGATAGGCGCGGTACAAGGGGGTAGACAGAAGCAAGGTCGGACGTAGCAGAAGGTCGGGGGCAGGCGGCAAGGTTCGTAGTCAGGGTGGATAGCAGAAGTACTGGTACACAGGCTTTTGGACACACAAAACGCTTTCACTGGCACAAGGCAACAAGATCCGGCAAGGGAGTGCATGGGAGGAGGTCAGATAAAGGCAGGGAGCAGATGGAAGCCAATTAAGCTAATTGGGCCAGGCACCAATCATTGGTGCACTGGCCCTTTAAGTCTCAGGGAGCTGGCGCGCGCGCGCCCTAGAGAGCGGAGCCGCGCGCGCCAGCACATGACAGCAGGGGACGGGAAAGTGACCTGGGATGCGATTCGCGAGCGGGCGTGTCCCGCTGTGCGAATCGCATCCCCGACGGCCATGACAGTGCAGCGCTCCCGGTCAGCGGGACCGACCGGGGCGCTGCGGAGAGAGAGACGCCGTACGCGCTCCGGGGAGGAGCGGGGACCCGGAGCGCTAGGCGTAACAGTATTTTCACGTCCAACTTTAACAAAAATTCATCAAACACCTGTAGGGTGGTAAGGCTCACTATACCCTTTGTTATGTTTCGTGAGGGGTGTAGTTTCCAAGATGGGGTCACATGTGGGTGTTTTCCTTTCTGTGTTTAGATCAGAACTGCTGTAACTAATAGCCACCCCTGTGCAAATCACCAATTTAGGCCTCAAATGTACAGTAACCCCCGACATACGATGGCCCCGACATATGATCAAATCAACATACGATGGCCTCTCAGAGGCCATCGCATGTCGATGTCAGCATCGACATACGATGCTTTTATATGTCGGGGCCATCGCATTAACTGCTATCCGACAGCGCAAAATGCTTAAAGGGTAGCTCCCACCATCCTATTTTTTTTTTTTGCTAGCCCGTTTTCCCCCCGCTACGGCACTAGCCCATTCACTCCTCTTCTGCATCTTCTGCGGGGTCCGGGCCTCGCTTTCCGGTGTCATTTTTACGTCCTACACACGCCGTGTCGGTGCAGCAACGTAATAACGTCACCAGAAAGCGAGGCCCGGCCCCCGGAGAAGATGCGGAAGAAGCCAGAGGATCCCGAAGAAGACGCCGGAGCAGCGGGACAGCATTGGGAGCGGTGAGGACGCGGTCGGGAGCGGCGGGGACAGGTGAGTATTAAATGCCCTTTTTATACATTGCACGAATCCCTCAACATACGATGGATTCGACAACCGATGGGTCGTTTGGAACGAATTACCATCGTATGTTGAGGGACCACTTTACATGGTGCGCTCTCACTCCTGAGCCTTGTTGTGCACCCGCATAGCACTTTACGTCCACATATGGTGATGTTCCGTACTCAGGAGAAATTGCATTGTAAATTTTGGATGTCTTTTTCTCCTTTTACTTCTTGTGAAAATGAAAAGTATGGGGCAACACCAGCATGTTAGTGTAAAAAATTTAATATTTTTACACTAACATGCTGGTGTAGCCCCTAACTTTTCCTTTTCATAATGGGTAAAAGGAGGAAAAGACCCCCAAAATGTGTAACGCAATTTCTCCAGAGTACGGCAATACCCCATATGTGGCACTTAACCGTTGTCTTATAATACGACAGGGCTCAGGAGTGAGAGAGTGCCATGTGCATTTGAGGCCTAAATTAGGGATTTGCATAGGGACGGACCCGGATGCAAGCATGGTGTTTGCCTCCGCTACCAAAATACCCTAGGACAGTGTTTCCCAAACAGGGTGCCTCCAGTTGTTGCAATACTCCCAGCATGCCTTGACTGTAGTGTAGTGTTTTTAGGGTACAGTCTCGTGGGCGGGGGTTTGCAATGAGTTTCCCGCTGGAAGTTTGAGAGGCAGCGGTAAATTTGTTGCAGCTCAGACTTGGACCCGGAAACTCACTGTAAACCCCCGCCTGTGTGAATGTACTCTGTACATTCACATGGGGGGAGGAGGGGAGGGGGGGGTGTTGCGCAAGCCTCCAGCTGTTGCAAAACTACAACTCCCAGCATGCACTGACAGACCGTGCATGCTGGGAGTTGTAATTTAGCCACAGCTGTGGGCAAACTGGTGGGGAAACATCGAATTAGGTAACAGACTAACTCTGTGCCTTCCCACCAGTGTGCCTCCAGCTGTGGCAAAATTACAACTCCCAGCATGCATGGTCTGTCAGTGCATGCTGGGAGTTGAAGTTTTGCAACTTTGAGTTAGGAAGCAGACTCTAACTCAGTGTTTCCCAAACAGTGTGCCTACAGCTGTGGCAAAACTACAAACTGCAAGGGCATGCTGGGAGTTGTAGTTATGCAACAACTGGAGGAGAACAGTTCGGAGACCACTGTGTAGTGGTCTCCAAACTGTGGACCTCCAGATGTTGCAAAACTACAACTCCAAGCATGCCCAGACTGTCCAAGCATGCTCGGAATTGTAGTTCGGCAACATCTGAAGGGCCAGATGTTGCAGAACTAGAACGCCCAGCATGTCTGACTGTCTTGGCATGCTGGGAATTGTATTTATGCAACATCTGGAGGTCTACTGTTTGGAGACCACTGTATAGTGGGCTCCAAACTGTGCCCCCCCCAGATGTAGCAAGATTACAACTCTCAGCATGTCAAGACTGTCCAGGCATGCTGGGGATTGTTGTTCTGTAACATCTGGAAACCACAGTTTGGAGACCACTATACAGTGGTCTCCATACTGTAGACCTCCAGATGTTGCAAAACTACAATTCCCAGCATGCCCAGACAGCCTATAGTTAGGTTTTTCATGTTTCTAGGCCCTCCCCATAATGACAGAGGACCCACCCCCTAACTATCGATTATTCGAAATCAGAAATTGTTATCAACATTTTCCGTTAACGATTTTAATCATGAAGTCGATTAATCATTGCAGCCCTATTTCACAGTGACACTGCCTGTACCATAAGCTTTTGGCTCTCTGCACGTAAGCGACAGAACAGGCAGCAGGCTGCACTGTGCTCAGTTGCATTCTACCCAACTGCGTGTGCACCAAAAAGTTGCACATGCAGTTAAAAGCTGCACTTACGTAGGAATCTGGATGCATATGAAGGCCGTAAAAGCTGCACTTACGTAGGGATCTGGATGTATATGAACACTCTCTGTGTGCCGAAACGCATCGTCCTTTAAGTCAAATAAAATAATAACTGTCCTGTGCTGGCTCGAGTCCCTCTATTTGTGATAACCTTCATGCAGCGACCGTTTTTTTATCCAATATCCACGATTTGCTCAAACTGGCCCTTGCGCAAGGGTCCAGTCCCGGTCAGAGTGCGGCAGCCAATAAATACCTACCAATACCTTACTAACACCGGCCCACTGAAAGCATTGTCCCCAGGAAACCTGGGATCAAGGCTTGCAACTCTATCTGGTGAGTATATCACTTAGGTGTGGTGGAGGCTCACACTAAGTCGGTATACATATACGAAGGGAGCGCCCCCTGTCTCTTTTTCTCTCCTACATCTCCAGATGCATATGAAGGCCGCCTTACCCTGTAGGCCTGTTCGCAGTGACCTACTCTGACTGCAATTGTTATGTCCCTGCCAGCAACCCTATATCCCCCCTTCCCCAGTCTGATGAAGAAAGTAAAAAGACATTTAGAAATATTCTTTACAGCAGCCACATAGACCAAAGAAAGCAATAGCCTGGAACTGACTCATTGACTTCTATGGGGCAGTCTTCTAAGCATGCTCTGTGACCTGTAAAGAGATCAGTGTTCAGCGGGTGGGAGGATATGAGCTTTGACCATCTCTTATTGTTAATGGTGTTATCTACTTAATATATATGTGTTACCTTTCATTGTAATCCTGTTTATGATAATATGAGATGACTGCTAAAAAGTGATTTCTGCAGATTAGGAAGAGTCATTTTATTATTAGGCTTAGTGGCCTGAATAAAAGACTACAAGATTATTATTATTTTTTTTTTTTATTAAATAGTTATGCGAAATTACCTCAAAAAAAATTCTTAAAAATATGTTTAACATAAAAATGTGGTTTACACAATAAATCATTATCTTATACACTTATCCTGTTATCCTAAAATCACAACTTATTACCCATCCACAGGATATTATTATTATTGTGAAATTATAATCTTGGGATAACCCCCACAACTTGAATAAAACAAATGACCTTCTAAGATACATTCCCCAAGCCTGAACTAATGGAATAATTTCCATGATGGTTACACACAACACCAATGAAAATTGTATATAGTGCCAATTGAAGGAATTGCTTCATTCAGTGACTTGTGTAAGGGAACCCAGGAAATTATTATAAATGATTATTCTTGTCTCATTCTAGTTGTTAGTGATTATCAGTATATATACAGATGAACACTTACTTCCATGCTGTACATATATCTTCCTCTTTAACAATCCTGCCTAAGTATTTTAACATATCTTATATTAGATGACGTACAGCACTGCAGAATATCTTTGTTCTATATAAAGGAATAATATTAATAATAGTAATAATTATTATTATTATTAACATAATCCCAAATTTCAGCAAATACAGATAATATTTGCATTCAAAAGAAGTCAAGGGCTCCCTCCCATTCTGGAATTCTTACAAAGTGCATGGTACAATCCCATATATACCATGTAATTACACATCACCAGGCGTCTGGACATTTGTGACGGTATAGAGGGATGCACAGAGAGGCTGGGAGGTTGTTAACGCATATGCTCCAATGCTTTTGATTCAAGAGAAGCAGCTGAAGTCTGGAGTCTCCCTGATGTTTTAGAGCAGGAATTTCTCACGCACACAGCCCAGGCTCCTCATCCACTCAGGCAATATGTTCATGCAGGAAAAACCTAATCACTCACCAAGCTTATATGCAGCCTGTGAATTCACAGAACAATAAAATCCATCTGTTTCAGCATGGTATTTCTACATTATGTTGCTTATATAATGATACATGTGATTTATAGGCCAAGAGATGTAGGATGTCTGTAAATGGCTCTTGAAGTCCTTTTAATCATATGAATGATTAATACCCTGGTTACTCAAGTTTCTTGTAGACAATGACATTGAACCGGTAGATTAATTCACTTGTAGACATTGCCAGGGAGGTTTAACACATTCTTTTTAAAGCGTTTTGAGGTTATAAATGCCAATGAATACCTCAATAAGACTTTCTTAAAAGGCTTTTCCCCGATTTACCAGGTGATTAACTGTGTGTCACAGTGGAGGCACAATGTTTGTGTAGGGCCACTATTAGGGACCTGCAGTGAGTGCTTGTGAATAGAGGTTATTTGTGTGCAAGGAGCTGTCAGTGGTGCTGAATGCCTGTAAGTAACTCTGCTTACTGGCTTTACAATGTCTCTTCAATGCCTCTATTCAACAAGTGCAACCACATTTACTCTAGAGGTTCTTTATAGAAGGGAATCGGGTTTCAAATAGAGCTGTTCCATCAATATCCCTCTAACAGCTTCATGTCCATGGCAGTGTTGTCAATGTCAGCACTATGTGATTTAGGTATCTCCTTTCATGTCAGGAAAACTTTACGTGGCATTAAAAAACATAGAACTTTCTTAGACCAAAAGTAAGTCAAGAATTTGAGTAGAATTTAAAGGTGCATGGGGTCAAACATCCACAGTGTCCACAGCAGGAATAATTATAGTGAGAAGAAGTCAATAAGAATAGGCGGTGCCAGTAGGAAGAAGGAAAACAGAAGACTTCAATAATTTCATGCATCTGCTATGTTCAAGTCTGTCTCTACATCTTGCTCATCATGCATTCTATTACTTTTCTTATTCTAAAGGCCTTTGAAAAGAAACCTATTCCACCTATTGTTGACATTCTCTTTCAGACAGTACAAAGATCTGTTTCATCCCATAAAGTCATGAACAAGTGATAGATCTTTTCTTTCTACTGGTTAAGAACCAGACCTACTATAATGAACGTTAGGCACTCATAGAATATCATTTAGTTGTGTTTTTGTTGCAGTATGTAAGGCATTAAACTCATCATTGTCCCTACCAGTATTGTGAACTGGTGTGAACCCATACTTATCATTTATTACTAGAGTAATGATTTGCCCCAGATATCTACATTGATTTTCTTTAAAGGAAAGCTTTTACTGGGTACATAATACATGATAGAACCCACATCTGCTCTCTTCCCAGGGACCAAAAAGTGGCATTATGTGTGAGCAGATTGAAAAGTGGTTAAAACCAGCAGGAATCCAATGCCTCTCGAATTCCAAATGACTTATCTAGTGGTACAGGCTAACAGGACCATAATTCAATATGTTTAGCTGTGAGAAGACAAGAGAAGGAATGGATTCTGCATGGTGGTGTTTCTTAGTACAGTTCACTGATCTTATGGTTTGAATAGTCTACACATTACTCTTAATATTTCCTTTATAAGTCCTGATTTGAACATTGGAGGTGTTAAAAAACATTGATAACCATTGTAAATATGTTGAACAGTTTGACTTGGTTAACATGCTGAACACAACTGAAACTTGGTCTATTGACTGTAACACTAAATGCTAAAAACAATTGATAGTTGACATAAATAACATTGATTCTATTGTTACAATTGCACATGAAAAGATCTGGGGTATATATATAGGCGGCAAATGAACAGTCAGATCTTAAGGTTGATGGGTTGAGAGCAGAAAAAAAGGGCAAGCATAAGGATCAAGGATAAAATTGTGATGACTAGATGTTGGGTCAGAACATCTCCAATATCGCAGATCTTGGGCATTCCCATTATGTAATGATTAACACCTACCAAAAGTAGGCCAAGGAAGCACAACCATTGAATCCATGACAAGGTCAATGGTATGTATGCATCTGGTCTAGTTTCACAGTTCATTCCATAAGTCAAGTAAGCACAAGGGGGACTCATGGAATATAATGTAGATATTTTTATGATGTTACAGCTCATTGGTATATATACAATCAGCCAGGCTTGTGGTAGTAGTTTAATATATAAAAACATACAGAAATGTTCAAGAGGTTTAGCTGTTGTATAGACCAAACACCATAATGTAGAAAAAATTTGATCTGAGTGACTTTAACTCTTGAATAAATTATGTTTTAACCTGTTAAGGACCAAGGGAGTACAGGTACACCCTTGCGTCCTGGCACTTAAGGACCAAGGGAGTAATTGTACACCCTGAATCCTTAAGTGGCTTTGAAGCGAGCATAGGATCTGCGCCCGCTTCAGAATTGCAAATGTTGGCTACTATCAGTAGCCGGACACTTACTGCTAATGACAGGCGATCTCCCCGCTGCCAGTTATCAACTCTTTGGACACCGTGATCAATGCCTATCACGCAATGCGGGGGTTCCTTGGGCTAAAATGGCGGTGGAGGGTCTCCTTACCTGCCTCCTGCTGCCAATCACTGATTTAGCCAGGCTAGATCAGTTGATAGCCGATAACCCTGTATGATGCTATGCCATAGGCATAGCAATATACAGTAAATGCAATCTAATGATTGCATATCGGGGACTTTGGGGACTTAAAAAGTGTAAAAAAATAAAATAAAAAAGTTTCTCAAATTATATAAAACCCCCTCCCCTAATAAAAAATAAATTACCCTTTTTTCCTATAGTACAAAAAAAAAAAACTATGTAACATATTTGGTATTACCACATGCATAAATGTCCAAACCATTAAAATATAATGTTTATGATCCCGCACAGTAAACAGCATTAACGTAAAAAAAAATATCAAACACCAAAAATAAATTGAAGTCCCATGAAAGCAAAAATTGTACTGATAACAACTGCAGATCATGGCACAAAAAATCAGCCCTCATACATCTCCTTATACAGAAAAATAAAAAGTCATAGGGGTCAGAAAAGGACAATTTTATGCATATGAATTTTGTTAAAAAAAAGATTGCAATTTTTTTTTAAAGTTGTCCAATAATGGAAAAACTATATAAATTGGGTGTCGTTTAATTGCCTTGACCTAAAGAATAAAGATAATGTATAATTTTTACCATAAAGTGCACTGCGTAAAAAAACAACCCCCCCCCCCCCCCCAATTTCCACCCGGCAATATCATTTTTTTGGTTTCATTGTACATCTTATGGTAAAATGAAAGATTGCATTACAAAGTACAATTGGTTGCACAAAAAATAAGCTCTCATATAGGTCTGTAGGTCAAAAAATAAAAGAGTCATGGATTTTAATAGCAAAGGAGGAAAAAACAAAAACACAAAAATGAAAATTGGACCTGTCCTTAGGGCCAAAATGGGCCATATCCTTAAAGGGTTAAGTATGTAAACAAATTGCTTATTTCCTAGGAATTCAACACACCACCAAACAAAAAACATCCAAGAAGTGATACAGTAGCTATTAGGATAAAACAGTTTATTAAATGTCAGATATTGAAGAAGAATGGGCAGCTTAATTCTAAATGACAGATATATATAGTAGAAACAATGAATTTCAACAGTAAAGTGTAGAAAGACACAGCACATCAGATGTCTATATGACTGAGTTTATATATTTCAGAATTGTCTAGCTAGTCGTGTTATGCCTACACAACTGGTATCAAACTGTACACTTTATGCACCGGACTGTCATCTATTGCTGGACAGAAAAATACTACATGCAACCTTTTTCCTGTCTAGTATTTTGCTGCGCATTTGTTGCTGCGCATTCTTCTACCCTTTAAAGTCAACGAGTAGCAAAAACTGGTTGAATCTAGTTGATTTGTCATTGAGTAGCATTGAGAAAAAAATGGAATATCATATAAAGTACTAGAAAAGTGTAGCCATTAATTGTAGCTATTAATATTATTGACATAGTATACCCCTTTACCATAGTATACCCCATGCCAGTTGGTATTGGAATTCATGTGAAGCCCTGTCTCGTTCTTTGCAGTGCGGATGAGCTGCAATTCCATACTCAGTGCATAAACAAGGATAGCACTATAAGGTCTTGTATAAGCCAATTGACCAGAGTCTCACACTGAACACAGCTGCCCATTATGTATTGGGATTGGTGTGAGTGCCAGAGGCCAAACCTGCACCAGTCACATTCTAATGACATATCCTGGCACTATTCCACCACAGAAACAGCCTTAAATAAATAACCTCATATTTCAAAAAAAAATTACCAAGTAGTGAAATAATGACATACTCATACTTATATAGTGACATAGTTTGATTGAAAAAAGACACATGCCCATCAAGTTCAAGCAAGGGAGAGGATAAGATGGATGAAGGGAAGGGGTATGGTTGGATAAAAATGGAGAGAATGTTGTCAACCATAGACAAGAATTCTATACTTCGCATTGTTTTTTTTTTTATTTAAAAAATGTATCTAAGCCTGTTTTTGCTGTTACCAGTCCCTGAGGTAGAGTGTTCTACAAATTCACAATTCTCTGTAAATAAGGCTGGTTGCCTTTGGAGATTAAAATTTTTTTTCTCCAGGTGGAGTGGCCCTTGTCTTTTGAGGGGGCTTAAAACAGTTTTCCAACCTAAAACAGTTTTCCACCAAATTTTTTGTATGGGCCAGTTATATACTTAAAGGGGTACTCTGCTGCTCAACGTTTAGAACAAACTGTTCCGAATGCTGGAGCTGGTGCCAGGGACTTGTGACATCATAGCCTCCCTCATGACGTCACGCCCCCTCCCATAGACTTGCATTGAGGGGGCGGGGCATGATGTCATGAGGGAGCGGGGTTATGACATCATGAGCTCCCAGCGCACGGGCTCCAGCATTTGGAAGTTTTTTCCAAACGTTGAGCACCCCTTTATATAGGACCTGTGGTCATTTCTGAAAATGCAATTTAAGGCACAGTAATGAAAGCAGTTATTCTCCCTATCCAACACCAGATTTGTTAGGGGGCTGATCAGATACCTTTTTACAGTTTGTCGATACGTGACAAAACCCCCATCCCCCAACCCCCACCGTTCAGAAATTGTGCAATGCCATAGTTCATCTGACAGATTCCTGTCAGTTGAACCATCTCCAATTTCTTCCTTCTGTCTTCTGCAGCGATCCTGCTGACTACATGAGAAGGAAGCTGTGTGAGTGCGTACTAAGTTATTCATGCCTCCAGCCGAGATAAGCCCACCCATACCACCTAGCAGCACAGCATAATTAGATGCATGCCCGTCTGATGGATTCAAGAATCTGTCAGATGAACTATAACACCCTATAACTCTGAGAGGGGGGGGGGATTGACAAACCATTAAAAGTAAATAGCATTTTTAGAAATGAGCAGGTCCTCTTTAAATAATGTGAATTCAAGTACACAAAACAGACATGATCGCACATCCACAAATTGTATTTTGATCTAATTGCTTCTCAGCATAAATTCAAAAACTGACAGGTTGTTAGTATACATTTTGATCAAAAGGTACAAGCCCACTCGCCACGTCAAGGCCACCTATTTAGAGTGGGCCCCTAACGTCCCTAGCATAAAATGGCGTAGCACTGGGCGGCGACCACCACCGCCGCGACACCAGTGCCCACAGGGGGAACAACCCACTGGCAGAGTTGCCCCAATGCCACTCTGACCAGTCTCTGGGCCTTACCTCCCACAGACACGGCGCCGCGACAGTAATGGACGCCGCACAGCACCACACCAGTGTGAACAAGGTGTAAAAGCTCAATTACCATGTGCTCCCAGTCAGACTGGGAGGCTGCCAGAAATGAAAGGGCGCTGTGTAGCTACCTGCTACTTATATAGGGTTGGGCTGAGGGGGTGGGGCAGAGTGCTGACACAAGTGAAAAAAACAAAAAAGAAGGGGGTAGAAAACACTGTGAATTCAAGTAGAGAAAACAGACATGGTGCACATCCACAAATTGCATTTTGATCTAATTGCTTCTCAGCATAAATCCAGTGCTACGCCTTTTATGCTAGGGACGTTAGGGACCCACTGTAAATAGGTGGCCTTGACATGGCGAGTGGGCTTGTACCTTTTGATCAAAATGTATACTAACAACCTGTTAGTTTTTGAAATTATGCTGAGATGCAATTTGACCAAAATACAAAATTGTGGATGTGCGGCCATGTCTGTTTTTTCTACCTGGATTCATATTGTGTATTTTATCCCCTCCTTTTTTGTTTTTTTTCACTTGGCCTGCACTCCGCCCCACCCCCCAGGCCCAACCCTATATAAGTAGCAGGTAGCTACACAGCGCCCTTTCATTTTCTAGCAGCCTCCCAGTCTGACTGGGAGCGCATGGTGAGTGAGCTTTTGCACCTTGTTCACACTGGTGTGGTGCTGTGCGGCATCCATTGCTACCACGGTGCCATGTCTGTGGGAAGGTGCGGCTCAGAGATTGATTTGAGTGGCATTGGGGCAGCTCTGCAAGTGGGTCGTTCCCCCTGTGGGCACTGGTGTCGCGGCGGTGGTGGTCGCCGCCCAGTGCTACGCCATTTTATGCTAGGGATGTTAGGGACCCACTCTAAATAGGTGGCCTTGACGTGGTGAATGGGCTTGTACCTTTTGATCAAAATGTATACTAACAACCTGTTAGTTTTTGAATTTATGTTGAGAAGCAATTAGGTCAAAATACAAAATTGTGGATGTGCGGCCATGTCTGTTTTTTCTACCTGGATCCTCTTTAAATAAGTTGATCATATTGCCCTTTTATCATCTATTCTCAAGACTAAACACGTGTAATATTTTTTTACTTTCCTCACAACTAAGATGGTCCTTGCCCCTTATTAGTTTAGTTGTGTGTCTTTGTAGCTTTTCAGGTTCCATGCCATTCTGCTTTGGTGTTTTCTTGGCATTATCTGGGGAGATTTATCAAAACCTGTGTAGAGGAAAAGTTGACCACTAGCCCAAAGCAACCAATCCAATAGCTTTTTTTTAATTCACAAAGGCATTTTTATAAATTAAAGAGGCAATCTAATTGGTTGCTATGGGCAACTGGTCAACTTTTTCTCTGTACAGGTTTGTGTTTACTGTGCAGACTAGCCCTTTATGTAAAGGTGGTGCCCACTCTTTTGTTGATAGTTGATGGTCATAGTATAATGTTGCGACATTTAGGACATTTTTTTCCATAGCAGAACTGATCCTATTCATTTGAATGGGACAGTTCATATGTCTCAGTTTGAATGCCGGATTATTGGATTCGCCGGATCGGCTCCGGACATGGGAACGCATCTTGCTGCATTTACGCATCCAGCGTTCAGAAAAAATGAACATTGGATGCTACACAACTGATAAAAACTGATACATGTTGTCACCAGTTGTGACATCAGTCGCGTCGAGATTTAGGCTGGGATTACGTAACCGTACACCGGACATCTGTAATCCTAGGAATTTACTGAGGAGCCATGTATACAAGTTTTCTGGCATACAAAATTGCTACTTTTTGTCACTTTTATGCTTCTTTCATAACTTTTTAAAAAAAATAAATAGAACAGGTAGAATAGCAGGAGGAGATGTGATATTTATATCGTTTATGCCAGTAGATAATGTAGAATTCGGTTTCTCATGCACGGACAGCCAAAAGTAGACCCCTCATAATATATTTGAGGCATCTTACCTAGGATAACCATATAAAATATCATTCCTAGTAAATTAGTAAATTATCCTCTTGGCACTCAGCAACAACTTGGAATTTACCAAAAACATCACAACCTACAAAATGACCTGCAGGAATATCATATTTTCATTGTTATTAGACATTAAATACTTCAGCTAGCGATTTAAAAATTTAAAAAAGAAAAGAAAAAAAACCAAAACTCTATATATGAGAATGCTGATAACAATAACGATGATATGCAATAATAATGGAACTAATGGAAAAAACTTGATTATTCTATGCTTCACATGATCTACATTTAATTGTAAAAAGTAAAAAAAAAATATTTTTATTTTTTTTTCTTTGTTTTACCTCCAAAGCCATATACAGAATATCATCAGAATAGACCATTTATGTCTGATAAGTAGAGCTGGGACCTCCATAGTTACCAAGAATGGTGCTTCTGTGTCCCCTGTTTGAAAGAAAGAGGTGGCTGCACATGCTCATGTCAGTGGAAGATAAAGAAAAAACCTAGAGATCTTTTTAAACAGCTTTGCCTTGAGGCATTTCCTCAGTTCGAGCCTCTGCCTTTGCCAAATTAGGGTCATTATCAAGTGCATTTAAAGGAGTTTCCAAATTGATACTGCCCTAGTGCTGGTGTCAGCGGATTGAGATGCTGGAACAGTATCCTGTATATTTGTATCTCCATTTGCATCTGTTAGGGAAGAAACTAAAATATTTTCTAGAGCTCCATCATAGCTGCAATTGTACAGCAGCAGCTTTGTAGAACATTTTTGGGTGGTCCATTAGTAGTAGCTTTGTAGGATATTTTTGTAAGGTCAATTTGTTAGGCGGCATTCACACCCCGTTTTTGCAATACAGTCCCCGTATCAGGTTTTTGATGAAAAACGTATTCCTTAAAACCGTACTAAACTGTATCAAAGCGTGTGTACAAATTTTAACCCGTATACAGTTAAAAACCATATACGGTTTGAAAAATGATGTCCGGTTTCATCCGTTTTTTAAGAAAAAAAATGTATATGTTTTTAACTTTTCACTCCATTATGAATAAAGTTTTACTTGTTTGATTAAAATTCCAAGAAAAAAAACTGTGCGAAGTCAAAAACCGTATAGAACAGTACACACATATGGTTCTCTACGGTTCCCATTGACTCTCATGTTAAAAAACCGTATACAGTATCAATATGGTTTTTCACCTGGACCAAAAACCGTGGAAGGCTACGGTTTTGGGTACGGGAAAAAAACGGACAAAACCATACAAGATGCAAAGCAGATGCAACCGGATGCATCGTCTGGCATATGGTTTTCAATGGAGAATCAATGCATACGGTTTTCAATACGGTTCTGTACGGTTTTCAAATTGAAAACGAATACTGGAAATGTATTGCAAAAACTTAGTGTGAATGCCGCCTTACTTGAGGTGGTTATCAGTTGCAAAATACTTTAATGAGATAGGGTATGTTCACATGAGTAAGATTTCTGCAGCAAAGAAATTGACCCATACATCTGAATTGTATTTATTTATTTTTTATTTTTTTTTTTATTATTTTACAAAAAAATTAAATAAACAGAGCTATGGCAATTTTTTCTTTATTTATGTTTATTTATTTATTTATTTATATTTTACAAAAACCAGAGCAATGGCAACTTTTTATTTATGTATTTTTATTTATTTATTTATAGTGATGAGCGGCATTGGCCATATTCAAATTTGCGATATTTCACGAATATATGGCCGAATATTCGTCCTATATTCACAAATTTTGCATATTCATTATATTCGTTGTGCCTTTGCGTATTCATTGCATATTCGTGTCATCGCGAATGTGCTTATACGTTGCATATTCGCGTAACTGCGAATGCGCGTATTCGTTGCACATGAAACTGAAAAAAAAAAACGCTGCTGGGAGGAATCTTATAGTGAAGGGGTGGGAAACTTTCCTATTGGTTGCTAGGGATGTTGAAAACCTCTGACAAGTGTATTTGAATCCTTCTCATTGGCCCACAAGCTAAAAGGAGGAATATGCGCATATGCGAAATATTCCCGCTCCACAGTCTCACACAGTAACTAGTATTGGAGCATTCTTTAGATCACAAGCTGGAAGTGGGGAGGGATGATGATCACTGTGATGTGTTCTGTGAAAAAAAAATATTCGTAATTTTGAATATATAGCGAATAAATTTGCAATATTCGCAAATTCACATTATTCTCGATGAAAATTCGAAATGCGAATATTTGCCCCCAACGCTATTTATTTCTTAATTATTTTACAACTTTTTAATGCTTTTAAATATGCAATACTGTCTTTACAGTTCTCCTTATTTCTAGGGATGTCCCGATACTATTTTCTTAAGACCGAATATGAGTACCGATACTTTAATTGTAGTACTCGCCGATACCAAGTACGAGTACTTTTATTTTAAAGGGAATCTGACAGCAGGCTGACCCGGTTTCTGGCGCTGTTTACAGCAGGACCCCCCTTTAGACATTAGCAGCCCCCTCCCCCCTTTAGACAGCAGGGCCCCAATTAGACTTTAGCAGGGCCCCCTTTAGACTTTAGCAGGGCCCCTTTTAGACATTAGCAAACACAGTTTTCTTTACTACACCGGGCAGCGGAGCGGCAGCAGGTATCGGACATGGTATCGGGGACATTGAAAGAGTCCCCGATACCATGGAAATGGCCAGTATCAGCCCCAATACCGATACTAGTATCGGTATCAGGACATCCCTACTTATTTCCCAACAATTATGTGCATAAGATATTGCTTGTTTAGAAATGGTGTTGGATAGGGAGAATGACTACATTCAATACTGTGCCTTAGGGTACGTTCACACCAGTGGATTTTTTTTGCGGGTTTTCCGCTGCATATTTGAAAGTGGGCGGGCTCTTCTCGGCTGTTTGCAGCAGATTTTCCGTGGCGGAATTTACGCTGCGGAAAATCTGCCGCAAGCCGAATTGAAGTCAGTAGGGACTGCGGCAGATTTTCCGCAGCGTAAATTCTACTGCAGATAATCTGCTGCGGACAGCCGAGAAGAGCCCACCCACTTTCAAATACGCAGCGGAAAACCCGCAAAAAAATCCGCTCGTGTGAACGTACCCTATAAGGGGTACTCTCGTGGAAAACTTTTTTCTTTTTCTTTTTAATCAACTGGTGCCAGAAAGTTAAACAGATTTGTAAATTACGTCTATTAAAAAAAAAAAAATCTTAATCCTTGCAGTACTTATTAGCTGCTGAATACTACAGAGGAAATTATTTTCTTTTTGGAACACAGAGCTCTCTGCTGAAATCATGACCACAGTGCTCTCTGCTGACATCTCTGTCCATTTTAGAAACTGTTCAGAGCAGCATATGTTTTCTATGGGGATTTTCTCCTACTCTGGACAGTTCTTAAAATGGACAGAGGTGTCAGCAAAGAGCACTGTGGTCATGATGTCAGCAGAGAGCTCTGTGTTCCAAAAAGAAAATAATCTCCTCTGTAGTATTCAGTAGCTAATAAGTACTGGAAGGATTAAGATTTTTTTTAATAGAAGTCATTTACAAATCTGTTTAACTTTTTGGCACCAGTTGATAAAAAAAAAAGTTTTCCACCGGAGTACCCCTTTAACCTCTTAAGGATGTAGGGCGTACCTGTACGCCCTACACCCGAGCCTGGTGTTTAAAACGGGGTCACATCGTGACCCCGCATCACACCGGGTCGGTCCCGGCTGCTATTCATAGCCGGGACCCTGGGCTAACAGCGCGCGGCACCGATCGTTGTGCCGCGCGCTATTAACCCTTCAGACGCGGCGATGAAAGTTGATCGCCGCGTCTGAAAGTGAAAGTAAATGCTTCCCGGTAGCTCAGTCTGTCTGATCGGGACATCGCGATAAAATCGCGATGTTCTGATCAGCTATGACACAAGTGGAGGTCCACTTACCTGTCTCAGCCGCGTCCGATCGGGGTTTGATTGCTCCAAGCTTGAGAAAATTAAATTGCAAAAACAGAAAAACCCTGCGTCCTTAAGGGCCATTGCTTGTTTGGAAATTGTGTTGTATTTAGGGAAGTAACTTGTCTTGCACCCTATATAGCAGTCTGGGGGGGGAACATTGGGTATATCAGTGTTTCCCAACCAGGGGGCCTCCAGCTGTTGCAAAACTACAGCTCCCAGCATGCCCGGACAGCCTTCGGCTGTCCGGGCATGCTGGGAGTTGTAGTTTTGCAACAGCTGGAGGCCCCCTGGTTGGAAAACACTGGGGTATATCATAGCTGCCCTACAGAAAGCCATTAGTCTGCTCATTTCCCGTCCCCCTCTTGTGTTCTGCATTCTGTTGAGATCTTTATAAATCTCCTTGCTGGAAGAGTGTCCAGGCGGGTGGAAGACTGAGCACAAAGCGACCTGAGAATTTCTGTCACCCTCTGCATATGCTTCTAAGTGCTTTAATCCCAATTAGGGGCGGCTGACACACGGTCCTATTCATCCCAATCAGGCCCTGAATACATTTGCCTAGAAATGAACTGCACCAATAGAGAGTCCCCTAAATGTGCCCAGCAGCAAGGAAAATCGAATTGAGTCAGTGGCTGATTCTATGGGATGTGGGGAGAAGAGGTATGAATTTATAAGGTACAGCCCAACATATCCATTCATGCGACTTTTCTTTGCAGCATGTCAAGCGAGAGGAGCAGAGCACAATGCATGCAGCACACTGAGACTTTCTAATGACTCTCCTAATTCTGAGCATGTAACACTGTATGGCTATGGCACCGGATCCCTATGTGATCCTCAGCTCTAATGTGATGTGCAATTAATAATACACATATCCAGGTTGGATTCAACATGTCATCTGCTGGGATTCCCATAGAACCTTAATTACTATTCAAAGGCTGCTTCATATCCCACCCGCTTCTCAGTTGGTCAGGATTTGCTTTGTATTCACAGACCAGAACCCCTTGTGTCCCCACCCCCCCTGTCCCCTTGCTCTAACACAGGATGGCTAGCAGGTTCTCAATTCACACCATATAAAGGACAGTAGCTGGTGTGTGATGAAGAGTAGGAACAACCATCATGAGGATTCTATTTCATCCAAACATGGAAAGTAACATAGTAACATAATAACATAGTAACATAATAATATAGTTCATAAGGTTTAAAAAAGACCAGAGTCCATCAAGTTCAACCTATAACCCTAATGAGTCCCTACTGAGTTGATCCAGAGGAAGGGAAAAAATCTTCATACTATAGAGGTAAAAATTCCTTCCTGACTCCAAAAAATAAATATTATTGAAGATGCAGAATTCACCCATAAATATTATACATAGGTAGATCTTTAAACATGCTTGCATAATACATCGACATAGTAGTGTTTATGCATATATATATATATATATATATATATATATATATACATATATATATATATATATATATATATATATGTAGTGTTTCCCAACCAGGGTGCCTCCAGCTGTTGCAAAACTACAACTCCCAGCAAATATATCATAAATACATACACATAGTAGTGTTTATGCATTATATATATATATATATATATATATATATATATACATATATATATATATATATGTATATTGTATGTGTGTGTGTGTAGCAGTGTTTCCCAGGGTGCCTCCAGCTGTTGCAAAAACTACAACTGCCCAGACAGCCTTCGGAGAGAAAGACAGCGTGATGCTGTTGAAACGTTGCATCCACCAGAACATGGGTTAATAAAGCACATTTGCTTACCTTTTGGTGGATATATATATATATATATATATATATATATATATATATATGTCTGTATTATTGTATTATTGATAATGGATAGATAATAGGTAAAGCAACATTACATAGTTAGATAACTGTAGATAGACATATAGAGAGAGATCAGTAAATAGAAATGTAAATAACTGGGGATTGATACATAACGAGATACATAACTAGATAACGAGATGCATAGATGACTATAAATGTAGACATATATATATATACATGTATTTTAGATAGATAAATAACTATATATAAATACATATTATTTATATCTATCTATATACATGTATTTTAGATAGATAAATAACTATATATAAATATATATTATATATATCTATATACATGTATTTTAGATACATGAATAGATATATATATATATATATATATATATATATGTATTTCAGATGGATAGATTAATATATATATATATATAGATGTATTTTAGATATATAGAATTATATATATATATATATATATATATATATATATATATATATATATGTAACTAGATAGATGAATGGAAAGCTGTCGAGCCGATAGTCTTCTGCCTCTGTGGGATCAGTGATAGGATCAGATCTTCACATCTTCACATCCTCTGTTCTGCATCAGTTTGGTCCTCTGAATAGAAGTCCCTGGTGGGACATTGCTGTGAGCAACTGTGCTTCTGTAGCCGACTGTTGTTCCTTAACATTCATGCCTCATTATGGGGCAACCTGTTAACTAAAAAGCTCACAGTGCCAGTCTGTTCCTGAGGGGCACAGACAGTTCAGTGCTTGGCATAAACAGGGCTCCACCAATAAAATATCCTTCCAAGTCATCTTTGTGCCAAGGTTTAGCTGTGGTAACTAAACTTCCAGATTCTTAGCTGGAGTCTATAAAACCCTTGGTGGAATGTTTTGATTGAGTCCAAACATTGTCCTGGAATAAAGCTGAAACCATGTAATTAATGTGTCTTTTTTAATAAGGGACAATACGGTCGTTCAAGCTATTTAATTTCATTTAATTTTCCATCCCATTTGCTGCAAACACTGCCCTTACTTTTAACACCCAGCCTTTCATGCTGCATTGTGCTCCACTGGGCACATTACATTGCTTTCACCCTTGCTATTTAAGGCAAAGAAAATGTGTTCCTATTGCCTTTTGTCACTTCACTTGGGGAACTTCAACTTTGAGCCACAGGACAGAATAAAAATGGAGTAGCTGGTGTGAAAGCTTCCAGAGCAGCCTTTTCTATTCTCCCTGGATGGGAACCAGTCCCAATTGGCTATATTAATAAATAACTTTCATCCCAGCCGGGCTTTACATGCCCCTATTCATAGAATGGCTCGCGTGTCCTTCACGCCTTTTGGCTCATTGAGTCCTGGATGGAGATGGCCCTAAATGGAGCAGTTGGGCACCTTTACCTCTGCTGGTGTAAATGAAACAGTGTCATCCCAGAATGGCCAGAGGTTACCAGGACATGTTCACTGCTCCACTTTATGGCCCTCCATGAACCATTCACACACATGATCAAAGGGGTCATCGCAGTTTTCTGGTGCCCATGGTGAAGCCTGCAGTGCCAGTGTCCTGGAGGAGAAGGCAACATGGCAGCACTTTGTATACAGCTACACTAAGGGAAAAGCCTTCTTAGAATGCTATATATATATCTATGTATCTATCATCTATCTAACTATCAGCTATCTAATATATATCTATCTCTCTTATATCCATCTATCTATCTCATATCTATCTATTTCATATCTATCTATCTATCTATCATCTATCTCATATCTATATAACTATTTATCTATCTATCTTCTATATATCTATGTATCTATCATCTATATTATATGTATATATCTCTCTTATATCCATCTATCTATCTTATATCTATCTATATTATCTATCTCTATCTATTATCTATCTATCTTATATCTATCTATCTATCACTATATATTATCTATCCATCTATCTTATATCTATCCATCTTTCTATGTTATATCTATCTATCTATCACCATCTATTATCTATTTATCTCATATCTATCCATCTTTCTATCTTATATCTATCTATCTATCACTATCTATTATCTATCTATCATCTATCTGTCTAATATCTATCTATCTATCATCTATCTATCTTCTATCTATCATCTATCTATCTATCTATTTTATATCTAACTATCTATCTATCTATCATCTATCTATCTATCTATCTATCTATCTTATATCTATCTATCTATCTATCATAGGCATACGATAGGTAAATGTATATGATCGACTAGTTTCTGTACCATACTGAGATGTCTTTAGTGATGTCCACAGTTCTTATGATAATGGATGAGACCATACAGTAATATCCACCACTACTGTCTTTATTTAGGGTAAAACATATCCCCATGAGGTAGGTTCTCCTTCCAGGTGCCCAGGATAAAGCAATGTCTTGCAGAAATCCCCCATTCTTAATAAATAAACTTGCCTCAGTACTCAGCCAGTGAAGCACATGAAATGATGGTTATTTAGGAAAACTTGTAGGTATTTCTGGTGTTTTCCCATCAAGTACCTGCCCAAGTTTTGTTTGGCACACGCCAGGAATCAATAGGAGTTAACAAGTCCTTAAACATTCCTGGTCCCTTTGTTAAGTAGTCCTTTGCCATAAAGCCAAGGGAAGAGAATGAAAGATCTTTGAAGTCTATTAAAGCTGAAAGGAGTCAGCCAAGTAGACTTGAAACAGTCCCTTCTTCTGCAGAGCTGGTTTGTCGCTGGACAATACAGGGAGGTAGAATTTATGGAGAAATTATACAGTGGATTTGTCACTTAAAATATCGTAAGTGTCCAGGGGACAAAGCCCCATGCTGAGGATTAATGGTCCCTCCAGACCTCTCATTCACCAGGGGCTTTTCTCTGCCCTTGACAAATTGGATTTTTAGGAATGGGAAGGTCGCCTGGACCATTGTCTGCTCCCCATTCATGGAGGGTGATTATGCAGGAGGGTTAGGGAAAGTGTCCATGTGACCCCCTTGGATGGAACTGTGCAGCTGCTAGAGCAGCTCAACTCTCTCACCAAACTCTGCGCCCTAGAGCATCATCGTGCCAAGGGGGAGCCCTCCCGAGCCCATAGAAAAGCGGCGTTCACTGAGCAGCGCGTCACTGTGCAGGCGGAGATAGTCAGGGTGAACTGCTGCCCGTCCACTGCTCCTGTCACTCCAGCCTGACACTGATCACCATGCACTCCAGCCGGGCTCCGGCCATCACCGCCGACACCTGCATCCCGGCCGGCCTGCGCCTGGGACCCGTCCTCAGCAGCTTCAAGCTGGGGAAATACCTATCGGACCGCAGGGAGCCGGGACCAAAGAAGAAGGTATGTACAGAGCCAGCACCCTGGATGCAGCCTGCAGTGGGTGCTCAGCTTGCTTTAGTCCTCCAGCACTATATTTATCCCAAAAGTTTATGTCGGAAACCGGAATATATATTTAGACATTAATTATGGGAAATTAATTTTAATTATTTAATTGATTAATTAATTAATTAATTAAAATTGGTCTAATTAAAAATTAATTTATTTTGTTTTACATTAGGTCATCTCTTGCAAAGTATTATCTACTTATTGTGATATATATATATATATATATATATATATAAACACACACTCACACACATAGATAAACACACACTTATATGCATAACAGGGGGTTCTGTTTTCTTTTTTTATGTTTTAGCAATAATGTATTTTGGAATATAAATCGGTACATTCAGATTAATTAAAGAAATGACAAGTCCCGGCGATGAAGCAGAAGTTAAAGCCGATTAGTTTAAGGCAATTCGGGGTAAACGCATTAACATTAAAAAATACATAAGGGAATATAAAACAGTTACTAGATAAATAATCGCCATAATGTACAAAAGACGCAGATCGATATCTTTTGTCACACGTTCCGCTTTGATTTTTATGTCTTTAAATTGTATTTAAACGCCCTGCCAGACTCCAAATGTATTCCTCATCATCTGGCGACATTGGGTTCTCACATTAGTTTTCATTGTCCTGTGACTTTTATTGCTGCCCATTCAGACACATTGATATGGTATATTATTATATTGCTCCCTACGGGGGAGATGAGGAGTTCTCTATTCATCCCGGCTCTAACGGGAACTTCTGTAAACATCATCTATCTATTTATTATGTATCTATACTAATCTATCTATCTATCTATTTATCTATCATGTATCTACACTAATCTATCTATTATCTATCTATCTATCTATCATCTATCTATACTAATCTATCTCTATCTATCTATTATGTATCTATATTAATCTATCTATCTATTTATCTATCTATTATCTATCTATCTAATTATCATTCATCTATCATCTTTCTATCTATAATTATCCATCTATCTATCTATCTATCTATCGATCTATCTATCATCTATCCATACTAGTCTATCTATTATGTATCTATACTAATCTATCTATCTATCTAGCTATCTATCTATTATTAATCTTTTATGTATCTATACTTATCTATCTATCTATTATGTATCTATACTAATATATCTATCTATTATCTATCTATCTAATTATCATCTATCTATCATCTTTGTATCTATAATTATCTATCTATCTAACTCTATCAAATTATCATCTATCCTCTGTCTCGCTCGTTCTCTCTCTCTGATATCTATCTATTATCTATCGAATATACATTTATCTATCTATCTATCTATCTATCTATCTATCTATCTAATATCTATCAATTCTTTATATGACAATCATCTAATATCTATCTATCTATTATCTATCTATCTATCTATCTATTTATCTATTATCTATCTATCCTGTCTCGCTCGTTCTCTCTCTCTCTCTGATATAAATCTATCCATCTATCTATCGAATGTACATTTATCTATCTATCTGCCAATGATCTAATATCTATCTATCTATCTATCTATCTATCTATCTATCTATCTATCTATATCTATATATTTATCTATTATCTATCTATGTATTATCTATCTATCTATTTATCTATTATCTATCTATCTATCTATCTATCTATCTCTCCTCTGTCTCGCTCGTTCTCTCTCTTTCTCTCTGATATAAATCTATCCATCTATCTATCTATCTATCGAATGTGCATTTATCTACCTATCTGCCAATCATCTAATATCTATCTATCATATATCTCACAGTTAATATCTATCTGATATCTATTTCATCTATCGATCTATGTATCGAATTTCTATCTACCTATCTTTCTATTCTCTATGTTATTATTCTGTAAACTATTATCTATCTAATATCTTATCTATATATCTGTATAATCTATCTATCTATCTATCTCTTTTAACTATGAGTAATTGCTGAATATGATGATGATAATAACTATTATTATTTTTAGCATAATGTTAGATTAAGTCGTTGTATCATGAGGAGGAGAATCATCAGACTTTCTTACATTTTAGGTGCGATTTGTTCGAGGAGAACTTGTGGATGAATCAGGGGGTCCAGCCTCGGAATGGATAGGGTTAATACGAGCGGCAAGAAATAGTCAAGAACAGAACTTGGAAGCGTTCTCTGATTTACCAGGAGGACAGGTACACACGCTGTGAAGACACTTGTTGAATGAAGCGATCGTTTTAGTGTTTCACTCTATAATTATTATTATTATTATTCTCATCATATAGATACCGAATGGTTGTTGTGCTGCTGCAGTATACTTATAGATAGCAGAATGGTTGTTGTGCTGCTGCAGTATACTTATAGATAGCAGAATGGTTGTTGTGCTGCTGTAGTATACTTATAGATAGCAGAATGGTTGTTGTGCTGCTGTAGTATACTTATAGATAGCAGAATGGTTGTTGTGCTGCTGCAGTATACTTATAGATAGCAGAATGGTTGTTGTGCTGCTGAAGTATACTTATAGATAGCAGAATGGTTGTTGTGCTGCTGCAGTATACTTATAGATGAAGTTCTCTCTATAGACGTGCAGATAGATAGATATAGATGCAGAATGGTTGTTGTGCTGCTGTAGTATACTTATAGATAGCAGAATGGTTGTTGTGCTGCTGTAGTATACTTATAGATGCAGAATGGTTGTTGTGCTGCTGTAGTATACTTATAGATAGCAGAATGGTTGTTGTGCTGCTGTAGTATACTTATAGATAGCAGAATGGTTGTTGTGCTGCTGTAGTATACTTATAGATAGCAGAATGGTTGTTGTGCTGCTGTAGTATACTTATAGATAGCAGAATGGTTGTTGTGCTGCTGTAGTATACTTATAGATGCAGAATGGTTGTTGTGCTGCTGTAGTATACTTATAGATGCAGAATGGTTGTTGTGCTGCTGTAGTATATTTATAGATGCAGAATGGTTGTTGTGCTGCTGTAGTATACTTATAGATGCTGAATGGTTGTTGTGCTGCTGCAGTATACTTATAGATAGCAGAATGGTTGTTGTGCTGCTGCAGTATACTTATAGATGCTGAATGGTTGTTGTGCTGCTGCAGTATACTTATAGATAGCAGAATGGTTGTTGTGCTGCTGCAGTATACTTATAGATGCTGAATGGTTGTTGTGCTGCTGCAGTATACTTATAGTTGTGCTGCTGCAGTATACTTATAGATAGCAGAATGGTTGTTGTGCTGCTGTAGTATATTTATAGATGCTGAATGGTTGTTGTGCTGCAGTATACTTATAGATGAAGTTCTCTCTCTAGATCTATTACCGGACGGTGCGGGAGGTGCTGGCAGGAGAGGAGCTCACAGCCTGGTACTCTAATGCCTTGGCCCAGTGCTTCGATATCGCTACCACCGCTACCCCAACACATGACGAGAAAGGTATTGATATTTCTATTATTATTATTGTTATTATTACTGCTTAATATTTGCAGATCATTGGTCACCCATGCCTAGTTTGCACAATCTATGTTGTGTTTCCTTCCGTTTGATACAATCAGTAAAATAAAATGTTGGATTATAACAATAAAACATACTGAATATCACTCACAAGATTCTTGTCCTCGTATATGATTATTACTTTGTTATTACTTTGAGGGTGACACTTACATACTAAAGGACGTTACAGCCAATACGCTTAATACAGTATCCCGAAAACCGGTTATAATGTACAACTCACATACAATTATACAGGGGGCAGGATAGCGATCACCGTATATACCGAGGGGGAATGGGGATCTGTCAGCGTAACGGATTTCAATAGATCCTTACACTTGAACAAGCGCTATTCATGGAAACTGCTCTTTATCCGGCTAAACCAGCAGTTTAACAGGATTACAACTTAACCAACGTGGCTTCTCCCTAATCCATGTGTGACACACTACAACAGAGCACAACATACACACTATATAGATAAATGGATATATATATATATATATATATATATATATATATATATATACATACATATATATATATATATATATATATATTAAATACAACATATATATATATATAAAACACGCATATATATACATAAATATATATATGTGTGTGTATATATACATATATATATATATATATATATATATATATAATACCTAACATATATATATATATATATATATATATATATATATATAAAACACATAATATATATATATACATATATATATATATATATGTGTGTGTGTGTGTATATATATATATATATATATATATATATAATACCTACCATATATATATAATACATAATATATATATATATATATATATATATATATATATATATATATGTAGCAATAATCCAGCAGCACTCCAAGAATTGTGAAAAACTGTGGTAGTTTATTCACCCAAGTCTATGTGACGTTTCGGCTACCCGCTTGTAGCCATTCTCAAGCTTGAGAATGGCTACAAGCAGGTTGCAGAAATGTCGCATAGACTTGGGTGAATAAACTACCACAGTTTTTCACAATTCTTGGAGTGCTGTTGGATTATTGCTATTGAAGATTGTGGGGATCCGTGACCTGGTTCCTTGGCCTGCCTGCACCCTTCACCATTGACAAAACGCCTGGTTGTGCTGCTTCTCCCTCCTTCTATGTATATATATATATATATATATATATATATATACATACATATATATATATATATTTATATATATATATATATATATATATATATATATATATATATATACATAGTAAATTTGAGTAGCCATATTAGTCCAGTGATGCAAATTATATAATGTTGCAGTATCTTGTAATACCTTTTTTTATTGGACTAACAGCATTTTGTAGAGACAAGCTTTCGGGATTCCTCCCTTTATCAAGTCCAAAGCAAATCTACTTGGACTTGATAAAGGGAGGAATCCCGAAAGCTTGTCTCTACAAAATGCTGTTAGTCCAATAAAAAAAGGTATTACAAGATACTGCAACATTTTATAATTTGCATCTATATATATATATATATATATATATATATATATATATATACACACACATAAATATATATATGTATTTAGTATATATACATAAATATATATATAATATATATGTATACACATAATTAGAGACATAGTATATATAGATAGATAGAAACACAGCATGCTTGTACTGTACACAGATGTTCTAGCTGACAGATGAGTCTATTGCACCGCTAGTCGTGTCCGTCTGAGGGACAGCAATGGTTGTGTTCATATTGTTGAACTGTTAGTGGGAGATCATCATCATTACATGAAGCCATTGTCATTGGAATGAGTGCACAACTAGCCAACATACGCTACCTATTCTTCTAATGTCAACAGATGGGCCAGATCCCAGTGATCCCATTACAGCAGCTGTGTGCAGGGAACAGGGGGGTTAATAGGAAAGGGACAGCAGAGTTCAGCAGGATTACAGAAAGCTCATCGTCCATAAACATATATATATATATATAAAAAAAAAAAAATATATATATATATATATATAAATATATATATATATATATATATATATATATATATTTGTATGCTTTCAGCATGAATGGCAGAAAACTTTCCATAATCCCTATATATATATATATATATATATATATATATATGTGTGTGTAATATACTAAGTCAGTGTTTCCCAACCAGGGTGCCTCCAGCTGTTGCAAAACTACAACTCCCAGCATGCCCGGACAGCCAAAGGCTGTCCGGGCATGCTGGGAGTTGTAGTTTTGCAACAGCTGGAGGCACCCTGCTTGAAAACACTGGTCATATCAGTGTGCACATTTCTTTTCATTTATTTTAACCACAGTTTTTTCCTCCCTAGGTGAAGAACGCTATATTTGCTGGTATTGCTGGAGAACCTTCAAGTTTCCCAACACCTTAAAAGCTCACATCCATTTCCACTGTGCTCTGAACAATGGCAGAAGCTTCATCAGCAATGAGCACATGAGGAGCGCAGACATTTTCAGCCTGTCCCCTAAAGCCCCAGATGGGGTGTCTAATCTCCCCCCAACACTAAGGGGGAACCATCAGCAGACCAACGGGGCAACCAGAGACACTATTAAAAGGGAGTCCTCCTTGTCTCCAGCTTTAAACAAACTGGGGGTGATCAAAAAGGCTCTTGGGAAGGAAGAGCAGGACAGAGCCCTGGACATGAGCGTCAACTCTGCCAGAAGCCATGGCCAATTTGTAGGCTTGGTGGGGAATACTTGTGCTGGGAACGGGATGCCTTTTTATCCAGGCTTGAGGTCGGCCTTTAAACCCACTGGACTGTCTAAGTTGCCCCACACCGATGCTGCCCGGGAGGACCCAAAATCAAGCAGCCTGGGCTTTAGTAAACTTTTGGGGACTATCAAGCCAAGTCGCTCAGGAAATGAAAGCTTAGTGACTAGCCACTCCAAGTGCTTGGTCCCAAGTGATGGTCCTAACGGTGTCCTGTCCTGTACCACTGGCCTGAGGGGGTTTCCAATTTTATCTCACCTGGAGGAAACATCAGCATTCAAGCATGTGGAGAGGGGTCTCCATAGTAGTTTATCGTCCAGCAGTCGCTACAACCAGATCCCACAGACAGGACTGCACTTTACAGAGAGGTTCTCCATCCCCCAGTTTGAAGGCATCAAGTCCTACTCAGCGGAATGTAATATCCCAGTTATGCCTTTCACTGTATACAATGGAGAGCTCCTGTACAGCACGCCATATTATCCATTCAAGTTCCACTTTAGCAACCTTATCAAGTATCCGGAGTCTATGTCTTACTTCAATACTGGGCCAGCTATGACCCCAGAACTGGGCTCCATCACCACCAGCATAGACCGGGAGATAGCAATGCATAACCATCAACTCTCTGAAATAGCAGCAGAAAAGAGCAGGACTGGGAGACTGGACACTTTAACTGGGGCCACAACCTCAGCCACAGGCAAACCCAAGAAAGGCCACTTGTGCCTATACTGTGGGAAGCTCTACTCTAGGAAATATGGCCTAAAGATCCACATGAGGACTCATACAGGCTACAAGCCACTCAAATGTAAGGTGTGTCTGAGGCCCTTTGGAGACCCCAGTAACCTAAATAAACACATCCGACTGCATGCAGAGGGCAATACACCATATAGATGTGAGCACTGTGGGAAGGTGCTGGTCAGAAGAAGGGACCTTGAGAGGCATGTCAAATCAAGACATCCAGGCCACAGCCTCAGCACTAAAGAAGAGGTTCATGGTGACCCTTCTTACCAACAACCAGACCCCAAGAGTGAGGACAATGACAGTGATGTGGACGTGTGCTTTACAGATGAGCAAAGTGACCAGGACACAGGAGGCAGCAAAGAGCACTAAGGACTTTCTATCATGAAATCTAATAATTATATATAAATATATGCAGATGTATATATACCTATACGGAATTTAATAGGGCGTATCTATTTATGTGCTTTTCAACATAACCTCTTGGAACTTTAATCCACATATGGACTTGTCAAGGAGGAATTCAGTAAATGCTGAAGCTGTGTGTAAGACTGTATTATAGAGATTTTGTGATCAAAGTAAGTTGCACGTTTAATTAAAATAGATGATACCTGATTGTTTACAGCTTGTCTGCTCCATCTCTTCATAGGGGTACAGCTGGCAGCCCCAGAATATTGCTGTCAAAACAAAGTTCATATCACCTGATCATGACCTTCTTCCCAATAATCTACATCTCACTAAATTTCGTGCCTTCATATTTTTTCTAAAACAGAGCATTTCAACAACCAGAGTATATCCGGCTTTCACTTCCATTAAATTGTCAATTTAACAAAAGTCTTGACAATGTCTGATCCTAATGTGTGGAGGAGACACGAGATGAAATGAACCTATATCCAAGAAACTGAATTATTGTAACAAAATGCTCTTAGATATTAAGAGTTCTGTAGAGTTTTTAATAAGCAATGATGTACAGTGAGTGAAGTTTATTGGTCTTGGTTCAGTTTTTGTTATGCGTTTTTTTTTTTTTTTTTTTTAAATAAACTTATTGACAAACCCACGTTTGTCTCATGGAAACGAAATGGTGTTTATATTGTTACTACTGTTGTGCTTCATTTATTTATACACAAGCATTGCAAAGACTACAAACACATCTGATACATATAGTAAATACTACATGTAATGTGCAGCTGGGAAAACAGATATCGTTGGAACAAATATTACAGTCAAATTTGAAACTAATTTACAGTTTTAGCTACTGACTGCTACACCATTCATTTGCACTACAGCAAACATACTATATATATATATATATATATATATATATATATATATATATTTTTATATATTTTTTTTTCTTTTTTCTTGTTTGTTATACAGTATCTTTAATTATTTATTTATTTATTTTTATTTATTTATGAATCTGACTCTTAGAAATGGTAGAATCATTGTGCAAGGTTCCAGATATCTGTTTAGGAGCATCAATAGATTTATTAATTTCTGAAACAGAAGACTTGTGTTTATAAAGAGACATAAATGCATAGATCCAGAACAATTTATAAAGTCAAGGTGCCACTCTTTACTTACTGCTACCACACTATCACAATTTTAAGCTATATATATGTATGTATATATATATATATATATATATATATATATATATATATACAGAGGTCCCTCAAGTTACAATATTAATTGGTTTTTAAGCAATATATATATATATATATATATATATATATATATATATATATACACACAGTGGTCCCTCAAGATGACCATTGTATGTTGAATCCAATGTATGTTGAGCCCATAACTCTATGGAAACCTGGTAATTGGTTCTGAAGCCACCAAAATGTCATCCAAAAATCGGAAAGAGTGAGAATCAAAGAAAAATAAGTAGATAAATAATATAGATAAAGCAAATCCTTACATATAAAAGTAAGAAAGATCTGCTGGGAGCTGTAAATCACTGTCTATGTCAGTGTTTCCCAACCAGGGTGCCTCCAGCTGTTGCAAAACTACAACTCCCAGCATGCCCGGACAGCCGTTGGCTGTCCGGGCATGCTGGGAGTTGTAGTTTTGCAACAGCTGGAGGCACCCTGGTTGGGAAACAATGGTTTATGTAGAGGACAGGAGCTTCTTCAGGGTCCTATACAGTACACAGTGTACCAAATGGAGACGCCCTTACTTGGTGTCCAAAGGAGCAACTAACCCTGGCACAGGTAAGGAGTAGTACAGAACATGTAGTTCCTCCCTGTACTGTAGGGGGCGATACCAGACACCAGTCAGTGCATGCACTTCAGTAATACAGGTGATTTACCAGTAAAATGCCCATTCTGATTGGTCAGTTCCTCCAGTTGAGACACATTTCACAGATCTGGACTGTCCGTAGCATTGTATGTTGGGTCTGGTTTCAAGTTACAATGGTCCAGAAAAAAACATTGTATGTTGAAACTATTGTATGTTGAGGCCATTGTAAGTTGAGGGATCACTGTATATATATATATATATATATATATATATATATATATATGTATATACACACAGTAAAGTAAATAAGTAAACACAAAGTTGTCTATACAGTTTTATATGCTATTAAATCTCTTTTTTTATACCAGTGCACCATAGTTTTAAATAAAGATTTAAAGATTTAAAGATATCTTAAATGCCAAGGCTTTTCATGTCAGATATTTCTTCCAGTGCCAGTTAATCTTAATGGGGCTTGCAGAAATCTATGCCCATGCTGCGCAAACAACTTCACTTACCTGTATGGAACTTGATATTAAGTGACATGAAATTTCTATAACTAACATACCAGATATGGACATGCCCTAATAGTCCACAATAAATTCACCAATAACATGTTCATTGTGGTATCCCATAAATGATTGCTGAAAACATACAGATGTAGCAGAGTTAACATTAACATACTTTAACCCTCCTGAATTCATTATACCATTGTGATCAGTGATCAATGAAAATTGTAAACCATGTCTGATACATCTGATACTCAATGAATGTAAGAATGTCCTTAATCACATCATATTATTCATTTCCAGCAGAGAAGGGTGTTTGTCTTTATGGTTTTATTTTATACCAATGTTTTCAACAAACAAACAACAAAAAAAACTGAAAAAAAGAGAATTTGTTCAGTTCTGTTTAGTTCATATTTTTTACTTTTTTTTTTTTATAAGAATGTAAAAAAAAAAAAAAATGTATGGAAAAGTAAACACAACCAATAAGTAAAAATAAGTAAACTCAACACGATGAAAAAAAATGAAAGACAAAATAAATATGGATCACATATAGAGAGACAGATAAAATACTTTGCCTCATTTAAACATCAGCAAATTCCATTGTTTATAGAAAGACTTGTAGTTCTATAGGTGAGATATGAGATATCTAAGGGTATGTTCACATAAGGGGTGTTTTTGACACACTGATTTCCACCTCAAAATATGTAAAAACATGTTTTTGAGATGGAAATCAGTGTGTCAAAAACACGTTTCTTTTTATCATTTAAACATACCCTAAGATTGGGTTCACATATTTCCAGCGATTTGGCTTAGGCCTCCTTTATATATATGGTGGTCAGTTTTTTTTCCCTCCGGCGCTACAGAAAATGCATCAGAGGGAAAATGAAGCAAGAACTGATCCCATTCATTTGAATGGGACAATTCACAATCATCCGGTGTCTCAATTTGGATGCTGGATGATTGGACTTGCAGGACTGGCACAGACAGGGGAATGCATCTTGCTGTGTTCCCCCTGCCTGGCGATCACAAACAATGGATGCCGGATGATACACAACTGATGCACTTCTGGCATCAGTTGTGGAAATTTTTGCCCAGTTTTCCCAGAGCCAGATGCCGCATATATGTAACTCTAGCCTAAGTCAAGTTAGCCTAAAACAGTTTTCTAGGAATCGGTGTCCATTAGTTCTCCATGCTAGATGGGGTAATGCAGCAAGATCCGGCATCTAAATTGAAATACTGGATAACTATGAACTGTTCCATTCAAATGAATGGGATCAGTTGTACCATTAGTTTCCCTCTGTCGGAGGGAAATGCTGCCAGATGTACGAAAAGGCATACCTACCAACCGTCCCGGATCCGGCGGGACATTCCCGTTTTCGGGGTCATGTCCCGCCGTCCCAGAACGGCCCCCTCATGTCCCGCTTCTGTGATTTCCCGGCTCAGCACTGCTTGCAGAGCCACTGCTAAAACATGGACACTGTACAGAGCGGAGAACAGGAGATCCATTCTGCTCTGTCATGTGAGTCTCCTCCTGAGCTAAGAGGAAGCCTGATTGGTTATGTTGCCGTGGAGGGACCCTGTGTTAACCAATCATAGGCTTCTTCTTACAGGAGAGGGAGGAGATGCCTGCAGATGGAGGAGCATGTCCTGGATAGGAGTAACGTCTGATTTAGATCCTGTCCTCGGCAGAGGGGAGACTGGTGGCAGCTTTACTGAATAGAGAGGAGGAGAAGCTCTAGGGCAGCAACTGTAAAGGCAGGGACCCTCCTAGCACATGGAGCTGGGACTGCTGCAGGCTGTATACCTCCTCTGCCATGGTGCCCCTCCACCCACATGTATGCCCCCTCTGCCATGGTGCCCCTTCACCTACATGAATGCTGTATGCTCCCTCTGTCATGGTGCCCCTCCACCCACATGAATGCTGTATGCTCCCTCTGCCATGGTGCCCCTCCACCCACATGTATGCTGTATGCCCCCTCTGCCATGGTGCCCCTCCACCCACATGTATGCTGTATGCCCCCTCTGCCAGGGTGCCCCTCCACCCACATGTATGCTGTATGCCCCCTCTGCCATGGTGCCCCTCCACCCACATGTATGCTGTATGCTCCCTCTGCCATGGTGCCCCTTCACCCACATGAATGCTGTATGCCCCCTCTGCCATGGTGCCCCTCCACCCACATGTATGCTGTATGCCCCCTCTGCCATGGTGCCCCTCCACCCACATGAATGCTGTATGCTCCCTCTGCCATGGTGCTCCTTCACCCACATGAATGCTGTATGCCCCCTCTGTCATGGTACCCCTCCACCCACATGTATGCTGTATGCCCCCTCTGCCATGGTGCCCCTCCACCCACATGTATGCTGTATGCCCCCTCTGCCATGGTGCCCCTTCACCCACATGTATGCTGTATGCCCCCTCTGCCATGGTGCCCCTTCACCCACATGTATGCTGTATGCCCCCTCTGCCATGGTGCCCCTCCACCCACATGTATGCTCTATGCCCCCTCTGCCATGGTGCCCCTTCACCCACATGAATGCTGTATGCTCCCTCTGTCATGATGCCCCTCCACCCACATGTTCTTATGTTCTGCCTTTTTCCCTTATAGATGATCACTTTGGAGTCCAGCATCTGCTCCACCAACTTTCTCTAGATTAGTATTTCCCAACCAGAGTGCCTCCAGCTGTTGCAAAACTACAACTCCCAGCATGCTAATAAAAATATGCACAAAGAAAAATATGAAGCCAAGGGATGGCATTTGAAGGATTAGCCTGGAAATCATGCAGGATTAGGAATCACCAAAAGTGTAGGATTTAGGCTAGATCAGGAGATGGAAACCTTTAATTATAATTGAGATTGATTGTGGACGAAATACCACGTTAACCCTATCAAGAATATCAAGAATCATGTGGATAAAGATGAAAACTGTGCCAGCTTGGAAGCCAAAGACTCTGTGCCCCTCTGCATTGCTACGGCCCCTGTCTCACCCGATTACTATGCCATGGCAGTAGAATCTGGATCTTTGAAGGCTTACATCATTGCACTTGACCTGACACTTTCCCAGCCAGAGTGCTGTGATTCGCTGATGGAAGAAGAAGTCACTCTCTCTCAGGAGAAGCAATATGAAGCAAGGTTTTCACACAGGTTTTTTCTATTTTTTTTCTTCTTTTTTTTAAACTGTCACTGCAGTATTTGAGCCAAAGCAAGAAGTGGATCTATGAGAAAGTATAAGTCATTCCTTTATATTTCTCATTCGTTTTAAATACACTTCAGGCTTTGGCTTAAAAACTGCAGTGGCAGTTTTCCCAAAAAAGACAAAAAAATACATGGGCGGAAACCTAGCTTTAGGGTTGAGTTCACACAGTGTAAAATAAAAATACAAAAAACCCTCAGTAGAATAAGTACAAAGTGGCAGTTTTTTCTTAATCTAATAATGTGTTTCACTGAAGTTTATGGAGAAGTGGCTGTCAGTCTTTTCATAGACTTTAATAGAACACATTATTAGATTTTACTGACTTTTTTGGATTTTATTCTACACTGGGTAAACCCAGCCTTCAAGCTTAGGATACTGGATGTATAAGCTTTCCAATATCTACAGTAACTGCTGCAATCATAATAACTATCAGTGGAGAAGAATGGGGAATAAAAAAACATGCTAAGGCCAGTGAAATTAACAATCTCGAGCTGTCATGGCAACAAGTAGTACTGTATAGTCTGTGTAATTTATGTAATATTAGTAGATTACTTGAACTCATATCCCAACCCTTTTATCATGACCTCATATCCTATCTTTATATCCTGTCCCCCGTACTGTGTAGTGCACCATGCTAGCTTACATCCTACTAGTGATACCCATATTATTAGATCCTGAGGGCTGCCTAGCAACTTCTATGCATTACAAAAAGTACTGACTCCCCAGACTCCTCAACATCTCAACCCCTCAACTGCATCACGGAAAATGATAAACATGACATATAAGTTGATATTTTCGACAAAATACACATGTTTACAATTAATTAAGTCACTGACTAGTTGCCAAAGCAACTAGATGCAACTCAATTCTTATGACCTATTTAAACAGGTAAGGGACTCCGAACCCTTGCCTGAGTATAAGTTCCTGTTCTAGGATCCTGCCTTTAGCCCATATATTCAGAAAGACTTTGTTATGTTAAGTTTTTCCCCATCATTCTGCATCCAGTCATTGGTGGAAGCCATTTTCAGGTCTCTCCAGAGATGTTTGACTGGGTTCATGTCAGGGGTCAGGCTGGGTCACTTAAGGACATTCACAGGTCTTTAAGCCACTTCTGTATTGTCTTGGCTGTGTGTTTAGATCATTGTCTTGTTGGAAAGTGAACCTTTGGCTCAGTTGGAGGTCTAGAGAACTGTGGATCATTTTATTAAGAATATCCTTGTATTTTGCTCCATTCAACATTCTCTTAAAGGGGTATTCCAGGGGAAAATCATTTTTTTTAAATCAACTGGTGCCAGAAAGTTAAACAGATTTGTAAATTACATAGTAACATAGTAACATAGTTCATAAGGTTGAAAAAAGACCAGAGTCCATCAAGTCCAACCTATCACCCTAATGAGTCCCCACTGAGTTGATCTAGAATCCATAACCTGTAATGTTATTATTCTCCAAAAATGCATCCAGACCCCTTTTAAATTCTTTTACAGAGTTCACCATGACCACCTCCTCTGGCAGAGAGTTCCATAGTCTCACTGCTCTTACAGTATAGAACCCCCGTCTGTGCTGGTGTAGAAACCCTCTTTCCTCTAGATATAGAGGATTCCCCCTTGTTATAGATACAGTCCTGGGTATGAATAGATCATGGGAGTGATCTCTGTACGGTCCCCTGATATATTTATACATAGTTATTAGGTCTCCCCTAAGCCTTCTTTTTTCTAAACTAAATGACCCCAATTCTGATAATCTTTCTGGGTACTGTAGTCCTCCCATACCCCGTATTACCCTGGTTGCCCATCTTTGAACCCTCTCCAGCTCCCCTATATATTTCTTGTACACTGGTGCCCAGTACTGTACACAGTATTACTTCTATTAAAAAATCTTAATCCTTCCAGTACTTATTAGCTGCTGAATACTACAGAGGAAACTGACATCTCGAGCACAGTGCTCTCTGCTGACATCTCTGCCCATTTTAGGAACTGTCCAGAGTTGCATATGTTTGCTGTGGGGATTTTCTCCTACTATGGACAGTTGGTAAAATGGACAGAGATGTCAGCAGGGAGCACTGTGCTCGTGATGTCTAACTTTCTGGCACCAGTTGATTAAAAAAAGAAAAAGTTTTCCAGAGTACCCCTTTAACTCTTTCTGTATCAACTGCAAAAAAAACTTCCCCACACCATAATGCTGCCACCATTATGCTTCACTGTAGGGATGGTATTAGGCAGGGGATGAACAGTACTTGGTTTCTTAACAGACATTATGCTTAGAATTGAGGTCAAAAAGTTGAATCTTGGTTGCATCATACCAGAGAATCTTGCTTCTCACAGTCTGAGAGGTAGGACTGAAAAACCCCTTTAACTCCTTCCCTCAAAACAACATTCCTATTACGTGGGGATGGAGGTTGGAGCACTGGCTCTCACTGCCAATGGTCGACATTAGTGATCAGCCTAATGTCAGCCATATAACCCTTAATACCCTGTGATCAATAGAGATTGAGGCATTTAAATGGAAGAAAGGTGCAGGGAGTGCAGGCTGTCGGATTTGCTTGATGTGATGGGGGGGTGCTGATTGGTTACTATTGCAGCCACAGGCCATTACTATGCCTCAGTGCCTGGTAAAGTAGATCTGCCAGCAGAGCACAGATTTAACTGATCAGTGCTGCTATGCCCCCAAATAAAGATGAACGGATTTTTGAAAAATTCGAATCGGCCGATTTGCCGAATTTTCCCCCAAAATTTTGTTCGGTCTGAATTTATTTGCAGCGAATCACTATTAAAAATGGCTATTTCTGGGCTACAGAGAGCCTCAATAGGGATGTAGAACTCTTTGCCTTGTCGTAACACTCATAGGGAGTGTGTTGTGTTAGTTAAACAAAACTGTTATTCAGTAACAATGACAGAGCCTGGAAGTGGCATCAGTATGAGGAGACCATATATGGTGGCAGAATGACACAGCCCGGAGGTGGCGGCAGCATGAGGAGATCATATAGTGGCTGAATGACACAGCCTGTAGGTGGCGGAAGCATGAGGAGACCATATAGTGGCTGAATGATACAGAATGGAGGTGGCGGCAGCATGAGGAGACCATATAGTGGCTGAATGACACAGCGTGGAGGTGGCGGCAGCAAGAGGAGATTATATGGTGGCAGTATGAGACAGCCTGGAGGTGGCATCAGCAGCATCAGGAGTCCAGAAAGTGAACCGCTGACAGAGTGGGGCAGTGGGTGGAAATAACAGTACCTGGTGATGAAGATGGGTGAAAGAAGGAGAACTTGGCATCAGATGTGTGGCATCAGGCGGGTGTCAGGATGAAAATAGTAGCTGACGCAGGAAGGCAGAAGAAAACGGTCTATTTTGTTAAAGTGATAGTGTGCACTTTTGTAAAAGTATTGAGGATATACATTATGTAAAACTTAACTTTTAATAATATTCTTTGCATAAAATATATGTACCCAATTTTTTTTTTATTCAACAAAAGGAAAGGTGTGCAAAAAACATCATGTGCCACCTACACCACCAAGTATTGATGTGATGCAAAGACCTCTAAAAGGTGAAAGGGAACAACATATGGTCCATTGTAACCAGTGGGGGTAAATACTTCCCCTGTAAGGCCGTACTCTCGCACTTTTAATTCCCTTCTTGGCAAGTGTTAATCGCCCTAAAAAGGGCGGCCCCACACAGGTACCTCTCCCTATTTCGACCTACAAACACTGCAATTTCCTAGGGTTTTAAATTGGAAATAGGGATTGGTTTCTGTGTGGGGCAGCCCTTTTTAGGACGAGAAACACTCCAAAAGGTGGAAGGGAACAACGTATTGTCCATTGTAGCAGGTGGGGGTAAAAACTTCCCCTTTAAGTCCCTACTCTTTCCCTATTAATTCCCTTCTTGGCAAGTGTTACCTGGGAAATGGCAGTGTTTTTAAGTGGAAATAGGGAGAGGTTCCTTTTTAGGGTGAGTAACACTTGCAAAAAAGGGAATTAATAGTGCGAGGGTAGGACCTTACAGGGGAAATTTTTACCCCCACCTGATACAATGGACCATACGTTGTTCCCTTCTACCTTTTAGAGGTCTTTGCATCACATTAATACTTGGTGGTGTAGGTGGCACATGATGTTTTTTCACACCTTTCCATTTCTTAGATATAAAAAAAAATTGGGGTCCATATATTTTATCCTAAGAAAAGTTAAAGGGGAATTAAGGGAAAAAACATCTCATCCCCTATCCAAAGGATAGGGGATAAGATGTCTGATCACGGGGGGCCTGCTGCTGGTACCCCCAGCGATCTCCCTGCAACACCCGCATTCTATGCGGGGCTGCGTCTCCAATTTCGGAAACCTCCAGCCCCCTCCATTCATGTCTATGGGAGGGGGCGTGATAGCCTTCACGCCCCCTCCCATAGACATGAATGGAGGGGGCGTGGCGTGATGTCACGTCCCCCCGGAAACCCAGAGGTTTCCGAAATTGGAGACGCAGCCCCGCATAGAATGTGGGTGCTGCAGGGAGATCGCGGGGGTCCCAGCGGCGGGCCCCCACGTTCAGACATCTTATTACCTATCCTTTGGATAGGGGATAAGATGTTTTTTGCCTGGAATACCCCTTTAAGTTTTAACTATTGCATATCCTCAATACTTACTTGTGGTCTGATACGGAGGAATTTCTGTAACTGGGGAGCAGCACCTTAAATATGTTTTGCACTATCCATATTTGTGAAGTGTTGGTGTGGCACCATGGTCAATCTACTCTGATGCATGGTGGGTGGAAATCCTTGCTGATCCATGCCTGATTCATCTTCACAAAGGTCAGTCTCTCCACATTTTTCGTGGACAGACAAGTTCTCCTTGGGGTTACTATAGCACTAAACATCCGCTCTGATGGCACACTACTGGCCGGGCAGGACAGATTTTCCAGGGCAAACTCTGCTAGTTGCGGCCACAATTCAAGTTTGGCTGCCCAGAAGTCCAGCGGATCTTCAAAGTGTGTTGGCATGGTCATGTCAAAGTATGCCACCACCTGCTGGTTCAGGTCCTGCTTCAGGTCTACCTGCTGCTGATGAGTTGCTTCACTATACGGGTGAAGAAAGCTACTTTTCAGTGACTGTAGACTTAGGCTTCTGCTGATGGAGCTGGTAATGCTCCTGCCACCCCACCCCACCCCAGCAGCCATGGCAGTGGAAGGTGAGCGGGCTCCCCGAGTCAGACCTGAGAGAGTATGGACGATGGTGCAGATAGGCATCGGCTAACTGACTACGTAGGATGCCTCTGTAGTAGGTCAGTTTGTCCTCCCTCTCAGTGGGTGTAAAAAAGGCCCCCATTTTGTGCCGTTAGCAAGGGTACAATAAGGTGGAGAGCCAGAAGTCATCCTGTTGCTGAATGGTGACAATTCGGCGGTCACTACGCAAGCAAGTGAGCATGCATCGTGCCATTTGTGCAAGTGACTCGGAGGGACTCCATCTCCACTGCATACTGCCACTGTGTGTCTGTGTCCTCTGTCTCGTTTTCCTCATCACCCTCTAGCTCCTCTGGCTGCTCCTGCTCCTCTTCTCCTGTCAGATGACTATAAAAACCACCCATTTCATGAAACCTAAACTGTGCTCCACTGTCCCCCTCCCCCTCCTCCTCCTGTTCAGCCCCCACAGGGCTCATGTGGACGTGAGATGTAGGCGCCACCTTTCCAGTGCCCTGACCAGCTATCGTTTCCAACACGTGTTGTACAAAATTAAGCAGTGGAATTACGTCGTTCATCCTGTAATCCTGGTGACTGACTAATAATGTGGCTTCCTCAAAGGGCCTGAGCAAATGGCAGGTGTCACGTATGAGCTGCCACTGTTTGACATTGAAGTTACACAGCAGTCCCCCTATCTGCTTGGATCATCAAGAAATCGGTGATGGCTTTTCTCTGTTCGTATAGATGGTCCAACATATAAAGGGTGGAATTCCAACGTGTGGAAACGTAGCAAATTAGACTATGATGGGGGATACCATTCTGATGCTGCAGCTCATGGAGGGTGTGCTTTGCGGTGTACGAGTGGCTGAAGTGCATGCAAAGTTTCCTTCCCTTTGTTAGGATGTCTTGCAGATGGGGGGAACACTTCAGAAACCACTTGCAGGGCGCCTGGCTCAGCCTTCCTTGTCGCAGTGCAGACAAGATGTTCTTCCCGTTGTCAGTCACCATGGTTCCCATTTACAGTTTTTGTGGAGTAAGGCATGATTTGATTTGACTTTTAGCAGTTCCTCCCTGTGTGACTCCATTCGCCATGGCAAACCATGTGAAGAACAGCGCGACACCGCCATGCCCTGCACACATGGTATGCTGGAGGGGCACTGAGACTTGTCCGTGCAGTGGAGGCTGAGGACAAGGTGGAGGATGAGGAGGTGGAGTCGCACACTGTCACAGGACCAACGGCCTGAGAGCGAGGAGGTGGAAGTGGCGTGACCTGTCCAAGTGGCTGTTGTGGCTGTGCTGGAACCTCATTTACCCATTTATCGACCGTAAAGGACATGTATTGTCCCTGACTGTAGTTACAGCTCCACACTTCGACGCTGCCGTGCACTTTGGTACACACTGACAGACTAAAGGACTGGCCCACCTTCTGTTCCACAAAATTGTGCAGGGCTGGTACTGCCTTTTTCGCAAAGAAATGATGGCTTGGGACTCTTCACCTCGGCTCGGCACCATCTATCAGTTCTCTGAAAGGTGCAGAGTCCACCACTTGAAAAGGGAGGGACTGCAGCACCAGCAACATGGGCAGGAGCACATTCAGCTTCTGTGCCGTTGGATAAGTGGGCGCATGCTGTTGTCTCTTGGACATGGCTTCGCTGATGGATTGCTGGCAGAATGACTGACTCTAAGTAGGAGGAGCAGGAGCATTTGGAGCGACAGAAGATGGGTATTACAGACAGCTCCCTTCTGCTGAGGTGGTGGAGCCTTGGCTGGCTGAAACAGGGAGCGGCATGCCACTGGGTTATGCAGCAGGCTAGACCACCGCATCGGAGCCATGTGTAACAGAGCTGAATGTGGATCCTCTACCTGTGTGGCTGATGACTCGGACCTTATCAGGGAGTGGAGTCCAGCCCGCCGCAAGGTCGCTACCCCCGACACGGCTCGACCACACAGGTTACTGGGCAAGGCGAGGTACTGAAGGAAGAAGCAGTAGCGTAGTCAACGCAGAAGAAGGTAAAGGCAGGCGGCAAAGGTTCGTAGTCAAAAAATATAGCAGGAAGGTCTGCATACATGAGTATGGCAAAACAGGCAATAGGAACGCTTTCTCTCAGGCAATAGACACTGAAGATCCGGCAGGGAAGTGTGGGAGGTGCAAACAAGTTATAATGTGGTGTATTCACAAATTATGGCCGTACTGGCCCTTTAAATTTCAGAGCTCCGGCGTGCGTGTCGCCGTCCCTTAGGGCTGAGAGACAGAAGGAGGGGAGTAAGGTAAGCGACGGGCCAGGACTCGCATGCGGGCGCCTCCCGCGATGCGTATCCCGGCCCGCCGATGGTCGGGGACACGGGGACACTGCGCTCACGGTCGCTGCTTGCAGCCGGAGCACAGTGTGTAACACCATGGTTCTCCCAGACCGCTTTATGGTGACGCTGCATATGTTGATGCAGAGCCACGGTGCCAACATTGGGAGGTTAACATCATCCGAAAAAACTGCCACACCGCCGAGTAGCTGATTTTCCCCCCAACAGTCCACACTGATTGACTGCTACTTGCCCACTCCAGGAACCCTTGTTCCACTACCTCCTGGGAAGGTAGGCTTCCGCAAAGCAGGTGGTCTACCCCGGGCACGTTTGGCTCCAGACTTTCCACTTCTGCTGCCATGCTGTCTGCCACCATGCTATCACCTTGCTGGCTCAGCTGCTGCTTAACGGGCAAACTGCCACCCTCTTCTCCTGATGATGATGAAGCCCCTTCTGCACTCGGCTCCCAACTGCGATCGGCTTCATCATCATCGAGTTGTGTCTGCACGTCAGTGATGTCCTCCTCAGGTTCCTCAACAGTGTCTGCTTCAGGAGCCTGTACGCTCGCAACACCACCTCCCACGCCACTCTCCTCATCACTACTTGCCCACCTAGCGGAGGAAGCGACGGATGTCTCCTCCACTTCTTGGCTGGGAAGTAGCTGCTGACTGTCCTCTAGTAGATCGTCCTCACTTAATAGTGGAGCTGAACCCACAGCATACGATACTTCTGTGGGGGAGGGAACAGCATGGGACAGAGGCAATAGGAGGACAGGGACTGCTCCCGGGCCATGCCAATTAAGGGTTGTGTCTGAGGAACCCACTGACTGTTGACTGGGGGTGTCAGATGTCACTTGTGAGGAAGTGGATAACCGATTCAACCAATCGATGACGGCAGATGGGTTGCTGGTCGACACACAACCACTAGCTTATACCGGGAGCTCAGGCCTCTCACTGCGACTCCTGCTGCCACTTGCCCCTAGTCTGCTGCGACCTCTGCCTGATGAATTTAGGCCTCTGCCCCTCCTATGTGGATGTCCTGGCACTTCTCTGTCTGACATAGTTATACACCAGCTGAGTGCATATATGTTACACTTATGAGAGGAGGACAATATGCTGCACTACCCTTAAAACTGTATTAAACTACAGAAACAAGTGTGTAGCTTTGGCTGGCCTTTCATAGTAACTAGGCCCAAATTAGTTTAACAGGAAAATATATAAAGGACACCACATAGGTGTACGTACAGTTTAAACTTATGAGAGGAGGACTATGCGCTCCACTACAAACTGTATAAGGCTACAGAAACAAGTGGGTAGCTTTCGCTGGCTTTTCACAGTAACTAGGCCAAAATTAGTTTTTCAGGAAGAAAACAAAACCTACACCACGTAGGTGTACGTACAGTTTACAACTAGAGCTGGACAATACGCTCAGCTTAAAACCGTATAAGGCTATAGAAACAAGGGTGTAGCTTTGGCTGGCCTTTCACAGTAACTAGGCCCAAATTAGTTTTTCAGGAAAAAAAAACCTACACCATGCATGTTACGGGTCACGACAGGGGGTGGATCCTCTGGGCCTATGTGGATGATGACGTGAGCAGTGCCAGGGAGCGGAGTCTAATGTGCCACTGGTTTTCACCAGAGCCCGCCACAAAGCGGGATGGTCTTGCTGCAGCAGGCGGCACCCAGGTCGTTACCCCTGGCACAACACATCCACACAGGTTGCTGACAACTGTCAAGACGAGGTCAAGGTAGCAGTAGGTCAGGGCAGGTGGCACAGGTGCAGGGTCAGGTAACGGAACAAGGCCAGGAACACAGTATGCTTTCACTATTGCGCAAGGCAACAAAGATCCAGCTGGCAACAAAGGGAGGAGCTGATACTTAAAGACAGCGTGCAGAGGTAGACACTTAATTAAATGAGTACTGACCCTTTAAATGTAAGAGTTCCAGCGCGCGCGCCCTAGGAGGCGCCAGGGCTTCAAGAACAGGAAGACCAGGAAGGTGAGTGACGGGCTGGGATTCACATGCGTGGGTAGCTTTGGCAGGCCATTCACAGTAACTAGGCCAAATTTTTTTTTTTAGGAAGAAAAAAAAAACCTATATAACGTAGGTGTATGTACAGTTCACAACTATGAGAGCCGGACAGTGCACTCCGCTTAAAACTGTATAAGGCTACAGAAACAAGGGTGTTGCTTTGGCTGGCCTTTCACAGTAACTAGGCCCAAATTATTTTTTCAGGAAAAAAAACGTACACAACCTATGTACGCACAGGTTACACTTATGAGAGGACAATAAGCTCCCCTACGCAACCTGTATTAGGCAATGTAATCTGGTGACTATGGATTTTCGTGCTCAACCTAACTGGCCCCTGTTAGCTTTACAGTTGTTGTACAACCAACTGCAGCAGTACAGAATCACTGTGTAGTAGAGCCCAGTACAGTATTATTAGGCACTATTAGCAGGTAACAATGGCTTTGAGTGCTTAGCCTAACTGGCCCCTTTAAGCTTTAGAGTTGCTGTACACCCCACTGCAGCAGTGGAGTCACTGTGTACTACACCCAAAAGTGTACTTTCTCTCTCTCTCTCTGCTTTTTGAAGTGATTTGGGCTTGTGGTGAATCTCTGCTGTCAAGCAGTTTTTCTGTGCAACTCACACAATGCTCTATCTCTCCCTTCAATGAAGTGCTCTCTCTGAAATAAAACGCTAAAGGGACTGGCCGCAAGATGGCTGCCGATTATATAGGCCTTTGACATCAAAGGGGGTGACTGGCTGCTGATAGGCTGCATGGTGCATGTGATTCAGGGTCATCCACCCTACTTGCCTTGCCGCCTTCCCAGAGTTTCTTGCCCCCTGTCCTCATATGTGGATCTGCCATTTTAGATGCCCTGGAGCCTGGACCGCACTAAATGGAGTTTAATGAAGCGATTTGTGCGATCGAATCGAGGCGATATTTGGATTTCTTTGCGAAGTGAATTTTCCTGAAATTCGTGTGGATTCAGATTCATCAGATACGATTCGCTCATCCCTACCCCCGAAATGACCAGCAACATAATTTTACTGCTTTAAGGCATCACAATCAACTTTGATTGTGGCGTCTGAATCGGTAAAGGAGTAATACAGTCAAAATTATCTTCATCCCGTTGTGCCCGGGCTGCAAAAAAAAAATAAAAAACTGAAAACAAACATTAATAGGTGATAGGCTTAGCCCAGTGTCATGTAAGGAGCCTGGGCAGCAGGGAGAAGGGGGGGGCCCAGGCTCCTTACATGACACTGCGCTAAGCCTATCACCGTCCGAGGCGGGACATCGCTGCGGCTGGCAATACACTGACTGCACTGTGACAATCCGTGTAAACTGTAGAAGAAAGCAGACCGGACTAGAGGACCGAACAGCTGTATCGGCACAACAGGGGAACTGAGGAAGGTAAGTTAATGTTTGTCGGGAACAATGGGATGAAGATACTGTAATTTTGACTATACTACTCCTTTAATGACGGATATGAGCCTGATTGGTAATGTCCAACATTTGCCGTGGCGAGCCCGGACACACTGGGTATGAAGCGTGCTCAGCTCCTAAGCTTACTTCATACATCATACATGTACGCCCTGTGTTCTCAAAGCGGTCCATCTTTAATGCAAATTTTAATACAACACTGTTGAGCTTCTATGGGGCCCTGTTCTCTCTAATACATGGCTCCACTCCCGCTCTGTCTTTGGACTCTGCCTGCGGCTGGAATGCTTATTTTTCTGTACATGGCTGCCTATGGAGTAGTATGTGATTACACACAACACTGTGCATTCTCCTTAGCAGTACACTGCGCTTAAAGGGTACTCTGGTGGGAAACAACTTCTTTTTTTAAACCAACTGGTGTTAGAAAGTTAAACAGAATTTTAATTTACTTTACTTTACCACAGTGCTCTCTGCTGACACCCCTGTCCATGTCAGGAACTGTCCAGAGAAGGAGCAAATCCACATAGCAAACCTATCCTGCTTACTTATATACCTAGCCACAATATCTAACCTGAGTGTTCACTGCGTCTGGGAATGGGAACAGGACGCAGTGAATGGCGGACAGCGTTGCGGAAGTGGAATCAAGATATGAGATATTGTGGTTAGGTATATAAGTAAGGTGATAGTTCGTGTATAGGTATATGAGAACCATAGAGTTAGGGTCTCAACATACAATGTAACTTGAGGGACCACTGTATTTGTAACAGAGTAAAATACTGTGCATGCATCTTTTTTTCATCATTAATAACAGATATTCTAAGTACGATAGTAATTTACCATTGAAGTCTATGGTGACAGAAATAACCTCCATCAACCTCCCTTATTTTTATATCTGTTATTGCTACTGAGCATGCTCAGAAAAAAACCTGAATAAAAACAGTTAAAATTGAAAACTGATATTTACGGTAATAAACGGATGTTTTAACATATGATTATGGATATTTAATTTTAACAAATATCTTTTAATACAACGGACTGTTGACGTCCGTTAACGTCAGTTTCCCATCTGCTTAGAATGACCTCTGTTACGTGTCAATAACAGACATTTCATAACGGATTTGCCCAATGCTATTGTGAATATAGTCTCAATGGGGTGGCTTGCTTTTGGTGTTTTATGACATTATTGTCTAGGACTATTCGTTTTTCTCAATACATATAGACAGTAGTTTTTCCTTCAAGTCATTGTAAGCCACGAACTGAAAGATGTTTTGAGGCAGCATATTGCTTTATCCTACTTACTGAATCAAGCAACTAGCTTTACTAAAAAGAATCTACAGAATTATGCATGTCAATATAAAGTATCTACATTCTTTTACCTACTATCCATATTTTATAGAAAGCCGCTATTTTTTTTCATTCTGAAATATTATTTTGCAGTCTGGTTGTTTTGCTCAATATCCCATGTACTGATCTCTTAGTACAACTGTATATACTGAGTGGGAAATGCCATGCAATCTGCCAAGAAGTGTCTTGCAATGTTTTTTTTTTTCAAGGTATATGTTGAATTAACACAATTATATGCTGTTAGAATGTTTCGACATTTTTCAGTTTTACCATATGCACTTCAAGTGGGTGCTTCAAAACTCCCACAATTATGTTATTTATATACCAACTGCCTGAAATGAAAACAAGTTATAACTGAAGTGAAGTACTTTGGATAAATTAATGTTAGTAATTGCTTTTCCCATTTACCTTTTCCTATAACCCATTCCAGCATTTTATGAGACGAATTGTTTACCTGGGTAATATATAAAAACATGTAAAAATAATTAAAACACTAAATAAAAAAGGATAAAATACACAATATTATTGAAACTGAGAATGACTAATATATTTGATAAATTCAAAATGACCAGCACTAGTTATGGATAGTTGAATTAAAAGGGTATTCCAGTCATAGAAACATTTTTTTAAGTTTTAAAACCAATGTACGCATACCAGCATCCTCCATACAGTACCCATACCAACTGTACACAGGGCCTGTGTACCCCATAAGTGATTATATACAGGACCATATATAGGTAGATACAAGCTGTACGCAGGACCTGTGTACCATAAAAGTGACTCACAGGGGACTTCTCTGATCACCGTCATCCCCTTTCCTTTTCTTCTCTGTCAGACTTAAACCACCATGAAAACATGTTCCAGCCATAGCTCATCTATTCACCATCTGCAGGACAAACATCTTAGACTGCATTTTTTCCTGTACCCTTTCCACCACTACACTATCTTCCCACCTATAGGCCCCACAAACTGCAATAATACCCTCTTGGTATCTGGCACAGTAAAAGGAAGTAGGTTAGTAGGCTCCCCATTCAATAGGTATATACCAATCTGGTGGACAAGTGGTTCTCCCATTTGGTTGGTATGCGTCAAAGTAGTTAGATCTGTTCACTTATTAGATCTCTCTCACCCCAGTAGGTAAACACATCAGTAGGTGGGTAGCCAGGTGGGTATGTAGCTAACTGGGTAGGTAGGTAGTCAGGTAGGTAGTCAGATAGATAGCTAGGCAGGTAGGTAGGCAGCTAGGTAGGTGGAAGCTAGTTAGGTAGGTTTCCAGTTAAGTAGGTAAATAGCAAGGTATGTTGCCAGGTATGTAGGCAGTCAGGTAGCTAACTAGGTAGATAGCCAAATAGGTACTAAGGTAGCTTGCTAGGTAGTCATATATATAGGTAGGTAGCCAGCTAAGTAAGTAGAAACTAATTAGTTTGTAGACAGGAAAGTAGATAGAAAGCTAGGTAGGTAGTCTGTAAGCTAGCCAGGTAGGTAGGTAGGTAGCCAATTAAGTAATTAAGTAGTCAGGTAGGTTGCCAGGCAGGTACAGTGGGGCAAAAAAGTATTTAGTCAGCCACCAATTGTGCAAGTTCTCCCACTTAAAAAGATGAGAGAGGCCTGTAATTTTCATCATAGGTCTACCTCAACTAAGCCCTAAAATCACATTGTCTGATTTTTTAAGAATTTATTTGCAAATTATGGTGGAAAATAAGTATTTGGTCAATAACAAAAGTTCATCTCAATACATTGTTACATACCCTTTGTTGGCAATGACAGAGGTCATACGTTTTCTGCAAGCCTTCACAAGGTTTTCACACACTGTTGCTGGTATTTTGGCCCATTCCTCCATGCAGATCTCCTCTAGAGCAGTGATGTTTTAAGGCTGTCACTGGGCAACATGGACATTCAACTCCCTCCAATGGTTTTCTATGGGGTTGAGATCTGGAAAATGGCTAGACCACTCCAGGACCTTGAAATGCTTCTTATGAAGCCACTACTTTGTTGCCCGGGTGGTGTGTTTGGGATCATTGTCATGCTGAAAGACCCAGCCACATTTCATCTTCATGCCCTTGCTGATGGAAGGAGGTTTTTACCCAAAATCTCAAGATACATGGCCCCATTCATTCTTTCCTTTACATGATTCAGTCATCCTGGTCCCTTAGCAGAAAAAACGCCCCAAAGCATGATGTTTCCCCCCATGCTTCGCAGTAGGTATGGTGTTCTTTGGATGCAACTCAGCATTCTTTCTCCTCCAAACACTCCAAACAGTTGAGTTTTTACCAAAAAGTTCTACTTTGGTTTCATCTGACCATATTACATTCTCCCAATACTCCCAATCATCCATTTAGATAAAAATAACATATGTTTATTTAAATATATAGGTGCAACAGATAATAAGTTCTAGTGCATGTGAAGCGCACCACAGGGCCCTTACGGCAACCTCACTCCTGCAAAAAGTACCTAAATTCTTAGGACCAGCTAAGAATTGATTTATAATAAAAGCAAAAATGTATATGCAGTGATTACCTTTAAAGGGTTACTCCGCTACCCAGCATCCGGAACATTGAGTTCCGAACGCTGTGTGCGGGCTTCCGTGTTTATACTTGCCCCCTCGTGACGTCACACCCCCATCATGCCCCGTCCCCTCAATGCAAGTCTATGGGAGGGGGCGTGATGGTCGTCGTGCCCCCTTCCCTTAGACTTTCATTGAGGGGGCGGGCGTGAACACGGAAGCACAAATACAGTGTTCAGAACTCAATGTTCCAGACGCTGGGGAGCGGAGTAACCCTTTAAAGTACACTACCCATACATATAGCAGCAACGTACAGAAGTATGTAAAAAAAATATATTTCCTGTGAGCAACAGCACTGAAAACAAAGAAGTTCTACAATGGGCGCTGTGCACTGTAGTAATTCTCCTGGAATAAAAGTATGATGTAGCTTATATGCTCTTCTTAAAGTAGGGAGATATAATGCAGTTCATATAATTCTCCTGAAATAAAATTGTAGGATTTAGTTCATGCGAGTGCAGATGTCAACGATATGTGCCGTTCATGTTCTCCTGGAATGAAGAAAGAATATAATACAGTCTTATTTGCTGCTTGGAAGCTGAAGATTCTGATGAGTAATATCTCCAGTAAGGAAGAAATGTCTGGGGGCTGTGTCCTGCTCACCACCCGTTGTTCTCCTCTGGTCCCTCGTTGTCCTGCCCTGATCTCACCTCGGCAGTGCTTCTAGCTGTATGCAGTGGCTGTCAGTTGACACACCGTCCTTTACAGTGAACTGTTGGCTGTGTTTTTCATTTCAGGAGTATGCGCTGTCTTAAATAGCACGCTCAGTTTGAATAATGTCCAATGGAGCAGGCAATATGGGATTACACTGTTATAGCAAAACAATTGTGCAATAACTCTAAGTGCTAATGATGTAAGGCTAGACGATTTTCAGAAGTGTCCTTCTTCTTTCCTCCCCACTTTTTTCTCTCTGTACCTATTTCTAAAGACATCCCCAATAAAGAGAACCTGAGGGCTTAATCTTTTTTCTTTACTATTCAGATTACCTTTTTGGCACATTGAGTATATAGTGCCTTTCAGTTAACCTCGGTTACCTCTCCCGGTATGTCTATGGTGTTTTTAGCTGCACATTTTCCAACCCTAGTTAGCTAAATAAGTAGGTAGCCAAGTTGTGCCCCCCCCCACAGTCACAGTATATGTATGAAAGATAGCAGATGCCACAATGAGAGACAAGTGGTGTGTCCCATGGCAAGCATGTGTGGCCCACGAAAAACAATGGTCTATAGCACATTTTAACCTTGGAGCCTTTGTTTACTTTCCATGATGATATACTCTCCCTGCTCTGGCTATGACATTCCAAACTGACAGTATGCACTGAGGCTGTGGTGGGAGTGAAAATGTTATCAGGAGAGGCGGGAGACCATGTCAAAAATGTTAGTAAACAAAAACATTGGGGTGGAACAAAGCTCCAATGCTGGAACAGGAGGTGAGTATCTGCTACTTACTTTTCAAATAAATCAGACAATTCCTTTAATCTCCAATGGGACCTTTCCAAAGAGGTGAAGAGTCTTTAACCTACACCCATGCCTTAAGGAGACAGTGGTAGAGAAAATGATGAGTACTTTGGGTTACCATAAGTTCCCAAGGAGCCTCAGGTCCCAGGTGCTGATATAATCCATCACTGGGAATAAATAAAAGGGATAGTCATGGGCCTAACAAAAGCCTCAAGGACTGTCTTGATATAAAGCCTGTAAGAGCATACTTGAGGTATACCTTAACTGCTTCCTATGCATTTAAATGTGCAGGCTTTACTGCAGTGAAAACATAGGTACATAATGTTTACCTTGAAAAAAGAGTAAAAAAAAAACAAACAAGCTTGTAAGTATTAGATATCTTTTTAATAGTTCTAACCATTGATCTGTTAAGTATTGTTAAATAAAAACTCCAAACAAAGCGGCAATGACTAGCCAAAAACTGGGACACAAAAAAGGAAGAAACCAAGTCATCAAAAATATCCAAAAATATACAACTATTATTAATACATATACATAAAAAGATAAAATAGAAAGCATAGAAAAAAAAAGGCATCATGACAAACCAACAGAAGACATAGTGGCGGTAGCAGGGAGTATATCAGGGACTGCATGCAGGAAAATGGATCCGGGTGGTACAAAAGTAGCAGTGTCTGTAGTTACAGTAAAAGGAATCACCTAACAAAAATTACCTAGGAAAAGGATAACTGGACGACAGAACACAAACATGCAATAATACAAAACTGTTCAATCTTTCCATATCTGACATGTATGCTGCCTGAAACCAACTTACTACGAAACCCTAACAAAGCCAGATTTAAAAAACGCACGTTGGGGTACATAGTAGGGTGGTTCCAGGCAGCATACATGGCAGATATTCAAGTATCTTTCCTTTTTTTAGACTCATTGTCCTGCATGCAATCCCTGATATGCTCCCTGCTATAGTTGAGTGAGCTGAAGCTGAGCCCCTGAACCCGGATTCCATTCGAACTTTGGGGGGTTCTTGGCCTGCAAAACTTTTGAACATGGCCAGGTTCGGCTCAGCTCATGGTTTAACTCCATCCTGAATGACAGGCCAGGGAAGCAGGTGGCATTGTATTCAGCCCCCCCCCCAGCTAAATCGACGTAGTCCACCAAATCTGATGAAGTCCACAGGATACATGGATCTGAAACGAGAAGAAAAGAAAAAATGGGTTAGTACATTTAGGGCGCTCTCCCCTGGGGGAGATTGCCCATAAACTAGTGTGTTCCCAAACAGGGAGGCTCCAGCTGTTGGTACATTGCAAGCCCCATCATTCCCAGACATGCCATCATGCCCCCTCCCACAGACTTGCATTGAGGGGACGTGGCGTGACATCACACGGGGGAAGAGTCGTGACATCACGATACTCCAGCCCTGTGGTCGTCACGCTACACATTTGGAGCCTCCAGCGCTGCGGAGAGCTCACAAAGGTGCTTGCGCAATGACAGATTGCAGGGCTCCCCAGCGGCGGACCCCCGCAATCATACATCTTATCAGTCCAAATTCAGCTGTGACGTCAAAGCAGGCTGCCGCCGGCCACTAGGAGGGAGACCCCTAGTGGACGGATTTCAAGTGCAAAAAAAATTATTTAAACACAAAATAAGTAATAGAAATATATTAGAGATATGTTGTAGTACATAAGTACTACAACATATAAAAAAAATTGATGACAGTGCCCATTTAAATTGTAGGACATACTTAACACCTATTCATGCTACAGCTGCTTTTCTTTGCCTCTTATTTACTGCTCATTGTTTAGGTTGCAGACCCTCTTTCCTTACTCAAAGGCAGCAGCAGGAGCAGGAGAGGAACATCTCCTGGAAACCTTATCTCTATGAAAACATTATCACTGACACTTCAGATACAAATTTTTTGTCCTGTGTGCAAGCTATACTGTGAGTCAGGTAAAGTGTTGGTAGCATGCACACAACCTGTGTGAAGTAGCTATAGCAGTTGCAACAGTCACAACTGTCTGCAGGGCCCCCCTTGCCACTACATTATATGCTGCCAGGCTGCCTGCCTCCTTGCTTTCTGTAGCTGTATCGCTGGGTCATACAGACCCATGATGCGTGGTGGAGTCGGGGTGATGCAAGGTGTAGGGGCAGATGGTGTAGTTGCCCAGAGTTATATGGTATTAACCCCTCAATGTTTGTGATGCCAGGGCGTGGTTTTAAGTGAGAACCACCCGAACGGTAGCACTACTAGTCCTAGTTAGGCAGGGTAAATAAGAGTCCAAGGCCAGGTCAGGGTTAACGGTAGCTTTACTGAGGTAGACAGATGGTACAGTCTATACAGCTAGGCCAGGATCCCAGAGAGGTGACCAGTAACACAAGGGACCTCGCAGCTTGCTGGGACTTTAGCACAGCAACGCTGACTATAATAGACTTGACTTGACTGAAGATAGTGACAGCAGACAGACCTGACTTACTGACTTGTGGCTGTAATCTAAGAGAGTGTAAGAGAGAGAGATTGTAGTACCTCCCCATCTTATAAAGGAGGGCTGAGCAAGGAGCCCATGGGCTACCTGCGGCTCATCTGGTTACCTGGTGCTCTCTGGGTAACAAAACATATGACTTTAACATGTGACAACCATTATCATGTGACTAATAACCATGTGACCTTATCAAAGGTCCTTTACATTCAATGTACAACTAATTACATTATGGTGGAACACTGCAGGTGAGCCGTGAGGACGTACAGGGACTTAAGCTGATAGGACTGTGGAATGATATGCTGTACTGGGACATCACATATGCAGCTCTGCTGGATGGCCTGTGCTACAAGCTTTACTTGAGTGCATACAGATTCCAGGGATGGGCAATGCATCATTTAAGTGAAATATACACTTACCTGTCCCATGCTCTGGCTATGCCCAGCCCATTGTCCGACTGCATGCCCCCTGCCTTTTACTTGTAGTAATCCGAGAGAGTGGAAAAAGGGAGTGGCAGGGCACATAAAGTACATGAAAAGGAAAGCCCTGCTCCTTCTCCCTAATGTATACTACTCTGCTGCAAGGGGCCACTGGATAGATGGGGACATGCTGAAGGGGGACACTGAATAGATGGGGACATGCTGAGGGGGGCACATTATGAATGGGAACATGCTGAGGGAGCACAGTGTGAATTGATGGGGACATGCTGAGGGGTGATACTGGATGGGATCATGCTGAAAGGGGACACTGGAGAGATTAGGACATGCTGAAGAGGATACAGTATGGATGGATGGGGACAGTGTGGAAGGGGACATGCTGAGTGAGGTACAGTATAGATGAATGGAGACATGCTGAGGGGAGCACAGTATGGATGGATGGCGACATGCTAAGGGGGCATAGTATGGATGAGGACATGCTGGGGGGGCACAGAAAATCTCTTTAGGAACACAGGCAACACACACATGCAAACACATACAGTAGACATACCAATATCAGTAAAGGTAATACTTTTCTGTACTCTAAAGTTTTGCACACATCCTGCTGCAAATATTTAACTTTTTTAATTCTATTAATTTTTATATTCAGAAATGAACAGTGCTAACAACAGTAGTATCAAGTAAATACAGAGTATTGATGCCTACGCAATGGCTAAGGCTGCGTTCACACGGCCGTCTAGACCCATCCCGTTCTTCTCCTGTCAAAAATAAAAACATACTTAAAAAGAAAACAGACAATAACGGATGCAAACTGATGTTATCCGTTTGGATCCATTATTGTTCAGTTAATAAACAAAAAAAAATGTTTTGTTTTGTTCTGAGCATGCTCAGAAGTATAAACGGATCAAAAAACGAATCGAAAAAACTGGATGCAAATGGTTGACATTAATGGCTCATCCGTTTGCCATAGACTTCAATGTTAAATTTACTGTATCAGTTTTTTTCTTCCGTTTTTTTGACGGGAGAAAAAATACTGCATGTGCCTTTTTTCTGCTGTCAAAAAAACGGAAATGAGTGCAGACAGGTACAAACGGATGTAAACAGATTGTAAAAAAATCCCATTGACATGAATGGGATTTTTTTAAAACCATTTTTAATCCGTTTACAGCCTGAAAGAACGGAACCGAAACAGGGATAAAAAAAAACGGGGACAGACGGCCGTGTGAACTCACCCTAATAGTGTAAAGGCACTATGTAAATATACATGGCAAGGATCAGAGTATTAGTGGGAGTCAGTAGTGAGACAGGTGGGGGTCAGAGATCAGTGAGAGTGTAGTCAACTCTTGCCGTTGAGTTGGTATCCTTTATGGATCTGATCGCCCAAGGCTACTTAGGTAGAACATATCAGAGGGCAGATAGACATGCAGGGAGTGGAAGAAAGATGTCCTATTCAGATCCTGCTTGTCTTTGTGCAAACCTGTCAATGAGACTAGCCCCACCATCCTGGAAGACAAACACCATGTGATTTCTGGCTTCACAGCCATAGCTCCCCTCCCCCCCCCCCCTTCCTCTCCCTTTGTGAGGAGCTTGCTGGCAGAGAAGCCTAGTGAATATTCTCAGTCATAACACAGCACATGATGGTGCTCTTTCCCTGCTGTAGATCTAATCACTAGCTGCTACCATTCAGAGCATAGCATGATTTATTGCTGGAGTCTGCTCACTGTGTTTACAACAACACAGCATGCACACAGATAGTAAAAGCAATTGGCTGGCAGCCATTTAGGGTTGCCACCCTGCTGGTATTTTACCGGCACAGCCGGTATTTTCATCCAGATTCCGGGCTGTGCCGGTAAGTTTGGATGAAAAATACCGGCCATGCAATGGCCGGTATTTTTTATTCACTGTCATCACACACTAACCTAAAAAAGTGGCGGGAAGAGAGAGGGGGGGGGGGGGTAACTGCCTATACCTATGGGAAGAGAGAGGGGGGGGGGGGGGTAACTGCCTATACATATGGGAAGGAGAGAGAAGGGGGGGGGTAACTGCCTATACCTATGGGGAAGAGAGGGGGTGACTCTGCCTATAGGGAACGGGGGAGGGGGTGTAACTGCCTATACTTATTGGGGGGGCTACCTAACTTTATACCTACTTACATACATACCAGGCTGTCTAACTATGTACCTGGCCTTCATACATGGCTGCCTAACTACCTAGCTAGCCCCCTACCTACCTGGCTTGTCACCTCCCTACATATCCGGCTTCCTGATCTACCTACCTAGTTACCTATTTACCTGTCTACCTACCTACCTTCCCTTTTACTGTGCAGGACACCAAGGAGGGCATTATTACAGTTTGTGGGCCTATAGATGGGAAGATTGTGTAGAGGAGGGCACTGAATATATGCAGAGTCTGACATGTTTTTCCTGCAGATGTTAAGAGATCCACATGGCGGTCTTATCCGGACGGAGAAGAAAAGGAAAGAGGACGCCACTGATCAGAAAAGACGTAATTGTGAGTCCCAAAATGTAACTGTAATCACTTATATGGTATACACATCCTGTGTACAGCTGATATCTACCGCCATATGGTCCTGTATATAATCACTTATATTGTGTACAGATCCTTTATAGTATACTGGTCTGTGTATAGTGGTTTTATTCAGTACAACATTTTCAGTTTTCCACCTACAGAGCTATATGAGGGCTTTATCGGCATCAATTTGGTTTTGATGATTTTTTCATCCTATTTTTTGTTGTTGGTAGTGTGTATACAGAGGAGCTGTTAAAATGTTTGCATTTGCTCTATTTGGTGAGGTTGTCAAATGTATTTATATTATATTTGTATTTGCTGGATATCCCCTTAAATTTATTGCCTGTTGTTAAATAAATGTTATTTACAATTGTAAGTTTTATTCTCTAAATGTTATTTTTTGTGCGATAGAGGAAAGTTCCCCCCGCATATATATTGTATCCATCCCATCCCCTGTGCCATTTCTTTACCCCATCCCCCATGCCATTTCTTAAACCCTATCCCCCATGCCATTTCTTAAACCCCTGATCCCTCGTCCTCTGTGCAACCGGGCCCCTCCCCTTTTTAGCTCCACCCCCACATAGCCACACCCACAACCAGTATTTTTCTGAGGGAAAGGTGGCAACCCTACAGCCATTACACAGAGCTGCACTGACTTTAGGAGACAATAGGGGCCACAGGAGCTGGCAAAACCACATGAATAACTACAAGGGACACAGAAGAGGTATTGTATTGGCTTTGGGGCATTTTATTTTTCTTAACTTCCCCGGAGCACCCCTTTAACATAACATTAATGTCATGTCCCGGTACAGAACGTGGTTCTGTACAGTTTCTAAAGTCCCCTCAGGTAGGGTCCCTCAAGTGCACAGGCCTCTCCTGCAGGATCCCCCTAGGTCATTATTATTGTATATTACTCATGTACATTTAATAAAAGTATTGTACAGACAATATAAACTATGTACAAAGGTTATTAGGATGTTTAAACTGTATAGGACCTTCCTATGGTCATGTGACATGATCATGTGATATGTGATCACCTGATACCCAGAGTTCCAGAGGCACAGGTAACCACAGGCAACCAGCTACCAATGGGCTTTAGTCCAGCTACCTCATATATAAAGGGCTGTAGTTTCCACACTAGCTCTCTTTTCTCTTTCCCTCGATTCCTGGACAAGAAAGCCAGCACAAGTCCTGTACAAATTCTGTCCAGCTAGGCCAAAGCCTACAAGTCTGCAGCCACATCTAATATGTAAGTCTTCTATGTCTACAAGTCAAGTCTCTACTGTCCCTACCAAAGTCATAGCAGTAGCACAGTGGCATCATTATTACCATTTCAAGTCCAAGCAAGCCTGAGAGGTTCCCTGTGTCCCTGTGTCCCGGTCACCTCTGTAAAGACTGTTATACTGCCTTCTTCAGTAAAGTTCCAGTTGCATCAAAACCTCCTTTGGACGCTCATTTAACATATGCCGTTTTTGGGTTGGTTGTCGGCGGTGCCCTACACCATTCAACCACATCCTGGCATCACAAACACTAGGGGTTAACAACATCTTTCCCCAGGGGTTCTTACCATCTTGCCCCACCACCTACACTGCTACACGCCGTGGTCCCACCATACACCGTGGGTCACCACAACTTTGGCGTCACGAACAGGATATGAGTGTGTGCCTTAACCACTCAACCACCAGGCCACCCGCAACATGATACAGGTGTGTGCCTTAACCACTCAACCACCAGGCCACCCGCAACAGGATACGAGTGTGTGCCATTGCCATAAAGCCACTAGTCCTCTCCCTATTCAGAACTGTTTTCAAAGAGTTGTCCGGAATTGTCGCAAGCTGCGACAGAAATTGTGCCCAAAAGTGAACGGGACATTGTCTGTGAAATTGTGCTTTGCAAGGGTGCAGAAAAAAGTAAGGGGGAGGTGAAGAATACTGCACTGCTGCTGCCATGTGTACCTGCAAGGGTTAACAGTCAGGCCCTGGCAGCTCTGCCCTGCCAGTCCTCCGCACCTCCTTAGCCTGCAGGGAGGAACAAAAAGTTTACCCCATGTTGCAGTGGGGAAGTATTTCTCCACCTGACCGAGCCGGAAGTTCCCCGGGCACAGCCATCCTAAAGGCTGTGACGGGTGCGCCCACATCACTGTATCAGTCCAACGCTGCGCAGACTCTGCGAAAGTTAGCAGGGTATACAAATAAGTGGCCTATATCCAGAGACCCCACCAGCCAAAGGTTACCCAAGCTGCTGCAGCACATCGCAAGACCTCTTAAAGGGCCAGCACACTCTAACCTTCTTACAGCGACAGCGCACCCAAGCAAGCCTGCAGGTGAGCGCACTCAAAGCTTCTTAAAGGGCCAGTGCACCCCGACAGCACACTCAATCAAGCCTGCAAGATGTCAACACCCAGTTCTCCTGGACCACCGTACAAGGGGGTGCTTCTTCAACTCCAGCGGTGGAGTCACCACCTGCTACCAGGAGGGTTCTACCCTCTCCACCTCCAGTTCAGTGCAACAGTTTAGGAGTTCCTGTAGCCACCCCAGTCTTCTTGCGGAACCCCGTTCTTCCCACCTACAATGGGGACCCCTTCACTATGCAGGATTTTAAAGAGAAGATACAGAGCCTTTTTGTTTTCTATTCTTTTCCCCCTAATCAAAAGGTGCAGTTGTTCACTGGACAACTACAAGGACCAGCACTCGAGGAAGTCCGCACCTAGCCTGCCTCCGAGAAGGCAATGGTAGAGCAGATCTTTGAAGGGCTGTATCAAGTGTTTGATTCTCATTCTCCGTCAGAGGTATGCCTCCGCCTGTATGAGAGATGACAGAAACCAGATGAGACCCCCCTAGCTTATGCTGTAGCCTTACAAAATACCCTAGAGACTGTCCAGAGACTAGAAGGTATAACTCCCGAGCGGGGCAACAAGGTACTAATGGATAGATATATTGATGGGGCTCACAACAAATGGGACAAAGCCCAACTTAGAATGTTAGCAGTACAGAACCCTAGTTTGTCATTTTTTTGCTTTTAAGAGACTAGCCATCCAAGTTATCGAGTCCAAGGCTGAGGCCAAAGAAGCTGGCACCTCTCCCTCAGAGACACTAGGGGCGTCCGCTTGGTCAGTGCCACCATCACCCCCTACTTCTGTGCCAGTATAACCTGCCTCATCAATCCCTGCGGTCTCAGAACTTCAAAGTGTTAAGCAGGACATTGATCAGCGGACCAAGGCCATAAAAGAGCTTGCTAGCCGGACCAATGCGCCTAGCCAGGAATCACCGACCTAGAAAACCTGTCCCTGCTCCCCGTCCTAATAATTCCCGTAATTTTTCCTCTAACAAATCTCCAGAGACTAAGAGGCCCTTCTGTAGCCATTGTAATAAGGGATGGGATCTCAGGTGTTCACCATACCCAAGGATGTCTTGTATAAATATTGGAGTGCTGTTTTGTTATGTGAACCTGATGATGTTGATTTTAAAGTAAGGGAAAGGAATGGGAAACCAGTACTTAGACATGGATACTGGGAGCCAACCATTCAAGTGGGAAAGAATAACCAATGTATCCGATAAGGGGGCGGCAGAGTTTATATTGGGGATGAACATTATGAAACACTGTTTAATTGAAGTAGTAGGTTCTTTACATGCCTCTCTACCTTACATGTCACCTTCAGGCTGGCGGGCTGCACAGCACCACTTGAAGATACTGCAAGCGGAGCAGAAGTTTGTCAACTGTCAAGGAGAAGTTTGCCGAGTATGAATTCAGGACATCCGGTAAGTAGCCTTGCAGCCTCCTATGGAGACCATCATCTGGTGCTGTGCCCGACCCGGAATTAGGAACAAAGATTACCAAGCATTGCTGGAGCCGATGCAACTGGAGGATTGCCCTATAGTCCGGGCAGCAAGAAGTCTTGTAATCATCTCCGATGGGAAAGTTCCAGTCCTTCTAGTTAACCTGCCACCGTCCTGCTGAAATATACTCCAGTTGCTCAGTTGTACCTCATTGGCTTGAAAGACATCCTCACTAGGACACAAGTGGCTGCCTGCGAACAGCTCAGGCAGCCCCGGGGCCTGGAACAAGTCATCCTGAACCTTGGTGGACACAGCTCCAAGTGGGGGATGAAAACAGCCCAGCAGAACAGGTCAGTTGAGTCATTAAAGTGACCAACCAGCACCATGAAGCTTTCAGCAAGCACCCCAACAACTTAGGCCAGACTACCATGGTACAACACCGGATCCTGACAGGCGAAAGTCCACCAATCAATTAGAGGCACCGCCCTGTAGCACTGGGCATTTACCAGACAGTGAAGAAGATGTTAGCTGAAATGAAGGACGCTGACGTCATCCAAGAGAGTCAGTCAGAGCCCCTGGGAAGCTCCTCTGGTCCTTGTCAAAAAGAAGGATGGGACTATCCGCTTCTGCGCGGACTATCGGAAATTGAATAATCTCATGCATAAAGATGCCTATCCTCTACCCCGGTTTGAAGATTCCTTAACTGCTTTTGGATCAGCTGCATACTTCTTACATTAGATTTAACCAGCGGATACTGGCAAGTGCCCATGGCTGAAGAGGACCAAGAGAAGACTTCTTTTGTGACCCCGGTGGGGTTGTTTGAATTCAAAAGTATGTCCGTTGGGCTATGCAATGCCCCTGCTTCCAACGTTTGAGGGAGTGATGCCTGGGACATCTCAACTTCCAGAGTGTTCTGCTATATCTTTATGACATCATCATATACTCCAAAACTTATCAGGAGCATCTTAACCACCTGACAGAGGTGTTTCAAGTCTTCATCCATCATGGGCTGAAGATTAAACCCTCTAAATGTCATCTGTTGAAACCTCAGGTACACTACCTAGGTCATGTCGTCAGCTCGGAAGGAGTTCAACCTGATCTGGGAAAGGTGGACCCCGCACACAGTGAAAGACATCAGGAGCTTCCTGGGATTTGCCGGCTACTACCGCCGCTTCATTCCCCACTTCGCCCAGATTGCTGAGCCCCTTACAGCTCTCCTTAGGGTTACTGAGAAGGAAAACCATAATGGAAGACTACCTGTCAAGTGGGCCGAAGAGCAAGAGACAGCGTTCCGAGCACTTAAGCATTTGCTGACCAAACCGCCCATCCTGGCGTATCTGGATTATACTCAACCCTTTCGGCTATATACCGATGCCAGTTTTGAGGGTCTGGGCACTGTCCTGTCTCAAGTCCAGGAGGGCAAAGAGCAGGTGATAGCCTATGCCAGCCGGAATCTGCAAGGAGCGGAGAAGAACAACTCAAACTACAGTTCCTTCAAGTTGGAGCTCCTCCCCTTGGTCTGGGCAGTGAACGATAAATTTAAGGACTATCTGGATGCCTCGCCTTTTAACGTCTACACAGACAACAATCCGTTGGCCCATCTAAACACTGACAAATTGGGGCTATTGAACAGTGTTGGGCCACAAGATTGGCCTACTACAACTTCAGCATCAAGTATAACAGTAGCAAGTCAAACTTGAATGCAGATGTATTGTCTCGGATGACTCCCGGCGAAGAACCACCTGTGAGTGAGAGTGGAAAGACGTGGAGATGCCCCCATTTTATCAGAGGTTCGTGAGTCAGAGTGTCCTGACTACACAAGATGACAGTGAACCCAGGCCCGAAAGGGTTCAGGAAGACCTCTTCACTTGGAAGACTCTGCAAGAAGAAAGTCGAGTTATGGGGGATCTGTTGGACTACCTGTTAATGAAAAAGGTGCCAACCCGTCTACGTCGGGCCCACTGTGACAATGAGCTGAAAAGGCTGTGGCGACAGAGGAAACAATTTTTCTGCACAAGGGACAGTTGTACAGGAATACTTTGGATCCAGTGTCTGGTGAGCAACTTCATCAGATTCTGGTTCCCCGAAGAGACGCTGCTATGGTCCTCAATGCCTACCATGAGCCGTCAGGACACTAGACCGAGTCCACTGTCAGACAAAGGTTTTATTAGATTGGGATGCGGAGTGATGTCGAGAAGTGGTGCAGCAAGTTTGCCATCTGCAATGTTACCAAGAACCTACGCAAGGATGCAAGAGCACCCCCCATCCCATCCAAAGTGAAAGGCCTAATTAGCTGGTTGCGCTAGACCATGTCAAGTTGTCTCCTACCCGGTCCGGGTACACTCATGCTCTCACCATGGTGGATCACTACTCCAAGACCTCATGGCCAAAACAGCTGCCCAGATGTTCTACTCCAACTGGGTACAGACCCTGGGATGTCCGGAGTCAGTCCTCACAGAACGGGGAACAGCCTTTGAGGCCCAACTGTTCCAAGAAGTGTGTCAGTTCCACAACTGCAAGAAACTCCGGACTACAGCTTATCACCCCCAGGGCAATAGATTATGTGAGTGCATCAATCAATTCTTCATCCACATGCTGCGAGCAGCATCTGTGTCCAAGCATGAAGAGTGGCCCGGCTGTTGCCAGAATTGTTGGAGATCTATAACAATACCATTCTTTGCTCCACTGGATACACCCTGTTCTAACTGATGATAGGTCGACATGGGCAACTGCTGAAAGATCAACTCTCCTCAGACTTCACAAGACTGCATCTCAGGCCATCAGAGAAGAATCCAAGAGGCGAAGGAGATTGTTGGTAGAAGAATGGGCGAGGCTCAAGAAAGACAGCAAAGAGACTATAACCATCATGTCTCTGCCAATCCTCTACGATTGGGAGAAAAAGTGTGGCTGCGGAAGTTCCCAAGGATGCATAAGTTGGACTCCATTTGGGAAACAGAGCCCTACACTATCACCGCAGTGCCCTATCCAGACTCCGATGTCTGTGAGATTCAGAAGACTGATTATGAACTACAGGTGGTACATCGGAATTGCATAAAATTGTTAAAATCTGCCTGAACCCCCGGCACCTCTTCCAACAGCTGCTAGACCCGTGAGGATGTATGTACCTGGAGAGGGGATCCACCCATACATAGATGTCCCTATGTTCTCCCCTAGTCAGCCTGCAGTCTTCTGTGCTATGCCGGCCCAAGGGTGGGTACAGCCATCCCTAGTTTCTTCACCAGCTCCTGTTCTGTCACCTGTGGCATCAGCTAGTACTCCAGATTCCAGTGCCTCAGCATCACCTTTAAACCGTGTAGATCCAACTAGTCCAGGACCTGTTTCTGTTCCAGAGTTCAGTCTGCAAAAGTGTCCTACTACTCCAGAAGCACCAAGAGCTCCAGAAGCGGACAATGTTCCTGAGTCCCAAGGGGTGGTGTTGCATCGGTCCCAAAGGTCGACACAAGGACAACTACCAGCCAGATATCTAGACTGACCTAAATAGTGTACACACATAAGTTCAGTACACATAAGCCTAAATCACAAAAGTCATGTACATCAGTCACCAACTTCAGTCAAATATACATTAGGGACTGTAGCATTCTTATATCAGTCCGCACCACTGTTAGACATCAAAATGTCAAGTAACTAATGTTATTTCTTCTTGTCTTTGCTTTCCCAGGGTACTTTACTGGCCAGAAGATATTCCTGTAGCTAGCCAAATGCACGTATAAAAGTAAGGTAACAGAATGCCAAATGTTATCTAGAGTAAAGTGTTCTAGGGGTTAGTGTGTAATGCCGATAGACCCTAGTAGCCAAGGCATTGGGCAGGAAGCCTCAGGCAACCCAATCAGCAAACAGTTTCTAACAGCAAAAATAATCAGTGTTATAATGTCAAAGTGTATGTATAAGCATTGCCATCACCATGCATACCAAGTCTAATAGTCAGTCAAATGTCAGTCATAGTCAGATATATCATAGTACTAATCAAATGTCGCAGTACTCAATAAAGTGTGATGTCATAGTCATAATAAAATGTCAGATATAGTCCAGTGTCATAAAATGTTTTAGTCAGTCAGAAATGCATAGTCACTAGTTGTGCATAGTCCATAGTCATACCTACTTAACAAAAAAAAAAAAAAAAAAAAAAAAAAGGGTTATGTCATGAATATAAGCCATGTTGTTTTAGTCATAGATATATTCATAAGATAAGGAATCCTTATCTCAAGCAAGTCCTAGAGTTATCATGTTCATCAGATTTGCAGAGCATTTATGGACACTATGTACAGAGACTCTTATCACCAGTTCATCAGTTTTCATATTCATTTTTATCAGCCTGGAATTGGACATTGTATGTAATGCTTCAGGACTGCATACGGCCCAGTGGCCATTTCGCTCCTCTCCCTAACGGGACAGTCGTCGAGGACGACTTGTATTAAGTAAGGGGTTTGTCGTGTCCCGGTACAGAACGTGGTTCTATACAGTTCCTGAAGTCCCCTCAGGTAGAATCCATCAAGTCCACAGGGCTCTCCTGCAGGACCCCCTAGGTCATTATTATTGAATATTACTCATGTACATTTATTATAAGTGTTGTACAGTGAATATAAATTATGTACAAATGTTATTAGGATGTTTAAACTGTATAGGACCTTCCTAAGGTCATGTGAGATGGTCATGTGATATGTGATCACCTGATACCCAGAGTTCCAGAGGCACAGGCAACCAGCTACCAATGGGCTTTAGTCCAGCCCCCTGATTTATAAAGGCTTTAGTCTCCCCACTAGCTCTCTTCTCTCTTTCCCTTGATTCATGGACAAGAAAGCAAGCACAAGTCCTGTACAAGTTCTGTCCAGCTAGGCCAAAGCCTACAAGTCTGCAGCCACATCTAATCTGTAAGTCTTCTTTGTCTACAAGTCAAGTTTCTACTGTCCCTACCAAAGTCATCACAGTAGCACAGTGGCCTGCATCATCATTATTACCATTACAAGTCAAAGCAAGCCTCAGAGGTTCCCTGTGTCCCGGTCACCTCTGTGGAAGTTGATCTGTAAAGACTGTTATATTGCCTTCTTCAGTAAAGTTCCAGTTGCATCATAACCTGCTTTGGATGCTCATTTAATATATGTCGTTTTTGGGTTGGTTGTTGGCGGTGCCCTACACCATACAACCACATCCTGGCGTCACGAACACTAGGGGTTAACAACATCTTGCCCCAGGGGTTAATACCATCTGGCCCCACCACCTACACCGCTACACCCCGTTGTCCCGCCATACACCGCGGGTCACCACATTAACATAACATAATTTTGAGTTTGTGGATGTCTGTGATGTTTCCTCTCCTACTGAGGAATCAGGGGAATAACAGTTTATGGGTCAGCATACCTTGAAGAGGCCCAAGTAGTAATATTTCACATTTGAACCCTTCCCCATTACATACGACAGGGTACATCACTCGAATGTTAAAGGGGTATTCCAGGCAAAACCTTTTTTTTTTTATATATATATCAACTGGCTCCGGAAAGTTAAACAGATTTGTAAATTACTTCTATTAAAAAATCTTAATCCTTCCAATAGTTATTAGCTTCTGAAGTTTTCTGTCTAACTGCTCAATGATGATGTCACGTTCTGGGAGCTGTGCATGATGGGAGAATATCCCCATAGGAACTGCACAGCTCCCGGGACGTGAGTCATCAGAGAGCAGTTAGATAGAAAACAACAACTCAACTTCAGAAGCTAATAACTATTGGAAGGATTAAGATTTTTTAATAGAAGTAATTTACAAATCTGTTTAACTTTCCGGAGCCAGTTGATATATAAAAAAAAGTTTTGGCCTGGAATACCCCTTTAAGTATTAGATATGTATGAGAAAATGTGTTGCATACTACCTGTATTGAGAAATGGTGCACTGTGATGGTATACCTTTACCTTTTAAAAGGGTACTCTTTTTTTTTTTTTTTTAAATCAACTGGTGCCAGAAAGTTAAATAGATTTGTAAATTACTTCTATTAAAAAAAATCTTAATCCTTCCAGTACTTATTAGCTGCTGAATACTACAGAGGAAATAATTTTCTTTTTGGAACACAGTGCTCTCTGCTGACATCACGAGCACAGTGCTCTCTGCTGACATCTCTGTCCATTTTAGGAACTGACATGAGTTTGCTATGGGGATTTTCTCCTACTGTGGATAGTTCTTAAAATGGACAGAGATGTCAGCAGAGAGCACTGAGCTGGTGATGTCAGCAGAGAGCACTGTGTTCCAAAAAGAAAATTATTTCCTCTGTAGTATTCAGCAATACTAAAAATTACAAATCTATTTAACTTTCTGGCACCAGTTTATTAAAAAAAAATAATGTTTTCCACCGGAGTACCCCTTTAAATGAAAGGTGGTAGTAAACAGCCAGTAGCTTTTGCTTTATTCTGCAGATGAAAACTATGCACAGATAGATGGAGTGGCCCTGAGCCCTGTCCTAGGATTTTTCCTTGCTACCGATCATATATTCCTGGTCTTCATTTTTAACCCACAAAAGAGTATTCAGTTAACAGCTGCTTCATATATTCATATATGCTCTTTGGAGGACACAAAAACAAATTGAGTTTGGATGGACATATATTTATGTCAATGTCAATGTGTTATCAAGGTTACCATTACCTTACACATCTCCAGAAAATCCCCATTCAGATAATGCAGCATCTCTGGGGTTGCCTGTTCTCACGCTGTTTAAGGATCTCCCAATGAATGAATAAAAGATTCAGATGGCTATTAGGATTATGATTTAAGCACAGGAGCCAGTTAGCTGCATGTACCACCACCGCACAGAGATTAGGATGTACATTGGTTGTATGATATGGGCCATCAGATTCATTTTTAAAGCTAGACTGAGAGCTCAAGTATTAAAAGTACAACTTGATGGATATATATTGGGGAGATAACGATAGAAACACTAGCTGGAGTAAATTTTATTAGGTTCGGGATAGGGAAGGGGAGCTACGCATCTTTTGTACAAATCACACCCCTCAGATGAAAACATAACTGTTACTATTTAAACCAGATAGCTTGCAGACATAGTGGTATTGATGATATCACTGTACTTGAAATAATCTTGCAGTGGTAATGCTAACGCTTTTTTTAAACTGGCATTTCCTTCCACAGTGCAAGTAAAAGTTTTCAGACCTTTTCACATTTTGTGATGTTGTGGACTTAAAATATTAATAAAAAACATACATTTTTAGACCCTTTATTCAGTAGTTAGTTGATGCACCTTTTGCAGCATTTACAACCTCCAGTCTTCTTGGGTATAATTCCACAAGGTTTTCACACCTGGATTAGGGGATTTTCTGCCATTCTTTTCTGCAGAGCCTCTCAAGCTCAGTCAGGTTGGATGGGGATCATTGGTGGACAGCTATTTTCCGGGCTCTGTTACATAGGTAACGTCTTCTTTGATTTTCATCTTTCTCTTTCCTTTTCTTCTCCTTCTGGCTCAGACCGCCATGTCGACTTCCTCTAGGCATAACTCTACTCTTTAGCATCTGCAGGGCAAACATCTTAGATCCCATGTTTTTCCAATGCACTCCACATTTTCCAGTGCACTTCCCAACTTCTCCCCAGTAGGCAGGTAGTTTCTCCATTAGATATATCACAAAGTAATAACAGAGTCCTGGAGCAGATAACCAGGGATTCTGAGTCCCAAAAAGAATAAATGTCACAGATCACATCTTAATAAAAAAAATCACTAAAAACATAGAACAGTGATCAGAAAAGCTATACTACTATGATTTCCATCATGGCATATCCTAGACCTAGAATTAAAACTTAATCACTAATAATTAAGTACAAGTTTAAACATAACAAATCAGACATACAGTACATCCACATAAAAATACAAACCAGAACATACCACTACAGATGGTGCATAAAATTTATATTTACAAATATGGAGGCATAAGAAATAGTTCTCTCTCCATTCTTTCTTTCTGGTCCTGCCTTCCTGCCTTTTGGGGAACCCACCACTTTATCAGGGTGGCACCAACCATGGTGGCATTCCCGTTCTTAATTTCTACTGCAGTATAAAACAAGTGTGGGATGGTGTGTGTGTGTGTGTGTCGGGGGTGTTGAGGAAGAGTCATCTATAGCATGTCTTGTGCAGGTGACTTCAGACCTTGCTCTCGATGTTTCATCCCCTTTACCTCTGTTTTTGTTTTCTTCTGCAAAGATAGTTGTCTATAACCTTGCATCTGTGTATTCATCTGTGTACGCCACACCTGGCCCAGAAGAAGCTAACTCAACCTCGGACCGTGTAGATTAACGGTGCCCTGGCGTCACGAAATTGAACTGTACACCCTGCACACAGCCATTAGCCTGTCCTAAACTTAGGTGCCACAGAAACCTTTTCTATAGCTACCTTTTCGTCGCTTTTGTGATGAATGTCTCCCAAATGTTCCGAAACTCTACGTTTAAATTCTCTTGTGCTTTTAACAACATACCTGAGGAAGCATGAGCATGTTGCCACATAAATAACCCAATGTGTATTTCAATTCTTGAAGTCCCTTATTTGGTATCATGTGCCTGTCATCTCATTCTTAAACAGTTTAGTCTTCTTGATAAAGAAAAATGCTTTACTTTGCCTGCATTAGCATGTCCCCAGGCTCCTCCCCCTTCTGAATGTGATCTGCGGTCTATCAACTTTCACCTTAGACAAATCCTCATCCATTTGCAGGATCTCCCAATGTGTGCTAAGAATGGTTCTAATGTGATTGACTGTAATTTCAAAGGTTCTGATAATATGGATAGGGACAGCCAGTAATGAAGCTAGGTAGTTAGGTTGCCAGGTATGTAGGTATCTAGCTAAGTAGTAAGGTAGCCAGATAGACAGTCAAGTATGTAGCTAGCTTGCTAGGCAGTTAAGTAGCCAGGTAGATGATTAGGTATGTAGTTATGTAGTTAAGTAGCCAAGTAATAGTAAGGTATGTAGGTAGGTAGTTAGGTATCCCATATCCAAAAAAAAAAAAAGGATGCTTTTGGGAATCACAGTTGTTTCTTGGCACTACGGGACTTATAGTCCTCCACTACTAACTTGTTGCTTGACTTAAAGGGGTACACCGCCCCTAGACATCTTATCCCCGTCAGATCGCCAGGGTCCCGCCTCTGGGGACCCCCTGCAATATAGCAAGCAGCACCCACCTGTAACTGCTTCCGGAAGCGCTGGACTGCAGCACCCACCTGTAACTGCTTCAGAAGCGCTCCTCCCAACCACGGGGACGGAAGATCGTGACTTCACGCCCCGCCCCCTCAATGCAAGTCCATGGGAGGGGACGTGACAGCCATCACGCCCCCTCCCATAGACTTGCATTGAGGGGGCAGGGCGTGACATCACACGGGGGCGGAGTTGTGACGTCACGATCTTCCGTCCCCGTGGTTGGGAGGAATTAGCCTGAGATCCCCAGCAGCGGGACCGCGGCGATCTGACATCTTATCCCCTATCCTTTGGATAGGGGATAAGATGTCTAGGGGCGGAGTACCACTTTAAATATAGTGTAGATTGGTCTGAACTTGGTCTGAACTTGAATTGGATAGACATACCTACTGACTAGAACTTAATTGGGGAAAAAACATGTTTTAGTTTATACCTCTAACAAGTTAAAAAATCTAAGTGATAAATTAAAAGATACAAAGGTTTAACTTCCACACAGAAAAATTGATAAGAGAACTTGACCTCTACAATGATGCTTAAAAAACAAGTAGAGCAGTTCACTCAGAGGTCATGAGCCCCAGACTTCATGCATCACTCCCTGTAGTCTCACCTTTAGACATCTCCCTGCCACTTTTCTCTCAATGGCCACTTACTGGGACATGATGGATCTCAACAAAGGAGCTCTACATTTTTGTCACCTTTTCTGGTTAAGTTTAGGAAACGCATAAATGAGTAATTGTTGCAAGTTTTGTACTCCAAGAATAAGTTCCAGGTGGAACTTAATGTGAAAAGCAGGAAAAGGTGCAATAAAACAAATTACGTTTTTTACCATTAGACATTGAAATTGATTATTACTATTAAACGTTAAGGTTTGGTCAGTATGAAATTAAAGTAAAGTTTTACATTTTTGATGTGTGCACAGGAGACAAGTGTTTTGGCTTCATTAACCTATTAAGGAGTGTCTTGTTTGGCAAATAAGAATTATTCTTTGTATAATGAAACATTTTTAGCAACCTTTAATGTTTACCTCCAATGGTTTAAACTCTGTTCTAGTCATTTGATAGACACACAGCTCTGATAATGGTCCTAAAATAAACCTTACTCCCGTGTGTCCATCACATGACCAGGACAAGCCAGAGCAATAAAGTTTTCTGTTAAATGAATCTTGGTTGCGCAAAGCACTATACATGGCTTAATGACACTAGGCAACCAATGTTATCACTGTTGGTAAGTACTGCATCAGCAGCTGATTCTCAATGGGATTGTACTTCATGTTCCAGTATGGGCAAATTACATCTAAATAAGAAAACTAATTTGATTACAATGAGGGCAATTAATTCCTAGCCCAGGGCGGCCCCCAAGTCCTGTGTGGTAGCTCAGATTGTCCTCAATAATTTGACCCTGTGCACTGTGGATGTACAGGAGTACTGTTGGGCATCAAACACAGTCCCATTCGATCAATAGAGCTTTGCTGTAGTTCCTGACATGGCATATGTAGAAGAGCAGTTTGAAAAAAGTGTGCACACAAACATGCCTACATATACACTAAAGGCTGTGTATAGTGAACTCTTACAGCAACACTAACAGCAAGGGATGTAGAGACATCTTATCCCCTATCCATAGGATAGGAGACAAGATATCTGAATGCGGGGGTCAGGCCTCTTGGACCCTCCACGATCTCAGTGCAGCTCCCGGCGTTCTGAACATTATGGCAGAACACTTGGTGCGGACGGCCGTAGTCGTGACGTCACGCCCCCTTCTATAGACATGAATTGAGGGGGCATGATATGATGTCACAAGGGGGCTAGCATGACCACGGCCGTCAGCACCAAGTGTTCTGACCACAATATTCAGAATGCCTGGTGCTACACGAAGATCACGGGGGCTCAGACATCTTTTGATAGGGGATAAGATGTCTAGGGGCAGAGTACCCCTTTAAATGCAAAACAACCCATATTTATGACATTCTCATTGGGCAAGCTAACAGTGACCAGTTAAGATCAGTAGTTATTTGATCCCTAATTGCATCTTATTAAAACTGTTCTGCTACAATTTTTAAACATTGAAAGACCTTTTTTATGGTAAAATTCTCATCTCAATTTTCCCTTATTGAAGTTAAGAAATGGGGTGAAAGTGGTCCAGGGAAGGACTAACAGTAGCAGCAACAGAGCCATGGGCAACCAAGGATGTCTGTTGCCCATGGGAAGCAAAGACTAGCCTGTCTCATCCCATTCCATAAAAGAGTGTAATGTCCATTTATTTGTTTTTGTATTTTTTTTGTTTAGGTGTGTATTCGCACACTAGTATTTTCAGAGCAGTTTGCTATTCTCCATGGTTAGGGAATAGTTAATGCTCTGAATGAATGAGATGTTGGGTGTGTCTATTTTAACCAGAGTTCTCCTGCATTCTGGCTGCTGGTTATTTTGTGAAATAATGTAACTATGATGTCTGTTTGTGTAATATACTTCTGAGTCTGCTTGAGCATGCACTTTGTATTTATCTTGTGATATTTTATCTGAGTTTTAGCCAAGGTTGAACAGTTTTGTTTATTTTGTATTTTAGTCTGTTACATCAGTCGGTTTTAGGATTAGTATGTCCGTTCTGCTTAGTCGGTGTTCACACTGTGTTAGTCTAGTTTTATCTCTGCTCTGTATGTATTATTCCTGTTTGGTATCCTGGTATCTATTTAGACTCATCTGGTTCTGGTCTAGAGTTTCATGTATTATATTTCTGTGTCCTACTAGGTCAGCATCCTGATCACACAGAGGAGTGTGCCCGCAGGCCAGTAGTCTATTTGGCTTTATTATAATGGCTACTCCATTTGTGGAGTGGGGTGTTCAGTTTGATTGTTCTGTGTCCCAGTGTGAACAGTGTCCTATGTTCCTGATCAGTTTAGTGTTTTAGCTTTCCGTTCTTCTTCTCATCCCCTGCAATTCCTGGTTTCTGCTGTACACTCGTACCATGCCTAGTCTTGTTCATTTTATCCATGTCTGCTGTTTATCTTATATCTGTTTTATGAACTGTTTTTTAATACACTATATTCTGCCATGTTAGTATTTGTATCCTGTCTGGTTTATCTGTTCTGGTTGTCTGGTAATTTTCTGTTTCTGGCCTGTGACCGACTACGTATATTATTTGTTTTTACGCCACTGCACCGTAGCGCAGGGAGGGACGGGTTCCTAATTGTCGATTCACTTAGAGTGTTTGGGCAAGTAGGCAGGGAGAGTGTTTTTAGGGTCAGTTTAGGGCTCACTCTCCCTGTCCACCCAGTCAGTCATGACAGAATAACCAGCCCACCTACTTGCTCTGGGGCCACTTTCCGTTTTCCTGGATTTCTGTTTTTCAAGTGGACCAGACGTAAGGACCTCTTCAGTCTGTCTGCTGTAGTAATGGCGTTCCACTGTTCCTGGAAGCCTCTGCGTCCAGGTGGCAATCGTGGAGCAACCTGGGCTCCCAGGAATTTTTTGTAAAAAAAAATTCTGATATGTTTTATGCTTGTTTTTTTAGAGGGTTTGGTGGCCCCTCTTTAAAGGGGGTACTGTAATGTCAGTTTATTTGTTTTTGTATTTTTCTGTTTAGGTGTGTATTATAGTATGTTCAAGTAGGCAGGGAGAGTGTTTTAGGGTCAGTTTAGGGCTCACTCTCCCTGTCCACATAGTGGGTCATGACAAAGAGCTTCTGTAGCACAAAATGCTAGAAATAATTTATGGACTCTTTTGACAGAATAACTTGTGCTGTCACACTATGGAAATTGTTAGCGGTTTAAAATGTTGACTTATTATGCAACAGATACTTCAATAAACCTTCAGAGGTCTTGGAGAATCCATGCTGTTCTGGTGTCACAAACAAGTCCAGAAGGTCTTATTAGTTCAGAAGATCAGTAACAGAAGACTGAGCACAGAGAATAAGGTAATTTCTCTAATTTGTTTGTACAATTGGATTCTGTGATTTGATTTTAGTTTGTTCCTAAAAGTTTTCATCTATCACAGATGAATTGTTCTATATGACCATCTGGGTTAAAAAATGCAGGTATTTTATGCAAATAATACATGGTACTTCTTTGCAATGGAAAAAGTCTTATCTTAAGATCATTAAAATGAATATCTGGCCATATAGATGTCTATATCACTGACTGGCTACATTGAGCTTAAGCAAACATTGTCAGTTTCATCACCTCCTTACAAGATAATAGATCTGCAACACCACTTGTGCTAAGAGCTCACTACTTGCTATCCATCTCCTTTGGCTTATATCCTGAAGCATTCATGGAATACATTGCAGCAAAGTTTCATTTATCATTTTTAATTACTACTAACATGAAGAAAGGAAAGAACTTCTTTAGCACTTCTCATTTTTCTGATAGCTACTTGAACATTCTGATTTATAAAGTAACAAAAGTTCAAGTGCCTATTCAATACAGGTAGCCCACCCAGTAAGAAATATTGCTACCTTGTGTCCATTTAGTTTTGGTTAATACACTGCTTCTTTAGTTATCAGAGGGATGTGGTCTATCTATCTATTTATCTAATCATCATCTGTAATGGAATATAAACATTAATAAAGAACACATTGGTGGAATCCCAATAGTAAAATTGGGCAAAGGGGGCCAGGGAGCTTTTTAACATATCACCATCAACACATTTGAACATATCTCTAAAACACATAACTATTCATTAATTTATTAAGAAAAATTATTCAATATCACATATCCGTGAGTGGCAAAAGTATGTGAACCTTTGTTTTCAGTGTTTGGTACGACCCCTTTGTGCATCCATAACTGCATCTGAACAATTCTTGTAATTATTGATTAGTCACACATCGGCTTGGAGCAATTGTACCTCATTCCTTCATACAAAACAACTTTTACTCTGTATTATATCGGTGGGTTTTCTCCCATGCACTGCTCTCTTCACGTCCTTCCACAAGATTTTTATTAAAATAAAGTCAGGACATTGACTAGGCCATACCAGAACTTTATTTTTCTTAAACCATTCTTTGGTAGAATGACTTGTGTGCTTACGATCCAAACTAAAAAAAGTAAAAAATGGGCTATAACTTGTGCTGCGCTCAGGTGTAAGGACCCCAGTTACGAATCACAGATTAATGTGTCCAAAAAGTAAACACATTTTTGCAAAAAAAAAAATCTCCTTAGTCAAATTTGCAGGACATAAATGTAATATCATTAATTAGAGGAGCTGCAGTGTTGCGTGTCGTGGCCCAGAAGCAAGAAGAGTATTGAAGCAGAAACTAGGATGGCAATACTGGAGACATCGGGGGAGCTATGGGAGGTAAGTCCTGTTGTATCTTTTTTTATGTCAGCATGCAGGGTTTATTGATCAAAAAAAGGTTTTGGCCTGATAATCGCTTTATACTAGTCAGAAAGATGTCCCAGATTTTCAAACAGCCTGAAGCACTGTTAGGACTGCTGCATTCTTAGACTGTCTAGTTTACACTGTCTAAGTTTTTATTTATTTAATTATTTAGTTATTTATTGCCCCCTATGTACAGGTTATCTTTGGTAAACTGCAGACAGGCAGCAATGTTCTTTTAAGAGAACAGCGGCTTTCTCCTTGGAACCACGCATCAGACTACATCCCCCGCAACTTTGTCTCCTATTAACCATCATGGTTAATGTCATTGCAGACTCCATATGTGTAACACCGAGTGCTCCGGGTCCCGCTCCTCCCCTGGAGCGCTCGCGGTGTCCTGTTCATCCTTGCAGAGCCCCGGTCAGACTCGCTGACCGGGAGCGCTGCTCTGTGTCCCCCGGCTGGGATGCGATCCGCGCGGCGGGACGTGCCTGCCTGCGGGTCGCATCCCGATCATCTCACCTGCCCCGTCCTCCGGCTCAGTCCCTGCGCGCATGGTCCCACTCTCTAGGGCACGCGTGCCGGGTCTCTCAGATTTAACCCCTTAAGGACGCAGGACGTAAATGTACGTCCTGGTGCGGTGGTACTTAACGCACCAGGACGTACATTTACGTCCTAAGCATAACCGCGGGCATCGGAGCGATGCCCGTGTCATGCGCGGCTGATCCCGGCTGCTGATCGCAGCCAGGGACCCGCCGGCAATGGCTGACGCCTGCGATCTCGCGGGCGTCCGCCATTAACCCCTCAGGTGCCGGGATCAATACAGATCCCGGCATCTGCGACAGTTCGCGATTTAAATGAACGATCGGATCGCCCGCAGCGCTGCTGCGGGGATCCGATCATTCATAACGCCGCACGGAGGTCCCCTCTCCTTCCTCCGTGCGGCTCCCGGCATCTCCTGCTCTGGTCTGTGATCGAGCAGACCAGAGCAGAAGATGACCGAAAACACTGATCTGTTCTATGTCCTATACATAGAACAGATCAGTATTAGCAATCATGGTATTGCTATGAATAGTCCCCTATGGGGACTATTCAAGTGTAAAAAAAAATGTAAAAAAATGTAAAAGTAAAAGTAAAAAAAGTGAAAAATCTCCTCCCCCAATAAAAAAGTAAAACGTCCGTTTTTTCCTATTTTACCCTCAAAAAGCGTAAAAATTTTTTTTATAGACATATTTGGTATCGCCGAGTGCGTAAAGTTCCGAACTATTAAAATAAAATGTTAATGATCCCGTACGGTTAACGGTGTGAACGAAAAAAAATTAAAAAGTCCAAAATTCCTACTTTTTGAATACATTTTATTTAAAAAAAAATTATAAAAAATGTATTAAAAGTTTTTTTATATGCAAATGTGGTATCAAAAAAAAGTACAGATCATGGCGCAAAAAATGAGCCCCCATACCGCCGCTTATACAGAAAAATAAAAAAGTTATAGGTCATCAAAATAAAGGGATTATAAACGTACTAATTTGGTTAAAAAGTTTGTGATTTTTTTTAAGCGCAACAATAATATAAAAGTATATAATAATGGGTATCATTTTAATCGTATTGACCCTCAGAATAAAGAACACACGTCATTTTTACCATAAATTGTACGGCGTGAAAACGAAACCTTCCAAAATTAGCAAAATTGCGTTTTTCGTTTTAATTTCCCCACAAAAATAGTGTTTTTTGGTTGCGCCATACATTTTATGATATAATGAGTGATGTCATTACAAAGGACAACTGGTCGCACAAAAAAAACAAGTCCTCATACTAGTCTGTGGATGAAAATATAAAAGAGTTATGATTTGTAGAAGGCGAGGAGGAAAAAATGAAAACGTAAAAATTAAATTGTCTGAGTCCTTAAGGCCAAAATGGACTGAGTCCTTAAGGGGTTAAAGGGCTAGTGCACCATTAATTGGTGCCTGGCCCAATCAGTTCCTAATCACTCTCTACACATAAAAACCCACTTCCCCTTCCTGTCCTTGCCAGATCTTGTTGCCCTAGTGCCAGTGAAAGCGTTCCCATGTGCCTATTGCCTGTGTATCCAGACCCTTTGCCGTTGCCCCTGACTACAAACCGTTACCGCCTGCCCAGACCTTCTGCTACGTCCGACCTTGTCTTTGCCTAATCCTTGTGTACCGTGCCTGTCTCAGCAGTCAGTGAGGTTGAGTCGCTATCGGGTAGAACGACCTGGGGGTTACCTGCCGCAGCAAGTCCATCCGCTTTGCGGCGGGCTCTGGTGAATACCAGTAACCCCTTAGATTCCGTTCCCCTGGTACGGCCCACGCCATCGCCTCACTGACACAAAGGATCCACTCCCGTGTTCTTCCCGCTACCAACCCGGATCCTGACAATATGGTAAGTGAGTGTTGCATATTAATTAAGTTAATGTGTAGAATTTAGCATTTTTTGAATACATTTCTCAATTTTTCTGCTGTTTTGTCTCTAGAGTCAAGCCAGGCATAGGAGGTACTGGGTGCACCCAACCAATGTCCCGATGCAGCCTGTACCTCTGTAGCTGACCATAAACTACAACTCCCTGCATGTTGCACCATATTATAGTATGGTAAAGGGAATGCTGGGAGTTGTAGTTTGGGCGCTGCTGCAGAGATGTAGGCTGTTTCTGGGCATGCACGGTGTTGTACTTAGAAACTGCAACTCCCTGCAACTGTTTACACAGCATATGGCTTTGCAACGGACCCTAAACTACAACTCAAAGCATGACACACTATATTTTATTATGGTAAAGGGAATGGTGCAACATGCTAGGAGTTATAGTTTGGGCTGAAAAACTCAGTTTTTTCACATATTGTAAGGTTTTCACCCTGGGGATAGCTCTGGGATCGTCCTTAACACAGCCACAGGACACGTTTCTTCTCAATAAACTGGCAAACAGCAAGTTCTTTCTGCAAGTCTGGCTCCCCGCCAGGTTTATAAGACAGGTTGCAGGATAAATAAAAACAAAAGACAGGAACAAGCCAAAATCCTAGACCGTCCACTTCATTGTTTTGGGTATCACTCACATCCCCTAGCTGTGTGCTCCTCACAAGGACCCCTGCCTCCCCCCAAAGCCACCTTGCTGTCTTCTGGGGAGAGCCCAGACTACACTGTTTGACTTCCTTTTAAACATACTTCCCCTCTCTGCTGCCTCATTGATTAGGCCCCAGGTGGAGGTTCCTCCAGGATCAGCTAGGGAAATACACCCTTTCCTTGCCACACTGTTACAATGTATTTGTGATAATTTGCTAATTTGTTATTTTTTTTCTCTTTCAGATTTCTTGCAACAGGGGAGAGTTTCGCATTGTTGCACCTCCAATTCCAAGTCTAAATCTACCGCCTTTGGAATTGTGAGGTCAACATGCCACGTGATCTGGCAACACTTGCAGCCCAATTTGATGCCCTGTCCAACCCAGGAGACATGGCTACAGGCAGCAGCAGGCTTTCAATCTGAAGCCCAATTCCCCAACTGCATTGGCGCCATTGATGGGAAGCATGTATGAGTACAGCAGCCACCACGATCAGGATCACAGTACTTCAATTACAAAAAGTACTTTTCTGTGGTCCTGATGCAGTGGCTGACTATTTCATGTCCCCCGAAGGTGCTTTGTCCTGGCAAGTTTAACTCCTTAAGGACGCAGGGCTTACCTATATACCCTGAAACCGCTCCCTTTCTATAACGCTGGGCCACGCCGTCATAGTGGGTCAGGCCTGGCCTCTAACAACAGCCGGGACCCGTGGCTAATAGCGCGCAGCACTGATCGTGGTGCCGTGCGCTATTAACCCTTAGATGCGGCGTTCAAAGTTGATTGTCTTGTCTAAAGTGAAAGTAAACTGCTCCCGGCTAGCTCAGCGGGCTGTTCGGGACCGCTGCAGCGAAATCACAGCGTCCTGAACAGCTGGCAGAAACAAGCCTCCTCCTGCGTCGCCGATTGCCAAATGACTGCTCAGTGCCTGAGATCCAGGCATGAGCAGTCAAGCGGCAGAATCATTGATTAATGTTATCGTATGAGATAACAAAGATCGATGTAAAAGATCAGTTAGTGCAGTATTATAGCCACTAGAGGAGGCTATAACACTGCAAAAAAAAGTGAAAAAAAAAAAAAGTTAATAAAGATCATTTAACCCCCTTCCCTAATAAAAGTTTGAATCATCCCCCCTTTTCCCATAAAAAAAACAAAACTGTGTAAATTAAAATAAAAAATAAACATATGTGGTATAGCTGCATTGAGAAATGTCCAAATTATAAAAATATATTGCTAATTAAACCTTACGGTCATTGGCGTACACGCAAAAAAAATTCCAAAGTCCAAAATAGCGTTTTGGTCACTTTTATATATCATGAAAAAATGAATAAAAAGCGATCAAAAAGTCCGATCAGTACAAAAATGGTATTGCTAAAAACTTCAGATCACAGAAATGAGCCCTCATATCGCAGAAAAATAAAAAAGTTATAGGGGTCAGATGATGACAATTTTAAACGTATATATTTTCCTGCACGTAGTTATGATTTTTTCCAGAAGTACGACAAAATCAAACCTATATAAATAGGGTACCATTTTAATTTTATGGACCTACAGAATAAAGAAAAGGTGTAATTTTTAACAAAAATGCACTGCGTAGAAGCAGAAGCCCCCAAAAGTTACAAAATGGCGTTTTTCTTCAATTTTGTCGCACAATGATTTTTATTTCCATTTCGCCATAGATTTTTGGGTAAAATGAGTAATGTCTGTTACGCCGAGCGCTCCGGGTCCCCGTTCCTCCCCGGAGCGCTCGCCTCATCCTCGTTGCTGCAGCGCCCCGGTCAGATCCACTGACCGGGTGCGCTGCAGTCCCGCCTCCAGCCGGGATGCGATTCGCGATGCGGGTGGCGCCCGCTCGCGATGCGCACCCCGGTCCCCGTACCTGACTCGCTCTCCGTCGGTCCTGTCCCGGCGCGCGCGGCCCCGCTCCCTAGGGCGCGCGCGCGCCGGGTCTCTGCAATTTAAAGGGCCAGTGCACCAATGTTGGTGCCTGGCCCAATCTTCCCAATTACCAATTAGTGTGATCACCTGTGTACTTCCCTATATTACCTCACTTCCCCTGCACTCCCTCGCCGGATCTTGTTGCCTTAGTGCCTAGTGAAAGCGTTCCCTTGTCTGTTCCTAGCCCGTGTTCCTGACCTCCTGCCGTTGCCCCTGACTACGATCCTTGCTGCCTGCCTCGACCTTCTGCTACGTCCGACCTTGCTTCTGCCTACTCCCTTGTACCTCGCCTATCTTCAGCAGTCAGAGAGGTGAGCCGTTGCTAGTGGATACGACCTGGTCACTACCGCCGCAGCAAGACCATCCCGCTTTGCGGCGGGCTCTGGTGAAAACCTGTAGTGGCTTAGAACCGGTCCACTAGCGCGGTCCTCGCCAATCCCTCTCTGGCACAGAGGATCCACCTCCTGCCAGCCGGCATCGTGACAGTAGATCCGGCCATGGATCCCGCTGAAGATCCTACACTGGTCGCCCAGCTAGCCATAAAGATCGCCCAACGAGATCAACAGCTGGCATACTTGACCTCCGAGGCACTGCGTATTCAGTCACAGATACAGCAGCTGCAGCCGCAGATACAGCAACAGCTACAGCTGCAACTACCATCTCCTCCGCCGGCTCCTGCAACTCCTCCGCAGCAACCGGCCGTTCCTAACCCCTGCTTGTCCCTGCCGGACAAATTTGGCGTAAAGATCGCCCAACGAGTTCAACAGCTGGCATACTTGATCTCCGAGACACAGCGTCTTCAGTCACAGTTACAGCAGCTGCTGCCGCAGATACAGCAACTTCAGTCACAGCAGCTGCTGCCGCAGATACAGCAACTTCAGTCACAGCTACAGCTGCAACAACCATCTCCTCCGCCGGCTCCTGCAACTCCTCCGCAGCAACCGGCCGTTCTTAACCCCTGCTTGTCCCTGCCGGACAAGTTTGATGGGGACCGCAATGATTCTGCCACAGCCACAGTCCAGTCCTTCTTCGCTGAGGTCCGTGGTGTCTTCGAGGAGCCTGCCCGAGCTTCTTCTGCCGAGATTGCCCTGCTGAACCTGGAACAGGGTGTTTCTTCCGTTGGCGAGTACGCCATTCAGTTCCGTGCTCTTGCTTACGAGTTGTCCTGGAATAGTGAGGTTCTCTGCGCGACCTTTAAAAAAGGCCTATCCAGCAACATTAAAGATGTTCTGGCCGCACGAGAGACTCCTGCTGACCTACATGAACTCATTCATCTTGCCACTCGCATTGACATGCGTTCTTCCGGATGGCGTCTGGAGCTCCGCCTGGATATGGACTTTGTTCGCACGAAGCGTTTTTTCTCCCCGGCTCCTCTCTCCTCTGGTCCTCTGCAATCCGTTCCTGTGCTTCCCGCCACGGAGGCTATGCAAGTTGACCGGTCTCGCTTGACACCTCAAGAGAGGACACGACGCCGCATGGAGAATCTTTGCCTGTACTATGCCGGTACCGAACACTTCCTGAAGGATTGTCCTATCCGTCCTCCCCGTCTGGAAAGACGTAGGCTGACTCCGCACAAAGGTGACACAGTTCTTGATGTCAAGTCTGCTTCTCCACGCCTTACTGTGCCTGTGCGGATATCTGCCTCTACCTTCTCCTTCTCTACTATGGTCTTCTTGGATTCCGGATCTGCAGGAAAAATTTTTTTGGCCTCTCTCATCAACAGGTTCTACGTCCCCGTGACCAGTCTCGCCAGACCCCTCTACATCTATTGTATTAACAATGAAAGATTGGACTGTCTCATGCGTTTCCGCACAGAACCCCTCCTAATGTGCATCGGACCTCATCACGGAAAAATTGACTTTTTTTTCCTCAGGTTCTTTGGCCCCAAGAAGAGGGGGAGACCCAAGGGGGGGGTACTGTTACGCCGAGCGCTCCGGGTCCCCGTTCCTCCCCGGAGCGCTCGCCTCATCCTCGTTGCTGCAGCGCCCCGGTCAGATCCACTGACCGGGTGCGCTGCAGTCCCGCCTCCAGCCGGGATGCGATTCGCGATGCGGGTGGCGCCCGCTCGCGATGCGCACCCCGGTCCCCGTACCTGACTCGCTCTCCGTCGGTCCTGTCCCGGCGCGCGCGGCCCCGCTCCCTAGGGCGCGCGCGCGCCGGGTCTCTGCAATTTAAAGGGCCAGTGCACCAATGTTGGTGCCTGGCCCAATCTTCCCAATTACCAATTAGTGTGATCACCTGTGTACTTCCCTATATTACCTCACTTCCCCTGCACTCCCTCGCCGGATCTTGTTGCCTTAGTGTCTAGTGAAAGCGTTCCCTTGTCTGTTCCTAGCCCGTGTTCCTGACCTCCTGCCGTTGCCCCTGACTACGATCCTTGCTGCCTGCCTCGACCTTCTGCTACGTCCGACCTTGCTTCTGCCTACTCCCTTGTACCTCGCCTATCTTCAGCAGTCAGAGAGGTGAGCCGTTGCTAGTGGATACGACCTGGTCACTACCGCCGCAGCAAGACCATCCCGCTTTGCGGCGGGCTCTGGTGAAAACCTGTAGTGGCTTAGAACCGGTCCACTAGCGCGGTCCTCGCCAATCCCTCTCTGGCACAGAGGATCCACCTCCTGCCAGCCGGCATCGTGACAATGTCATTACAAAGTAGACTTGGTGGCACAAAAAATAAGCAGTCATGGGGATTTATAGGTGCAAAACTGAAAGAATTATGATTTTTTAAAGGTAAGGAGGGTAAAAAAAAAAGTGCAAAAATGAAAAAACCCTCAGTCCTTAAGGGGTTAATCAGCCTTGGTGATCAACAAATGATCTGTAGAATTGATGGCTAAGGACCCGAAGCAGTTTGTCAAGGCCCTCCATAGATGTCCTCACCCAGTAACCTTCAAGCAACTATTCTACCTTCCCCAACCGTGTGGTCTTCCCCCCCATCTGCATGATGTGCACTATCTTCCTACACCTTTTGGCTTCTGCCATACCTGTTGGACACTACCTTCAGCCACATGTGGTCGGCTACAACCATAACCTTATCTGTAGAAGACTAGTGGTGGTCTGCAGTGCTACCTGTCTAAGTAAAATGTTTGAGAACATTGGTGGTCTGTTACGTTACTTTTTTGGGGAACTACATCTGTTGAAATTTAGTCCACCACCCTATGTTATGAAGAAATTAGAGAAAATGTTATGATGTGAGTTTTTTTTCTATACATAGGTGTTTTGGGTGATCTAATGCATATGGTTTATTATTTAAAACAAAAAATAAAAAAAATAAAGAGAATTTGGCAATAGCAAACACTTATCTCCCTTTTTTATTTTGTTAAACAGATGTAAAAAGAAAAAAAATTAAGGGATCTGATTGGTTGCTATGGTCAACTCAACAACTTTAAATTGTGACAAGTCATGAGACTCATCCAGAAAAAAAGGAAAACACAATAATTTTGATTTATAAAACATATTTATTACATAACAAAAAACCCACACCCTTCCAGAAACAAAGCCACCAATCCCTTAGACCCACCCAACCCAACCCCCCCCCAAAACAAAAAACAAAAAAACTATTGGACAATTTAAATTAACATGACTCTACATTGATTGGTATAAGGGTTGTGAGTCATATTGATGGTCCATGGGAGCTTGCAGAGGGGGGTTGGTCGTAGGGACATATTGTTTGGGATAGTATCCAGAAGCATGGGTAAAGGGGTGGGAGGAAGTGGTAGGGAAATGGTGTGGCTTAGGTTGTGTAGAAACGTTAACGTCACTTGGGGATGGAGAGCGCTGACCAGAAGATATTTTCAGCTGTTTTATTAACTCCTCTACAGGTGGAAGATGATTGCCAGATGCATAGACAAATGCTGCAGCTAGGCAATATGCCATAAAGTCGGGATGAGAGGCATTGGGGATTTCATGGCAACATGAGGCTAGTGTATATGAAAAATAATCGCATTCATCGCTCCTGTTGACCCTCCGCATAAGAGATGAAGCTTCGCCTTCTACCTCCAATTGTTTATCTGTTATCCGGAGGGTATGACGGGAATGACGTTGGGTTGGCTGTGAGGAAGGGGTGTGTGTCTCCTGAGAGGGAGTTGTGTGGGAGGGACCAGGAGTCTCACTCACAGGAGTCCTTTCCGTTGCCTCACTTGCAATGTCAGTCTCTGGAATTGCAGATCCAGAGGCCCTTGGATTTTCATCCTCAATGTGGACATCGATAGGCTGCGCTTGTTCTCCAGGTTCTGGAGCCTGGTATTTACCACCTTGTACTGTTCAGGAAAAAAAAAAAGTTAAATAATAGAAATAATTATATGTATATATATATATATATATATATTAGAAATGAAAAGAAAAAGGACCCGTGCGCACCTCGTGCAGGTAAAACCAGGATGATGGACATAGAAATATGACTGAAAAAACAGGGGCCAACAAGTTGGACCCTTACCTTGAAGAGTTATGCTGAGAGCATAACATCTGTGATAGCGTGTCTTAAAGAGTTGCAGCCTTCTGGTCCCTCTGAAATTTCTAGGAAATCCGGCAAAGCTTCATAGGAGGAAACAGGTTGCTGACCTTAGGAAAAATTGAGACATCAAAACGGGGCGCAGACTTCTAAAAATGTTGGATGTCTTTATTAGAAAAGATGCAAAGCAATAAAAGAGAGCATTTCAAGCCCAGACTGGGCTCTTCGTCAGGCAATCACGAATACAGTAAACATGGAGTCTTTGAAACAATAGTGTGAAATCCTTCCAGGTCCATTAATCATGGGTGAGTATTAAGCAATGATTTCAGAGACTTAATTTAACCTATGAGGGGCCAATGTTTGCATCTTGTACATCCAGTACATCTCTAGTCTTTTTAAAATTTCAAAACAGTTACTGATGGTAGCTAGCACAAAATCGATCGATGTAATAGTAATAGATGGCTCTTGGTCCAGATATATTAATCAAGACTTGAATTTGAGAAAGCTGGCCGGCACTGCCAGACTTTCCGTGACTCCTCTGAAGGAACCCGGTCAGCCCCAATGCGATAGGTGGTGCTCAACTCCCTGAGAAGATGCAGTGTCCATAATCCAAAAATGCTTACATTCGAAAAAAGGAATGGCACTCACCGCTGTCTTTTATTTCTTATTCTTTATTTTCCATAAAGTGCAGGTGCATAAAACGGAATATCACCCATCATGGTGTCCCCACCCGGACGGGTGATATGTCGTTTTATGCACCTGCACTTTATGGAAAATAAAGAATAAGAAATAAAAGACAGTGGTGAGTGCCATTCCTTTTTTCTATTGCAAGCATTTCCAGAAGTATTAATGCAATGTGTTTAGAAACACCGTGCAGCAAGAATTTTCTTTTTATGTTGAGCCTATGTTGGTTCAATCTCAAATAAAGTGGTCTTGTAGTACGACCTATATATTGTAAAGAACACTGGGTGCACTGGATCATATAGATAATGTGATCGGTGTGACAGGTAAGGTGATATTTGATATCAAAAGTTTCTTCCGTGAACGATGAGGCAAATTCAGTTTTCCCATGACTGATCTGTAGACAGCAAAGGCAGTGTGTGTTTTTTTTTTTTTTACATTTGAAGCTACCCTTTTCGAGGGGTCTCCCGAAAAGATCTGTGGGAATACTGTATTTTTGTTGCTGGCGTCTAATTTGACTCGGTGCCAAAATTGTTTTCAGAGAGGCTGCTCTCCTGTATGTACAGCGGGGTTGTGAGGGAATAATTGGGCCCAAAAAGGGATCTGCTTTGAGAATATGCCAATGGTGTGTCAAAATATTCTTAATTTTTCGGGCATCTTTGCTGTAGGTTGTGATTAAATTGGAAGCGAAAGGATTTTCCTCGCCACGTTTTCTTAGTGCTACCCTGGGGTCTTCTTTGGTTTTATTCAGGCAATCCATTTGGGATAATTCTTTTGTCCGATTGTACGCATGTTTAAGAATTTTATTGGGGTATTGTTTCTCATGAAAATGGCCACGTAGAATACTAGATTGTTGCTTGAAGGTGTCTTGATTTGTACAATTTTTTCTTATCCTCTTATATTGGCTGTATGGAATATTTACTAGCCAAGTCCAGATAACTGTTTGCATCCACCTTTTAAAAAAAGGTGGATGTAAGGAAAGCTGTATCATTGTGGGTAATATGGATATCCAGGAAATTGATAGTATCTTTATTTGATTCAAGAGTAAATTGTAAGCCCCAAGTATTATTGTTGAGATGTAGAAGGAAGGTGGGGATGGCATCTGGAGAGCCCTTCCAAACAAAAAACAGGTCATCTATGTATCGATAATAGACTGCAATATTTTGCATGATGGATGAATTGTTCCAAATGCATTTGGTCTCAAAGGTGCCCATGAATATATTTGCATACACAGGTGCGACCTTTGAGCCCATCACAGTACTGAGTCTTTGATGGAATATTTCGCCGTCATATATGAAAAAAATTATTTTGCAGGATATAGGAGAGGGAATTGATATAAAAATCCTAATGTGCCGGAGTTATGCTGCTGTCTTTTTCAAGAGCTTGTTGAATGCATTGGATGCCTAGTTCATGTTATATATATGAATACAAAGATGAGACATCACATATAATGAGTATATAAGTGGGTTGCCACTGCAATGGAATGAGGTGCTCTATCAGTTGTGTGGAGTCCTTTAGATAACTTGGAAGGTTTATAGAATAGGTTTGAAATTGAAGATCTAAGTAGTGAAAAAACTATTGTTTTTTGTGGTACTTTACTTTTATCCTACTATTATATAATTTTAACTGTGTCCGGTTTAACCAGCACGATTACTGGTCCCGGAAGGATTTCACACTATTGTTTTAAAGACTCCATGTTTACTATATTCGTGATTGCCTGACGAAGAGCCTGGTCCAGGCTGGAAACGCTCTCTTTTATTGTGTTGCATATTCTCTAATAATGACATGTCTGTGCCCGTTTTGATGTCCCAATTTTTCCTATGGTCGGTGACCTGTTTCCATATATATATATGGTGGGACGGTCCAAGCAATTTGACCACCAGCAGAGACAAATTTGCGAGCTAAGTGCCTCACTATTTCATAGTCTCACATTTGCATCTATTACACCATAGCTGTATAGCTCTCCATGTTTTAACTGCATTTTCATGTTTCACCTATATCCTTGTGCTGGCAGTGTGCTGCTGCATTCTTCTGTTGCTGTATATATATATATATATATATATATATATATATATATATGTGTTGCCTGGTTGGCAGGAGGAAGCGAAGCTGTTTCTCATAAGAAATCTTAGCTTGTTTGGAAGGGGATGCTCCACTTGCCCCTTGAGATTTGTTGTAGGACTTGATGTAGTAGTCCCTGGAAGACTTCCATCTTGTTTGCAATTCCTTTACTGGAAAATTAACTCCTTCAGGAAGAAGGGCGTTGTCACTATTCGGCTTACAGGTAGTGGATCCTCTGTGTCAGCGAGGGATTGGCGTGGACCGTGCTGGTGGACCGGTTCTAAGAGGGTACTGGTGTTCACCAGAGCCCGCCGCAAAGCGGGATGGTCTTGCTGCGGCAGTAGCAACCAGGTCGTATCCACTAGCAACGGCTCAACCTCGCTGACTGCTGAGAAGCCGTGGGACAGAAGGACTAGGCAGAGGCAAGGTCAGACGTAGCAGAAGGTCGGGGCAGGCGGCAAGGTTCGTAGTCAAGATGGATAGCAGGAGTTCAGGTAACACAGGCTTTGGACAACACTAAACGCTTTCACTGGCACAAGGCAACAAGATCCGGCAAGGGAGTGCAGGGGAAGTGATGTGATATAGCCAGGGAGCAGGTGGAAGCCAATTAAGCTAATTGGGCCAGGCACCAATCATTGGTGCACTGGCCCTTTAAGTCTCAGAGAGCTGGCACGCGCGCGCCCTAGAGAGCGGAGCCGCGCGCGCCAGCACATGACAGCAGGGGACCGGGACGGGTAAGTGACTTGGGATGCGATTCGCGAATCGCATCCCCGGCGGCCATATCAGTGCAGCGCTCCCGGTCAGCGGGACCGACCGGGGCGCTGCAGGGAGAGAGACGCCGTGAGCGCTCCTGGGAGGAGCAGGGACCCGGAGCGCTCGGCGTAACAGTACCCCCCCCTTAGGTCTCCCCCTTTTTTTGTCCGACAACTGCTTTACCTGGGACGAGGACACCGGGAAAGAATGGAGGGTTTCCTCAACGGCAGGCAGTACAGCAGGAGTGGGAATGGGGAGGGAGGGCAGAGGGTGAAGCTTGGCACGGGACAGTGTGTCACCAGGACGGGGGCCATGAGGAGGCACTGAGGCTTGCCTGACAGGACTGGGAGGGGGGGAGAGGCATTTCTTGTGGCAAGCAGAGTCCCAGTTCTTGATCTCCCCGGTGGTCCAGTCAAGGGTGGGAGAATGAAGCTGGAGCCATGGCAGACCGAGGAGGACCTCAGAGGTGCAGTTGGGGAGGACGAAAAATTCAATCCTTTCGTGGTGGGGTCCAATGCACATTAGGAGGGGTTTTGTGCGGTAACGCACGGTGCAATCCAATCTAACTCCGTTGACCGCGGAAATGTAGAGCGGCTTGACGAGACGAGTCACCGGGATGCAGAACTTATTCACCAAAGACTCCAAAATGAAATTCCCAGAGGCACCAGAGTCCAAGCAGGCCACGGCTGAGAGGGAGGAATTGGCTGAAGGAGAAATCCGCACGGGCACCGTGAGACGTGGAGAAGCAGACTTTGAACCAAGAGACGCCACACCCACGTGAGCTGGGTGCGTGCGTGCGTTTCCCAGACGTGGAGGACGAATAGGGCAATCCACCAAGAAATGCTCGGTACTGGCACAGTACAGACAAAGATTTTCTTCCCTACGGCGATTCCTCTCTTCCTGGGTAAGGCGAGACCGATCCACTTGCATGGCCTCCTCGGCGGGAGGCCAAGGCGTAGATTGCAAAGGATACTGTGGGAGAGGTGCCCAGAGATCTAAGTCTTTTTCCTGGCGGAGCTCCTGATGTCTCTCAGAAAAACGCATGTCAATGCGGGTGGCCAAATGGATAAGTTCTTGCAGGTTGGCAGGAATCTCTCGTGCGGCCAGCACATCCTTGATGCTACTGGATAGGCCTTTTTTAAAGGTCGCGCAGAGAGCCTCGTTATTCCATGATAATTCGGAAGCAAGAGTATGAAATTGGATGGCGTACTCGCCCACTGAAGAATTACCCTGGACCAGGTTCAGCAGGGCAGTCTCGGCAGAAGAAGCTCGGGCTGGTTCCTCGAAGACACTACGGACTTCAGCGAAGAAGGACTGGACTGTGGCTGTGGCAGGATCATTGCGGTCCCAGAGCGGTGTGGCCCAAGACAAGGCCTTTCCTGAAAGAAGGCTCACTACGAACGCCACCTTAGACCGTTCTGTAGGAAACAAGTCCGACAACATCTCCATATGCAGGGAACATTGAGACAGAAATCCACGGCAGAGTCTAGAGTCCCCATCAAATTTGTCCGGCAGGGACAAGCGGAGGCTAGGAGCGGCCACTCGCTGCGGAGGAGGTGCAGGAGCTGGCGGAGGAGATGGTTGCTGCTGTAGCAGAGGCAGAAGTTGCTGTAACGTGGCGGTCAACTGCGACAGCTGCTGTCCTTGTTGGGCAATTTGCTGCGATTGCTGAGCGACCACCGTGGTAAGGTCAGCGAGACTTGGCAGCGGCACCTCAGCGGGATCCATGGCCGGATCTACTGTCACGATTCGGCTTACAGGTAGTGGATCCTCTGTGTCAGCGAGGGATTGGCGTGGACCGTGCTGGTGGACCGGTTCTAAGAGGCTACTGGTGTTCACCAGAGCCCGCCGCAAAGCGGGATGGTCTTGCTGCGGCAGTAGCAACCAGGTCGTATCCACTAGCAACGGCTCAACCTCGCTGACTGCTGAGAAGGCGTGGGACAGAAGGACTAGGCAGAGGCAAGGTCAGACGTAGCAGAAGGTCGGGGCAGGCGGCAAGGTTCGTAGTCAAGATGGATAGCAGGAGTTCAGGTAACACAGGCTTTGGACAACACTAAACGCTTTCACTGGCACAAGGCAACAAGATCCGGCAAGGGAGTGCAGGGGAAGTGATGTGATATAGCCAGGGAGCAGGTGGAAGCCAATTAAGCTAATTGGGCCAGGCACCAATCATTGGTGCACTGGCCCTTTAAGTCTCAGAGAGCTGGCACGCGCGCGCCCTAGAGAGCGGAGCCGCGCGCGCCAGCACATGACAGCAGGGGACCGGGACGGGTAAGTGACTTGGGATGCGATTCGCGAGCGGGCGCGTCCCGCTGTGCGAATCGCATCCCCGGCGGCCATATCAGTGCAGCGCTCCCGGTCAGCGGGACCGACCGGGGCGCTGCAGGGAGAGAGACGCCGTGAGCGCTCCTGGGAGGAGCAGGGACCCGGAGCGCTCGGCGTAACAGTACCCCCCCCCTTAGGTCTCCCCCTTTTTTTGTCCGACAACTGCTTTACCTGGGACGAGGACACCGGAAAGAATGGAGGGTTTCCTCAACGGCAGGCAGTACAGCAGGAGTGGGAATGGGGAGGGAGGGCAGAGGGTGAAGCTTGGCACGGGACAGTGTGTCACCAGGACGGGGGCCATGAGGAGGCACTGAGGCTTGCCTGACAGGACTGGGAGGGGGGGAGAGGCATTTCTTGTGGCAAGCAGAGTCCCAGTTCTTGATCTCCCCGGTGGTCCAGTCAAGGGTGGGAGAATGAAGCTGGAGCCATGGCAGACCGAGGAGGACCTCAGAGGTGCAGTTGGGGAGGACGAAAAATTCAATCCTTTCGTGGTGGGGTCCAATGCACATTAAGAGGGGTTTTGTGCGGTAACGCACGGTGCAATCCAATCTAACTCCGTTGACTGCGGAAATGTAGAGCGGCTTGACGAGACGAGTCACCGGGATGCAGAACTTATTCACCAAAGACTCCAAAATGAAATTCCCAGAGGCACCAGAGTCCAAGCAGGCCACGGCTGAGAGGGAGGAATTGGCTGAAGGAGAAATCCGCACGGGCACCGTGAGACGTGGAGAAGCAGACTTTGAACCAAGAGACGCCACACCCACGTGAGCTGGGTGCGTGCGTGCGTTTCCCAGACGTGGAGGACGAATAGGGCAATCCACCAAGAAATGCTCGGTACTGGCACAGTACAGACAAAGATTTTCTTCCCTACGGCGATTCCTCTCTTCCTGGGTAAGGCGAGACCGATCCACTTGCATGGCCTCCTCGGCGGGAGGCCCAGGCGTAGATTGCAAAGGATACTGTGGGAGAGGTGCCCAGAGATCTAAGTCTTTTTCCTGGCGGAGCTCCTGATGTCTCTCAGAAAAACGCATGTCAATGCGGGTGGCCAAATGGATAAGTTCTTGCAGGTTGGCAGGAATCTCTCGTGCGGCCAGCACATCCTTGATGCTACTGGATAGGCCTTTTTTAAAGGTCGCGCAGAGAGCCTCGTTATTCCATGATAATTCGGAAGCAAGAGTATGAAATTGGATGGCGTACTCGCCCACTGAAGAATTACCCTGGACCAGGTTCAGCAGGGCAGTCTCGGCAGAAGAAGCTCGGGCTGGTTCCTCGAAGACACTACGGACTTCAGCGAAGAAGGACTGGACTGTGGCTGTGGCAGGATCATTGCGGTCCCAGAGCGGTGTGGCCCAAGACAAGGCCTTTCCTGAAAGAAGGCTCACTACGAACGCCACCTTAGACCGTTCTGTAGGAAACAAGTCCGACAACATCTCCATATGCAGGGAACATTGAGACAGAAATCCACGGCAGAGTCTAGAGTCCCCATCAAATTTGTCCGGCAGGGACAAGCGGAGGCTAGGAGCGGCCACTCGCTGCGGAGGAGGTGCAGGAGCTGGCGGAGGAGATGGTTGCTGCTGTAGCAGAGGCAGAAGTTGCTGTAACGTGGCGGTCAACTGCGACAGCTGCTGTCCTTGTTGGGCAATTTGCTGCGATTGCTGAGCGACCACCGTGGTAAGGTCAGCGAGACTTGGCAGCGGCACCTCAGCGGGATCCATGGCCGGATCTACTGTCACGATTCGGCTTACAGGTAGTGGATCCTCTGTGTCAGCGAGGGATTGGCGTGGACCGTGCTGGTGGACCGGTTCTAAGAGGCTACTGGTGTTCACCAGAGCCCGCCGCAAAGCGGGATGGTCTTGCTGCGGCAGTAGCAACCAGGTCGTATCCACTAGCAACGGCTCAACCTCGCTGACTGCTGAGAAGGCGTGGGACAGAAGGACTAGGCAGAGGCAAGGTCAGACGTAGCAGAAGGTCGGGGCAGGCGGCAAGGTTCGTAGTCAAGATGGATAGCAGGAGTTCAGGTAACACAGGCTTTGGACAACACTAAACGCTTTCACTGGCACAAGGCAACAAGATCTGGCAAGGGAGTGCAGGGGAAGTGATGTGATATAGCCAGGGAGCAGGTGGAAGCCAATTAAGCTAATTGGGCCAGGCACCAATCATTGGTGCACTGGCCCTTTAAGTCTCAGAGAGCTGGCGCGCGCGCGCCATAGAGAGCGGAGCTGCGCGCGCCAGCACATGACAGCAGGGGACCGGGACGGGTAAGTGACTTGGGATGCGATTCGCGAGCGGGCGCGTCCCGCTGTGCGAATCGCATCCCCGACAGCCATATCAGTGCAGCGCTCCCGGTCAGCGGGACCGACCGGGGCGCTGCAGGGAGAGAGACGCCGTGAGCGCTCCGGGGAGGAGCAGGGACCTGGAGCGCTCGGCGTAACAGGCGTACCTGTACGCCCCTCGCCTGGTCCCGGTGGGTGTGATCCCACATCACACAAGGTCGGTCCCGGCTGCTAACGATAGCCCCCAAAATTTACAAAATGTCATTTATTGTTCAATTTTGTTGCACAATGTTTTTTTCCGTTTCGCTGTGGATTTTTTGGTATAATGACTAATGTCACTGCAAAGTTGAATTGGTGGCGCAAAAAATAAGCCATCATGTGGAATTTTATGTGCAAAATTGAAAGTGTTATGATTTTTAGAAGGTGTTGAGGAAAAAATGAAAATGCAAAAATGGAAAAACCCTTAAGGGGTTAAAGTGAAAAAAACTTAAAAAAATAAATAAAAATAAAATTTAAGAATTACACTGCCACTGATGTGATTATCTGTTGTGATAATGGCATATGAGGCACCATTGATGATGAGCGCCATTACTGGTGGGTCCACGGCTGCTAATAGAAGCCGGGACCTGACGTGCATTACATGAGCACCACTCTGGTGCTCGTGATCATGTACCGGAAGTAAATGTACGTCATGGTGCCTTAAAGGGTCATTATCATAAATTTTTTTTTTGCTATTTTATGGTAAATAAAAAATATTTCTAAAATACTTTGTTTAAAAAAAATGAAGTTTTCTATGTTTTATTCGTGCTTAAAAAAGTTCAAGAGCACATTTTCCCCCAACTCATACACAGACTTTGGACCAAAGTCCAAACACAGGAAGTTCCGCCTGGAGTGCTGAGGGGGGGGGGGGGGGGGGGGTGTTCTTGAGCTTTTTTAAGCACAAATAAAACATAGAAAACTTCATTTTTTTTAAACAAAGTATATTAGAAATATTTTTCATTTACCATAAGGAGTGCAATAGCAAAAATTAGTTTTAATGAGAGTGCCCATTTAAGTACCACTGCACCATGACGTACATGAAAGTCCAATGTTGGTAGGAAGGTCAAAAGGTGCGTATGTTCTGCTGAAGATTTGCTACACCAGATTTTGCTCAACATTGAAGTCAATGGCAAAAAAATCTACTGCACCAAATCTGCAAACCAAAAATAAATAAATAAGCTCACATATATCTTCTTGGACATGTTTAGTCAATTCTTCAAAAATGTCATCAAGTGTGCAGGCTATTGACTTCCATGCATTGTGGATGGACATTCGGTTACTATATTTCGGGTCTTTTGGGTCCCACAATAATGGTCGAGACTGAATCTGATAAATCAACAAAAAATAAATTAATAAACAATTATTTGCAACAAATAAAAAAAAAGGATATGCAGTGGAAGCACAACTATAACACCCATTATGCCCCTTAAATTTCACCATGAAATACCATGATAAGTGGATAAGTGGATGTGCTACAACAGATATGGTGAGATTGTGCAAATTTTCCACGCCACAGTTTTTTTTAAAGATTTCCATTACCAACCAAGCAGATCACTGCGTTCATTTTGCACAGTACTCAGACAAATGAAAAAAAGCCAGTGTTTCAAAACCAGGGTGCCTCCAGCTGTTGCAAAACTACAACTTCCAGCATGCCCCAAAAGCAGACGGCTGTCCGGGCATGCTGGGAGTTGTAGTTTTACAGCTGCTGGAGGCATCCAGGTTGGGAAACACCGAACTAAGCAATCTGCTTTGTAAATATGGGCAACTGGGTAACTTTTCAACTTAGCAGCTGCCCTCAAACAAAAACTCCAACTTCCAGCATGTGGAACTATATAGTGTAGGTCAGTGTTTCTCACCCAGGGGGGCCTCCAGCTGTTTGAAAAGTACAACTCCCAGCATGTTGGACTATACAGTAGTATGTAGTATGGGCGGAACTTGAATTGAATTACGCACCCTTCTCCTAATGATGAACATTAACATTAGCTTATGTGAGAAAGGCCTTTAGTTGCTTATAGGTTACCTTGGGCTTCTTTGTGATCTTGCAGATTCTTATAAAATACATTTATCCAGCGGTCAGGCACAGTCGGATAGGCGTGGCTTACACAACGCCTATCCTCTCCTTTCAGCATTGGGATCGCCGTGTAGTAAGATGCAGCACATGCGCCCCTCCTTTCCTCTAGTACTGTACATGCGCAGTGAGCGCATAGGCAGCATGAGTGAGTGCTCGCTCTGTCAATGCAGGGCGGTGGCACGCGCACATCAGGAGGGGCGCATGCGCTGTGGATGCACTGTGGATGCGCTCTGTCTTACTACCTCGATCCCAGCGCTGAAAGGAGAGGATAGGTGTGGTGGCGGGGTGGGGGTGGGGTTGTTGGGGGGGCTTTGCGAACCCCAAGCCACGCCTATCCGACTGTGCCTGACTGCTAGATAAATGTATTTTATAAGTTATAAAAGAAGGAGGAAAACCCTTCAGGGTATGGTTAAACTCACATTATGGACAAGTGTAACAACATTGTAGTAGTCTGGGCAAGAGCATTTTCTGTACGTCTGATCACTGTCATTTTAAGAATTAATAACTCTGGGATGCTTTTCCTTATCATTCTGATTCTGAGATAGTTTTTTCGTGACATATTCTACTTTATGAAAGTGGTAAATTTTCGTAAATAATTGCATCCTTTCTTGGTAAAAAGTTCAAAAATGTCATGAAAAATTTAAAAATTTAGCATTTTTCTAACTTTGAAGCTCTCTGCTTGTAAGCAAAATAGACATTCCAAAGAAATGTTATATTGATTCACATATACAATATGTCTACTTTATGTTTGCATCATAAAGTTGACATGTTTTTACTTTTGGAAGACATCAGAAGGATTCAAAGTCCAGCAGGAATTTTCTAACTTTTCATGAAATTTTCAAAATCTGAATTCTTCAGGGACCAGTTAAGTTTTGAAGTGAATTTGAAGGGCCTTCATATTAGAGATACCCCATAAATGATCCCATTATAGAAACTGCACCACCCAAAGTATTCAAAATGACATTCAGAAAGTTTGTTAACCCTTTAGGTGTTTCACAGGAATAGCAGCAACGTGAAGGAGAAAATTCTAAATCTTCCTTTTTTACACTCGCATGTTCTTGTAGACCAAGTTTTTGATTTTTTATAAGGGGTAATAGGAGAAAAAGCCCTTCAAAATTTGTAACCCAATTTCTCTCGAGTAAGGAAATACCTCATATGTGGATGTTAAGTGCTATGTGGGTGCACTAGAGGGCTCAGAAGGGAAGGAAAGACATTGGGATTTTGGAGAGTGAATTTTGCTGAAATGGTTTTTGAGGGGCATGTCGCATTTATGGTGCCATATAGTGCCATAACAGCAAAAAAAAACTAAAGGCATACTATTTTGGAAACTACACCCCTCAAGGCACGTAACAAGAGGTCCAGTGAGCCTTAACACCCCACAGGTTTTCTGACAACTTTTCGGTAAAGTCAGATGTGTAAATACATTTTTTCTCTTTTCACTAAAGTGCAGGTTTTTTCCCAAATTTACCATTTTTACAAAGAGTAATGGGAGAAAATGTCCTCCAAAATTTGTAACCCCATTTCTTCAGAGTATGGAAATACCCCATGTGTAGATGTAAAATGCTCTGCGGGTGAACTACAATGCTCAGAATAGAAGGAGTCACATTTGGTTTTTGGATAGCAAATTTTGCTGAAATGGTTTTTGGGGACATGTCATATTTAGGAAGCCCCCATGGTTCCAGAACAGCCAAAAAATTTTTTTTTTTTAAACCACATGGCATACTATTTTGGAAACTGCATTTATGGTGCCATATAGTGCCATAACAGCAAAAAAAAACTAAAGGCATACTATTTTGGAAACTACACCCCTCAAGTAACATAACAAGGGGTACAGTGAGCCATAACACCCCACAGGTGTTTGACGACTTTTCGTTAAAGTAGGATGTGTAAATGAAAAACATTTTTTTCACTGAAATGCTAGTTTTTCCCCAAATTTTTAATTTTTGCAAGGGGTGATAGGAGAAAAAGCCCCCCAAAATGTGTTACACCATTTCTTCTGAGTATGGAAATGCCCCATATGTGGATGTAAAGTGCTCTGCAGGCGAACTACAATGCTCAGAAGAGAAGGAGCGGCATTGAGCTTTTGGAGAGAGAATTTGTTTGGAATGGCCATGTGCGTTTACAAAGCCCCCCGTGGTGCCAGAACAAGGGACCCCTCCCACATGTTACCCCATTTTGGAAACTACACCCCTCACATCATAATATAATAAGGGGTGCTCCCTGCATTTACGCCCCACTGGCGTTTGACAGATCTTTGGAGCAGTGGCCTGTGCAAATGAAAAATTAAATTTTTCATTTTCACGGACCACTGTTCCAAAAATCTGTCAGACACCTATGGGGCGTAAATGCAGGGAGCACCCCTTATTACATTACGACGTGAGGGGTGTAGTTTCCAAAATGGGGTCACCTGTGGGAGGGTCCATTGTTCTGGCACCATTGAGGCTTTGTAAACCCACGTGGCCTTCAATTCTGGAGAAACGTTCTCTCCAAAAGCCCAATGGCGCTCTCTCTCTTCTGAGCATTGTAGTTTGCCAGCAGAGTACTTTACAGCCATATACGGGGTATGTTCTTACTCAGAAGAAATGCGGTTACAAATTTTGGGGGGCTATTTTCCTATTCTCCCTTGTGAAAATGAAAAATGTAGGGTAACACCAGCATTTTAGTGTAACTTTTTTTATTTTTTATTTTCACATCCAAATTTATAGAAAATTCGTAAAACACCTGTGCTGTGTTAAGGCTCACTATACCCCTTGTTACGTTCCATGAGGGGTGTAGTTTCCAAAAAGGGGTAGGTACCACTGTAAAATGCAGAACCACTGGATGTCAGAACCACTGTAAAATCAGCCACCCCTGTGCAAATCACCAATTTAGGCCTTAAATGTACATAGTGCGCTCTCACTTCTGAGCCTTGTTGCGCGTCCGCAGAGCATTTTACGCCCACATATGGGGTATTTGCTTACTCAGGAGAAATTGTGTTACATATTTTGGGGGTCTTTTTTTCCTTTTACCTCTTGTGAAAATGAAAAGTATGGGGCAACACCAGCATGTTAGTGTCAATTTTTTTTTTTTACACTAACAGGCTGGTGTAGCCCCCAACTTTATCTTCTCATAAGTAGTGTTGAGCGGCATAGGCCATATTCGAATTCGCGAATATTCGCGAATATATGGAACAATATTAATCATATATTCGCTAAATTCGCATATTCGTAATATTCTCATTTTATTTTCGCATATGCGAAAATTCGCGCATGCGAAAATAAAATTATGCAAACATTTGCATATAAAAAAATTTGCATAAGAAACAAATTTGCATATGTAAAAATTAGCATATGCAAATTTTTGCATATGCGAAATTTTGCCCGCCAGTCTCACACAGTAGTATTAGAGCCTTCTTTACACCACACAAGCTGGAAGCAGAGAGGGATGATCACTGTGATGTGTACTGTGAAAAAACAAACAAAAGAAAAACGAATATTCGTAATTACGAATATATAGTGCTATATTCGCGAATATTCGCGAATTCGCGAATATGCGATATTCACGTATAAAATTCGCATTGCGAATATTCGCAAGCAACACTACTCATAAGGGGTAAAAGGAGAAAAAGCCCCCCAAATTTGTAAAACAATTGCTCCCGAGTACAAAAATACCCCATGTGTGGCCCTAAACTGTTTCCTTGAAATATGACAGGGCTCCAAAGTGAGAGAGCACCATGTTCATTTGAGGCCTAAATTAGGGATTTGCTGAGGGGTGGACTCGGATGCAAGTGTTACAATTGCCTCCGCTACCAAAAATATTCTATGCCAGTGATTCCCAAACAGGGTGCATTCAGCTGTTGCTAAACTCCCAGCATGCCTGGACAGTCAGTGGCTATCCGGAAATGCTGGGAAATGTTTTTTTTGCAACAGCTGGAGGCTTTGTTTTGGAAACAGTGCCGTACAAGACGTTTTTCATTTTTATTGCGGGGGGGGGGGGGGGGGGGGGGCAGTGTTAGGGGATGTATATGTAGTTTTTTATCCTTTATTTTTTTCCATAATAAGGTTTTTATTGAGTTTTCCAATACACAATCAAGAAACAGTAAAATAAGACAACAGTTACATCAGTCATCAGAAATCAAAAAGGGACAGCAAGCATTCGCTCAGCAGAAATAATCCATTTCGTAGGCATGGGCCGTATGTAACATTGGCTGTATGAAGGTGTAGGCCACTGATGTCCCTTTGAGGACAATAGGTCAACTCACATGTCTGACAATGTGGTTTAATCATGAATGTTAGCATAAACATTAAGGATATGATGAGTTTTTTATCCTCTATTATGTGTTAGTGTAGTGTGTTGTTTTTAGGGTACAATTGCATGGTTAGGTTTGCGGTGAGTTTCCCGCTAGGAGTTTGAGCAGCGGCAAAAAATTTGCCACAGCTCAAACTTGAAGCAGGAAACTCACTGTAAACCCGACCGTGTGAATATAACCTGTACATTCACATGGGGGGGGGGGGGGGGGGGGGCAAACCTCCAGCTGTTGCAAAAGTTCAACTCCCAGTATGCACTGAAAGACTGTGCATGCTGGGAGTTGTACTTTTGCAACAGCTGAAGGCACACCTGTTGAAAAACCTTGAGTTAGGTTCTGTTACCTAACTCAGTGTTTTCCAACCAGTGTGCCTCCAGATGTTGCAAAACCACAACTCCTAGCATGTACTGATGCCCTCAGAAACTAACATAATTTAGATGTGGAGGCTCGACAAAGTCATTGCTCAATGTGATCCACTGGAGTGCCTCTCCGGCATATTCAAGATCTGTCCGCCTGCCAGGACCACAGTCTCTTCTTGATATCTGCATTCTTGGCCCTTGGGCATTGAATCTCAGCTGAGTAGTCAGGAAACAAAAAAACATGCAATGCATTAACCCCCCAGATCTGTGCAGTGCCCTGTCCTTATAATGTGAGATCATGGAAAGAGTCGGTCAGTGAATGGCATGGAAGTAAAGGCCTAGTGTGGACATTATGGGCTTGTTTAACAGCAAACAGGAGTTAAAGTGAGTCCTTGCCAAACTTTTTGTATGACTCAATAAAGCCAGTAGGGTTATAGCCTAACCCTTTTTTTTTGCAAACCCAACAAAGCACATGTTATTATCAGTTTTCTTAGTCCTTAAGCCGCAATGCATTCACATTCCTGAAAAACTTAGTAGATATTTTAAATGGATTAACCATGCAATCCTCCAAATCTGACACACGTTTCGAAATGGCAGTATGAGCAGAGATTTTACAGTGCTCACAGTAGCAGCAGCTAAGGAAGGGCCTGCATGATCAGATTCCAAGCACTGTGTAGTGTCAGCAGCATCAGATATGGCAGTCCCAATTTGATCTCTAATAGTTCAACAGTGTCCCTAGCAGTTGTGAGAGCAGGAAAGACCTCTGTGCCAGCGCCATCTTGGAGCACAGCCTCTGTGCCATGTGGAAGGGTGATGTTTGTTTGTATTTGGGCATATATTGTGCGATCAGAAAAAAAAAGAAAAACATAAAACCATACAAATCCCAAAGTTCTTTATATCATGAAAATAATATTTGGGTAGCTTAAAATATAAAAACGTTCACATTTTGTGATTTATTAGGACACTAGCTTAACTCTGCTAAGCAATTTTTATTTACCTGTAACCTTACAGCTTTCAACAAATGATATTTCTTCAGATTATTGATGTTTTAAAGCAGGACCTAAGTGTCTGAAATGCACTTTTGTGCACTTGTAAATGATCTAGAAAAGCTGCTCAATATTTATGTTCTTAGTGCCTTCCTAATGTTTGTTTTGGCACTTCTGAAGAGGTAACATGATGGTTCCATTTGAGAAGCAGACCATGAAAACTTGACTGCAGAGATATTCACCCTCACACTGTTAGGTTAAGTTTCCACATTTTTATATTTTTTGCGTTTTGCCCAAAAGAACGCCAAAACGGCCCCCATGGCGTTTTTTTCATTGAAAAAATGCTGCGGCCAGATGTTAGCTGTAAATCAATGAAAAAACGCAAAATTCTTTTTCCACTTTGCGTTTTTCAGTTTGGCTTTTTATTTTATTTTTATTTTTTTTATCCTTTTGGCGTTTTTCACTCTTTTTTGGCATTTTTCAGCTCCTTGGCAGTTTTGTAAAGTTGCAGCATGTTGAGCCTATGTTTTTTTTTTCCCTTGACATCGTGGCGTTTTTCTCCCATATGTCTATGGGAGTAAAAGAAATGCCAAGAAAAATGCGATGTGGGTTTTAGCTTTGGCATTTTAGCAGGCGGTTTTTATTCTTTTTTGGACTTGTAGTGATGGGAAAAATTGTATTTAATGAAATTTATATTTTTTATAACTACATTTTTATTCATTTTTAAATAGGGATCAATTTATGTAGGCAGCCAGGGAACTAAAAATGTAGCCGACAAAAATAAAAATTTAGAAAGGGGCAATTTTAATATAAAAAAATATATATTTCTTATCATAAATTTTGTTGAACTTTTTATTAGTAATGTATTTTAATAATGTGTTTAATGAAGTGTGTTTTTAACTTTTCACTTTTTTCTTTGCATTTATTAGGTAGTACTACTCCTCCCAGCATGGAACACACTGTTCCATGATGGGAATAGTAGTACCTATACTAATTTACAGATCACACGGGTGTCACTTCTAACACCTGTTGCAATCCTCCTGTATAATGTACAGATGCAGCCCGCCAGCCGGCCGCTCTTCTATGGCCCTCTGCACTGCTATATATATATATACCTCTATTCATATTTCCTGCAGAGAGCTGTGATTGGCTGGATGGTTCCAGCCAACCACAACTCTCTGTGGGAAATATGAATAGGTGTATATATACGGCAGTGCAGGGACCATAGAAGAGCAGCTGGCCACCCGCACCTATACATTATAAAGGAGGATCACAGCGGGTGTCAGGATTGACACCAGCTGTGATCTTTCCTTAACTGTAGGTACTACTGCTCCCAACATGGAGCACCCTCTGCTGATGATAGGGGCGATGCTGAGGTCTGTGGAGGATGACGGGGGGGGGGGGGGGGGGGCGTGGTGTTGAGGACTGTGAAGGATGACAGGTGGGGTGCTGAGGACTGTGGAGGATGACAGGGGGTGTTGAGGACTATGGAGGATGACAGGTGGGTGCTGAGGACTGTAGAGGGGGGTGCTGAGGACTGTGGAGGATGACGGGGGGGGGGGGGGTGCTGAGGACTGTGGAGGATGACGGGGGTGCTGAGGGATTGTGGAGGATGACAGGGGGTGCTGAGGACTGGGGAGGATGACAGCGGGGATGCTGAGGAATATAGAGGATGACAGAGGAGTGCTGAGGACTGAAGAGGCTGACAGGGGGTGCTGAGGACTGTGGAGCATGACAGGGGGGATGTTGAGGAATGTGGAGGATGACGGAGGGTGCTGAGGACTGTGGAGGATGATGGGGTGTGCTGAGGACTGTGGAGGATGAAAGGGGGTGCTGAGGACTGTGGAGGATTACAGGGGGGTGCTGAGGACTGTGGAGGCTGACGGGGTGTGTGTGTGTGCTGACTACTGTGGTGGATAAGAAAGGGACTGCGGAGGATTATGGGGGGGATTTGAGGTGCGTGGAGGATAAGAGAAGGGGATGCTGAGGACTACAGAGGATGACAAGGAGGGGGTGATGAGGACTGCGGAGGATGACGGGGGCACTGTAGGAGTGTGGAGGATGACTGGGGGCACTGTAGGAGTGTGAAGGATGACGTGGGCACTGTAGGAGTGTGGAGGATGATGCAGGCACTGTAGGAGTGTGGAGGATGATGGGGGCGCTGTAGGAGTGTGGAGGATGACGGGGGCGCTGTAGGAGTGTGGAGGATGACGGGGGGCACTGTAGGAGTGTGGAGGATGATGCGGGTGTTGTAGGAATGTGGAGGATGATGGGGAGCTGTAAGAGTGTGGAGGATGATGCGGGTGCTGTAGGAGTGTGGAGGATGATGGGGGTACTGTAGGAGTGTGGAGGATGACGGGGGCACTTTAGGAGTGTGGAGGATGATGGGGGCACTGTAGAAGTGTGGAGGATGACGGGGGCGCTGTAGGAGTGTGAAGGATGACGGGGGCACTGTAGGAGTGTGGAGGATGAGACGGGAGCTGTAGGAGTGTGGAGGATGACGGGGGTGACACTGTAGGAGTGTGGAGGATGAAGAGGGTGACACTGTAGGAGTGTGGACCATGACAGGGCGCTGTAGGAGTGTGGAGGATGACAGAGGCACTGTAGGAGTGTGAAGGATGATGGGGGCACTGTACGAGTGTGTAGGATGACAGGGGATGGCGCTGTAGGAATTGTGGCGGATGACGGGTGCGCTGTCGGAGTGTGAAGGATGATGGGGCACTGTAGGAGTGTAGGGCCGGGCATATGGGTATAGGGATCTGGAGGAGGACTTGGAAGTCTGAAGTCTGCAGAGATTCCACCGGTGAAATTGCACTGCAGAATTTCACATGCAGCAGAGTCACATTGTTTTCAATGGGATTCTGCTGCTCTGTGCATACTGCTGAATCAAGGAGGTGGAATTCTGCAAGTGAAATGGACGTACACCCAAAGAATAAACATGGGCATTCCAAGTGGTCCAGGTGGCGCACGTCCACGTGGTCCTATTCGGTGGCTCCTGCTGTAAGGGGACAATCCCCCAGCCAATGTTTGCAGTTTGGACGAGCCCTTAGGGATCTGGGATTCTGCCAAACAGACAAAACAGTGTCTGGCAGGGTTGTGTTCAGGGGGCGCAGTGTATGGTAGTATTATATTCTGGGGGCACAGTGTATGGTAGTATTATATTCAAGGGGTACAGTATTTGGCAGTACTATAATGAGGAGGAGAATCTGTGGCCATGGTGAGGAACTTATGATGTCCGGGCATAAGACTCTATAGAGAAGATGTAGCTGGAAGAAGTCCTGGCCTCTGGACCAGATAAAGAAGAAAAGGAAAGACAACAGAGAAGACGTCACTCAGGTCATTATATCATTATGTATTCTTCTGACTGTCCCATCAGAGCTGAAGTCACTTGTAATTTCTGCAGTGATGATGGGAGAAACTCTACCCCAATCTGTGGCTCTCCAGCTGTTACAAAACTGCAATTCCCATCATGCATGAGGCTCTCCAGGCATATTGGAAGTTGTAGCTTTACAAAAAACTGGAAAGCCACTTAAACCAATGGGATTTTAGACTATGCAGCCCATTTTATTTTGGTGGTGGGCCAACTGTTGAGAGCCCCCCACCCAAAAAAGGGGTTGCATAGTCTAATATGCCCGGGCCAATTTTTGGTCCCAGTCCGGCCCTTCTGACAGTGGACGTCATGCAAGTGATGTTCCTCCGCAGACCCGCGCAGGGGGGGGGGGGGCAAAAACATTGCTTGCCCAGGGTCCAATCAAAATTAAAGACGGCCCTGGGTGTCAGAAGTGACATTCACTTAGATCTGTCAATTAATGCAGGTACTACAGCTCCCAGCATGGAGTGTGCTCCATGTTGGGAGCAGTAGTACCTGCAGTTAAGGACAGATCACAGGGGGTGTCACTCCTGACAACCGCTGCGATCATCCTTCATCCCTGAGATTTGGAGCGGCTTTCTCCTGCCCTCTTCATCTCTGCACAATACTCCGGCCGGCCAGTGATGTGAATATATATTCACATCACTCATTCATATTTCCTGCTAAGAGCAGTGATTGGCTGCCACCATCCGGCCAAAACCCACTCAGGGCGGAAAATATGATTGAGTGATGTGAATTCTATTCACATCACTGGCCGGCCGGAGTATAGTGCACAGATGCGAGCGCTGTATAGAGTCACTCCGCATCTCTGCTATATTAAGAACGATTACATCAGGTATCAGGAGTGACACCCAGGGCGATCTGTGTATTAGTACTGGTACTGCTACTGGTACTAATTACAAAAGATACCGTATTTATCGGGGTATACCACGCACCGGCCTATAACACGCACCCTCATTTTACCAAGGATATTTGGGTAAAAAAAGTTTTTTACCCAAATATCCATGGTAAAATGAGGGTGCGTGTGTGCGAGTGTATACCCTGATATACCCCCAGGAAAGGCAGGGGGAGAGAGGCCGTCGCTGCCCGCTTCTCTCCCCCTGCCTTTCCTGGGGTCTAGAGCGCTGCTGTCGGCCCTTTTCACCCCCTGGTTATCGGCGCCGCTGCCCGTTCTGTCCCCCTGACTATCAGTGTCGGCGCCGATAGCCAGGGAGAGAGAAGCGGCGCCGACAGCCAGGGGGAGAGAAGGGGCAGTGGCGTCGGCAATGGGTTGCCTCCCCCCATCCCCGGTGGCATAATTACCTGAGTCGAGTCCGCGCTGCTTCAGGCCTCCGTCGTGCGTCCCCAGCGTCATTGCTATGCACGGCGCGGCGCTCTGACGTCATGCGCCGCGCCGTTCAGCGCATAGCAACGACGCCGGGCAGCGGCGCCGATAACCAGGGGGTGAAAAGGGCCGACAGCAGCGCTCTAGACCCCAGGAAAGGCAGGGGGAGAGAAGCGGGCAGCGACGGCCTCTCTCCCCCTGCCTTTCCTGGGGGTGTATTGGCGTATAACACGCACACAGACTTTAGGCTAAAAATTTTGGCCTAAAAAGTGCGTGTTATATGCCGATAAATACGGTATATGATTTTTACATTTAAATGGCCCCTTTCTACATTTTTATTATTGTCGGCTACATTTTTAGTTCAATGCCCGCCCGCATAAATTGATCCCTGTTTAATAATGTATTAAAATGTAGTTATAAAAAATATAAATTTCGTTAAATACATTTTTTTTCATCCCTACTGCATCCTTTTTTTCCCCCCCTTTGGTACCCAACACATGGGTACCAAAAATGTCAAAGGGGCCAAAAATGCAATTTCCACTCAAAGGCAAAATGCATGAAATAGCATCTGGCGTTTTTTTCACACTAAAAAAAACGCAGTGCAAAAAAGCAAGTGGAAGCTTAGCCTCAGCTTTTGCCTGATAATGCCTACAGATTCTGCAAAAACAATCACAGCAGTTTCTATTTTGAAAAGAACATCTCAAATTTTTTTTGTTTCCAAAGTTTTATGAAATACTTGAATTTTCAGGATGATGTCTTTCATGGCCTCAACTATGATCTTGAGTTTGACGATAAATGTTTTGTCACTCGTTAAAGCTCCTCTTATTTCATAATTATTATTATCATCACAAGATAAAATTCAAAAGGTATTATCAAGCATTATGTTTAGCGCTACTTTTCATTGCCAGCATACCCAAAGAGAATTCGGCACAATTCATAAAGATGTATACCCTTTCTATGTATGGAGTAAAATAATTGGGTCTCTCTCTGTGAAGTGGGACGGAACAATTGCTTTGATTTTGCACCTGTGATGTTTATTACATAGTGGATGTGGAGACACTTGTGTGTCGGTCTAGTGTTACCAAGGTGCTTGCTAACCATTCACAGGTATTTGTAAACATTTTCAAGGTCTTCATTCTGTCTTATTGTGGTGGATGTTTGACATTAGAGCAATACACTATAGATATGTTTCAGGCCATGACTTCATACAAAGAAAGAGAATGTGATTAACTGTCCCTACTAAGATTCTAATCACCTTTCTCTTCCGACAATAAAGAAATCAATTAATTTTCACACATAAAGGGACTATATTGTTTTAATTGACATTACAACAAAAGAGAATTGTGTATATAGTTTTCAAGATTCTCCAGAATGATTTTTCTTTTTATGTCTGTTTACTGCTGCTATTACACCCGCTATCAAAGGATACATTTTTGATAACACTTCTGACAATTTCATTGTTTTTATGTCAACTATAGTAAACTAAAACTTATATGACACAAATAATATGTAAATATGTATATGGCGAAGCTTGAATTTAACCCCTTAAGGGCATTGAACTTAAATGTACATCCTGGTGCCCTGGTATTTAAAGGGGATATCAACTGGCTCAAGAAAGTTAAACAGATTTGTAAATTACTTCCATTAAAAAATATTAATCATTTCAGTACTTATGAGCTGCTGAAGTTGAGTTGCCATTTTCTGTCTAAGTGCTCTCTGATGACACCTGTCTCGGGAACTGCCCAATTTAGAAGCAAATCCCCATAGCAAACCTCTTCTACTCTGTGCAGTTCCCGAGACAAGCAGAGATGTCAGCAGAAAGCACTTTTGCCAGACAGAAAAGAACAACTCAACTTCAGCAGCTGATAATTATTAAAAGGATTAGGATTTTTTAATAGAAGTAATTTACAAATCTGTTTAACTTTCTGGAGCCAGTTGAAAAAAAAAGTTTTTTCCTGGATAACCCCTTTAAAGTACATGAAGTGAGCACAGAAGCTGCACCGGATTTTATCAGAAACCATGTACCTGCTGGTAATGGCAAACATTAGTAACCCTGCTGATGTCCGCCATTAACCCTTTAGATGCTGTGATCAGTTCTAATCATGGCACCTAAAGCAGTGGTGGCATCTGTTCAGACTCATTGGACCACCAACAGTGAGATTGCGGGGTCGGATGAGTCTGATTCAGTGAACTTCTCCTATAGTCTGCTTTCTGGCACACCATAGAAGTAGATCACCAATAGTACTGATCAGTGCTATGCCTATGCATAGCACTGAACAGTATTAGCAATTATAAGATTGCTAAAAAATGTAAAATGAAAAGTAAAAAAAAAGTTTTAATAAATGTGAATAAGCGCCTCCCCTAATAAAAAATGCAGAAATGTCCGATCTATTAAAATATAATATTAATGGTCCCATACGGTGAACAGCATAAACCAAAACAAAAAAATTGCCTATTTTTTTCACATGCCATCCCAGAAAAAGTAGAATAAAACGTGATAAAAAAACAACATACTGTATAAATATAGGTAGTACCGATAAAAACCTTTGATCACGGGGTAAAAAAAGAGCCCTCATACCGCAGTATATACAGAAAAATAATAAGGTAATAGTGGTCAAAATAGGACAATTTTATGCATACAAAATTTTCTTACAAAAAGTAAAACATTTTAAAAGTACGGTAACATATAAACATGGGTCTGAAATGCACATGTCAGTTTTATTGCATAACCGAAACCCCCTAAAAATGTTAAAAATTGTGTTTTCAAAAACAATTATTTCTTGGCTGCACCGTACATTTTATGGTAAAATGAAGGTGTCATTACTAAGTACAGTTGGTGGTGCAAAAAATAGGGGATATAGAAACACAAACAAAAAATGAAAAAGCAAAAATGATTAAAGTTGCTGTGTCCTTAACCCCTTAAAGACCCCAGGTTTTTTCGTTTTTTGCACTTTTGTATTTTCCACCTTACCTTCTAAATATCAGAGCGCTTTCAATTTTGCATCTACAGACCCATATGAGGGCTTGTTTGTTGCGCCACCAATTGTACTTTGTAATTACATCAATCATTTCCCCAAAAAATGGGCGAAACCAGAAAAACATTATTTGTGGGGCAAAATAAAAAAAAAATGCTATTTTGTAAATTTTGGGGGCTTCCGATTCTACGCAGTGCACTTTTTGGTAAAAATGACACTACATATTTATTCTGTAGGTCCATATAATTATAATGGTACCCAATTTATCTAGTTTTTATTTTATTTTAATTATAACTACATGCATCAAAATTAGTATGTTTAAATTGTCAATTTCTGACCCCTATAACTTTCTTATTTTTCCGTATACAGGGCGGTATGAGGGCAAATTTTTTGCACCGTGATCTGAAGTTTTTATTGGTATCATTGTTTTGATGGGACTTTTTGATCACTTTTTATACATTTTTTTAGGGTATACTAAGTGACCAAAAATACGCAATTTTGGAATTTTTGCACGTGTACACCATTGACCGTGTGGCTTCATTAACATTATATTTTTATAGTTCGGACATTTACCCACGCGGAAATACCACATACGTTTATTTTTGTTTACATAAATATATATATCTATATATTATTTTTTTTTAATGGGAAAAGGGCTGTGATTTAAAGTTTTATTCAGGAAGGGGTTAAATCACATTTATTCACTTTTTTAAAAACTTTTTTTACACTTATTTTTTGCCCCCATAGGAGACTATTACATGCAATCACTTGATTGCATACACTGAACAATGCTATGCCATAGCATAGCATTTATCAGTGAAATCTGTGCTCGATTGCTCCAGCCTGGATCTCAGGCTTAGAGCAATGGAGCAACAATCGGACAGTGAGGAGCAAGGTGTCAGCTGTTTGGGATGCTGTGGTGGTCCCAAACAGCTCCGCTGAGCTAATCAGCAGTATTTTCTCCTGGTTTAGATGCCGGAGGATTTAAAGGGTTTAATACTGGACATTAGCCTGATCGGCAATTAGAGACGTCACGCGGGGGCATCCCGAACAGCTGACACCTTGCTCCTCACTGTCCGATCGTTGCTCCATTGCTCTAAGCCTGAGATCCATAGACTTGCATTGACGGGGCGTGACATAAACAAGGGGGCGGAGCATTGACTTCACGATACTCCAGCCCCTGTATCGTGAGTCATCACGCACGGAGCTAAGTTTGCTAAGTCAGTGATGACTCGAATGGTGCAAGAGAGATTGTGGGGGTCCCCAGCAGCGGGACCCCCATGATCAGACATCTTATCCCCTATCCTTTGGATAGGGGATAAGATGTCTAGGGAGGAGTACCCCTTTAAGACTACATAGGAGTGGCTTCCGATTCTACGCAGTGCACTTTTTGGTAAAAATGACACTACATATTTATTCTGTAGGTCCATACAATTATAATGGTACCCAATTTATCTAGTTTTTATTTTATTTTAATTATAACTACATGCATCAAAATTAGTATGTTTAAATTGTCAATTTCTGACCCCTATAACTTTCTTATTTTTTCGTATACAGGGCGGTATGAGGGCTAATTTTTTGCACCGTGATCTGAAGTTTTTATTGGTATCATTGTTTTGATGGGACTTTTTGATCACTTTTTATAAATTTTTTTAGGGTATACTAAGTGACCAAAAATACGCAATTTTGGAATTTTTGCACGTGTACACCATTGACCGTGTGGCTTCATTAACATTATATTTTTATAGTTCGGACATTTACCCACGCGGAAATACCACATATGTTTATTTTTGTTTACATAAATATATATATCTATATATTAATCTTTTTTAATGGGAAAAGGGCGGTGATTTAAAGTTTTATTCAGGAAGGGGTTAAATCACATTTATTCACTTTTTTAAAAACTTTTTTTACACTTATTTTTTGCCCCCATAGGAGACTATTACATGCAATCACTTGATTGCATACACTGAACAATGCTATGCCATAGCATAGCATTTATCAGTGAAATCTGTGCTCGATTGCTCCAGCCTGGATCTCAGGCTTAGAGCAATGGAGCAACAATCGGACAGTGAGGAGCAAGGTGTCAGCTGTTTGGGATGCTGTGGTGGTCCCAAACAGCTCCGCTGAGCTAATCAGCAGTATTTTCTCCTGGTTTAGATGCCGGAGGATTTAAAGGGTTTAATACTGGACATTAGCCTGAACGGCAATTAGAGACGTCACGCGGGGGCATCCCGAACAGCTGACACCTTGCTCCTCACTGTCCGATCGTTGCTCCATTGCTCTAAGCCTGAGATCCATAGACTTGCATTGACGGGGCGTGACATAAACAAGGGGGCGGAGCATTGACTTCACGATACTCCAGCCCCTGTATCGTGAGTCATCACGCACGGAGCTAAGTTTGCTAAGTCAGTGATGACTCGAATGGTGCAAGAGAGATTGTGGGGGTCCCCAGCAGCGGGACCCCCATGATCAGACATCTTATGCCCTATCCTTTGGATAGGGGATAAAATGTCTAGGGAGGAGTACCCCTTTAAGACAACATAGGAGTGGCTTAGGGACAACTCCATGAATGTCCTGGAGTCATCCAGCCAAAGGTCTGACTTTGAACCTAGTCGAACATCTCTGAAGAGACCTGAAAATGGCTCCACCAACAGTCCCCATCCAACCTGATAGACCTTAAGAGGATCTGGAAAAAAGGATGGCAGAAAATCCCCAAACACAGGTGTACAAACTTTGTGGCATCATCACCAAAAAGACTGGAGGTTTTAATCACTGCCAAAGGTGCTTAAACTAAATACTCAGTTACGGAAAAACTGTCAGCCTGTTCACTTACACTAAACCCAATACCCACACTATAACCCAGTGGGTGATTGGATTTAGTGTGGGTGAACAGGTTGATAGTTTTCCTTTAAAATACTTATGACAATTTAATATTTTAGTTTTCCTATTAAATAAGTTATCAACCATTTCCTTCATTCTGTTTTCACTTTATCTTTATATGGGGCATTGAGTACAGAATAATGGGGAAAACTTGATTTTATTTTAATTAAGCACAAGGCTGCAACAAAATACTTTCCGAATGCATTGTTTTTGGCATTGTTCCATTAAGAAAGACAGAAAGACCACAATGCTCCCTGAAATAAGTTGAAACTAACAAAAGTAATAATGAATAAAAATTGACTTAAAATTTACTGATGAAAATAAGACATTGCTTTTGAATTGTAGTGCAATAGAATCATCATGAAAAATAAACCAAAATAAAGAAACTGGCCTTGACAAAAATGTTGGGAGCTGATCTTAATATTGTGTTGTGCAAACTTAAGAGGCGGTCACTGCTATCAATTGATTTCTGTAACTCTCAATAAGACTTCTGCACTTGTATGCAGATATGTTGGCCCACTCCTCATAAGATACTGCTCCAGATGTCTCAGGTGTGAAGGGTGTCTTCTCCAGACTGCTTGTTTAGCTCCTTCCACAGATGTTTAACCCCACCAGGAAAAGGGGTGTACAGGTAAGCCCTCGCTTCCTGGAACTTAAGGACCAAGGGCATACCTGTATGCCCTCTGCGTTTCCTTTCACCACCGGTAATCGGGCGGTGAATTAGAACAGCATGCCTGCTGAAATCATTCAGCAGGCATCCCGTGCCAATGCCTGGGGGGCATGAGACCCCCCATGTCGGCGATCTGTGGTGATTCCGGGTCATACGGGTCTCCGATGACCCAGAAAATAAGAGTGATCAAGGCTGTGCAAGACAGCCCCGATCCTCCTGAAGGGAAAGGAGTGAGGTGGCAGGGGTTTCACCCCTTCTATCCCTGCTATTGGTCGGTCAGAAGCGACCAACCAATAGCAGATCAGGGGCGATGGACTTAAAGTTCTGTTCCCCAGCTCTGCCCATCCATGGTAGAGCGAGGGAACGGTCCTGTGAGCGGCGGCGGGGGTCTCTTACCGGCGGTGGGCTGCGATCCTCTTCCTGACGCAGCAGGTGGCGATCCTCCTTTCGCGATCCTGCTGCTGGGGCCAGTAGGTGAGTTGTTTCCTAGCAACATCTGGAGGGCCACAGTTTGGAGACCACTATACAGTGGTCTCTAAACTATAACCTTCTAGATCTTGCAAAACTACAACTCCAAGCATGCTCAGACAGCCATTTTCTGTTTGGGCATGCTGAGATTTGTAGTTTTGCAAGATTTAGAGGGGTACAGTTTGGAGATCACTGTGCAGTGGTCTCTAAACTGTGGCCCTCTATATCTAGCAAAACTACAACTCCCAGCATGCCCACAGTTTGCTGTCTGGGCATGCTGGGATTTGTAGTTTTGCAACATCTGGAGGGCCACAGTTTGGAGATCACTGTGCGGTGGTCGATAAACTGTGGTCCTCCAAATCTTGCATAACTACAACTCCCAGCATGCACGAACAGCAAACGGCTGTCTCGGCATGCTGGAAGTTATAGTTGCGGGCCTCCAGCTGTTGCATAACTACAACTCCCAGCATGCCCTTTGACGATCAGTACATGCTGGGAGTTGTAGTTTTGCAACAGCTGGAGGCACATTGGTTGGAAAATACTGAGTTAGGTAACAGAACCTAACTAAAAATGTTCCAACCAGTGTACCTCCAGTTGCTGCAAACGTACAATTCCCAGCATGCACGGTCTGTCAATGCATGCTGGGAGTTGTAGTTTTGCAACAGCTGGAGGCACACTGGTTGGAAAATACTGAGTTAGGTAACAGAACCTAACTAAAAATTTTCCAACCAGTGTACCTCCAGTTGTTGCAAACGTACAATTCCCAGCATGCACGGTCTGTCAGTGCATGCTGGGAGTTGTAGTTTTGCAACAGCTGGAGGTTTGCTCCCCCCCCCCTGTGAATGTACAGGGTTTACAGTGAGTTTCCTGTTTCAAGTTTGAGCTGTGGCAAATTTTCCTCCGCAGCTCAAACTCCTAGCGGGTAACCCCCCCGCCAGTGCGAATGTACCCTAAAACTCTACACTACCACAAAATAAAGGGTAAAACATTGCATATACACCCCCTTACACTGTCCCCCCCCCAATAAAAATGAAAAATGTATCGTACAGCAGTTTTTCCAAAACGGAGGCTCCAGCTGTTGCAAAACAATAACTCCCAGCATTGTCGGACAGCCACTGACTGTCCAGGCATGTTGGGAGTTTAGCAACAGCTGAAAGCACCCTGTTTGGGAATCACTGGTGTAGAATATTTTTAGTAGCGGAGGCAATTGTAACGCTTAAATCCGAGTCCACCCCTATGCAAATGGGCCTCAAATGCGCATGGCGCTCTCTCACTTCGGAGCCCTGTCGTATTTCAAGGAAACAGTTTGGTGCCACATATGGGGTATTACGCACTCGGGAGCAATTGCATTACAAATTTTGGGGGTATTTTTCTCCATTTACCCCATATGAAAAGGAAAAGTTGGGTCTACACCAGCCTGTTAGTGTAAAAAAATAATTTTTTTTTACACAAACATGCTGGTGTTGCCCCATACTTTTCATTTTCACAAGAGGTAAAAGGAAAAAAGACCCCCAAAATTTGTAACACAATTTCTCATGAGTAAGGAAATACCCCATATGTGGACGTAAAATGCTCTGCAGGGGCACAACAGGGCTCAGGAGAGAATGTACATTTGAGGCCAAAATTGGTGATTTGGCTGATTTTACAGAGTTTCTGACATAAATGCAAAAAAATGTATACCCACGTGTGACCCCATTTGGAAACTACACCCCTCACGGAATGTAACAAGGGGTATAGTGAGCCTAAATACTCCTTAGGTGTTTGACGGATTTTCGTAAAATTTGGATGTGAAAATGAAAAAAAAAATTTTTTTTCACTAAAATGCTGGTGTTACTTTAAATTTTTCACTTTCACAAGGGAAAATAGGAAAAATACCCCCAAAAGTTGTAACCCAATTTCTTCTGAGTATGGAAATACCCCACATGTGAATGTAAATTGCTCTGCAGGCGCACTACAATGCTCAGAAGAGAAGGAGCTCCATTGGGCTTCTTTAGAGAGAATTTGTCCGGAATTGAAGGTCAAAGCCCCCATGGTGCCAGAACAGTGGAACCCCACATGTGACCCCATTTTGAAAACTACGACCCTCACGTAATGTAATAAGGGGTACATTGAGCATTTACACCCCACAGGTGTCTGACAAATATTTGGAACAGTGGTCGTGAATTTTTTTTTTTATTTGACTTTTTATATTTGACTATACTACAGGGGCTGTAAAGTTAGTGTAGTTCATAATATTGTGTCTGTACCTGTGTGTGATGGTTTTATCACAATTCTGTGATTTTCACTCCAATATTTATTTTTACCAGCATACAAAATGACTGTTGTCTCAGATATTTCCAAGGTTGCAATGCAGCCAAGACTCACTAGTCACCTGATGACAGGGAGCCTGTCTGCTTCAATGGGTGGGGCGAACGCTTGGTGGGAGAGAGATCAATTTGCAACTATTGAAACAGCGGTAGGTACCCTGATTGAAAACCACAGGTCTTTGAATGGATGCAGCTCATTTATGTTTTAATGGGTGGGGTGGCTGATGTGTGGGAGGGAGGAAAATGGAATTGTGGGATTTGATCAAATTTGATTATATCATCTAAAATGCAAGTAAAAATGTCCCGGCAACTCTGTGAAAGTAAGTAAAAACACCCAACCTGCCAAATGTAGGACCCGGCAAAAAGTGTCTACTTCCCTCCCTCACAAGCATCTAGAAAAAGTGTATGTGGTAGAGCTTTTCCCACCACAGCAGAACTGTGCAAAATTCATCATCCTGCTGCAGCTTCTTGGAAAATAAGATGCACGCTAGTAAAACCCACCACCCAAATAAATGTAGGAAAATAGCTCTACCATAGACATTCTTTGATAAATCTGGGCAATATTGTATATGTGAATCAATATATAATTCATATGGCATGTCCATTTTCCTTACAAGCAGAGAGCTTCAATGTTAGGAAAATGCTAAATTTTCAAATTTTTCATGACATTTTGGAATTTTTCACAAAAATTTACCACTAACATAAAGTAGAATATGTCACGAAAAAACTATCTCAGAAACAAATTCATGATATATGATCTATAAGAAAAAATGGGCAGAGCTCCTCATGGGACAAGTACCGTTTGGTATAGATGGTGAAGGGGAGAGAATGGTTACGCAAGTGACTGTATTCTGCTCACCTTGCTCAGTTGTGTTGCAGAGGGAGGCATCCAGTGTGCGCGTGCCCGCTGTTGCAGATCGTGGGCTGTTTGGCACACGGACCAGTCAGGCAGAGTAAGGGCAAGATGGTATGCGCCTGTGCAGGTGGGAACGGAGCTTCGGCCGTGTCCCGCACTGCGCATGTGTCGAGTGCATGGAGGGAGGGAATAGTAAGGCTGTGTTGAGCTCATGTGATGTCTTGTGGAGAATAAGGAAAGGGGGCTATAATGATAGGGATGGGTATGATGATAATATTAACATAAAGAAGTCCAAAGGAGAAAGAATAAAGGGGGGAGAGGGGGTAAGGAAGGGAATAATACATATGTATAGAATAATGTGCATATTGACTGAAATGGTAGGAAAGGGGATAGGAGTAGTGGAGTGGCATATGAATATACAGGATATAAGCCAAGGACATTAGAATAGTCAGTTTGGATGAACATTTTGAAAGTGATTATTAAAAACCATTGAGGAAATGAATAATTAAACCAAAAATTAATACCTACTAGGACAATACATGGGAATAAATATGTATATAAATAATGACATGAATCTAAAATCATATACTAGAATAACATATAATGTTGACAGATAAAATCATATACTGGAGTAAAATACAGGGTGGGCCATTTATATGGATACACCTTAATAAAATGGAAAAAGTTGGTGATATTAAATTCCTGTTTGTGGCACATTAGTATATGTAAGGGGGGGAAACTTTTCAAGATGGATGGTGACCATGGTGGCCATTTTGAAGTTGGCCATTTTGAATCCAACTTTAGTTTTTTCAATAGGAAGAGGGTCATGTGACACATCAAACTTACAAAAAAAACAATGATGTGCTTGGTTTTAACATAACTTTATTCTTTCATGAGTTATTTACAAGCTTCTGACCACTTATAAAATGTGTTCAATGTGCTGCCCATTGTGTTGGATTGTCAATGCAACCCTCTTCTCCCACTCTTCACACACTGATAGCAACACCGCAGGAGAAATGCTAGCAAAGGCTTCCAGTATCCGTAGTTTCAGGTGCTGCAGAATGGGCAAAACAAAAATTGGAACAGGACCCTCAGTTCACGCAGAAGATTTTGTTCAGTGATGAGGCAAACTTTTATGTGAATGGTGAAGTTAACAAACAAAACCACCGCTATTGGTCTGACACTAACCCACATTGGATAGATCCCTCCAAGACTGTTGGAACACAAAAATTGAGGGTATGGTGTGGTATTTTGGGTACAAAGATAATGGGGCCATTCTTCATCAATGGAAACCTCAAGGCCACTGGATATGCGAAATTGCTACATGATGATGTGTTTCCCTCTTTATACACTGAAGCTGGCACGTTCCCTGAGTTTTTCCAGCAAGATGGTGCACCACCACATTATGGGTGTCAGGTCCGAGCATTCCTAGATGAACAGTTTCCTGTAAAGTGGATTGGTCATCTGAAGGCAATTGTCTATGCTGTGAAGATATGCAGCACCTGAAACTACGGATACTGGAAGCCTGTGCTAGCATTTCTCCTGCGATGTTGCTATCAGTGTGTGAAGAGTGAGAGAAGAGGGTTGCATTGACAATCCAACACAATGGGCAGCACATTGAACACATTTTATAAGTCAGAAACTTGTAAATAACTCATGAAAGAATAAAGTTACGTTAAACCCAAGCACATCATTGTTTTTCTTGTGAAATTCCCAATAAGTTTGATGTGTCACATGACCCTCTTCCTATTGAAAAAACAAAAGTTGGATTCCAAATGGCCAACTTCAAAATGGCCGCCATGGTCACCACGCATCTTGAAAAGTTTCCCCCCTCACATATACTAATGTGCCACAAATTGGAAGTTAATATCACCAACCATTCCCATTTTATTAAGGTGTATCCATATAAATGGCCCACCCTGTATAATATTGCCATTAATCCAATAAAATTAAGTAAAAGCATCACAGAGTTAGTAATGCATAAAATGACAGATTTGCAAACAATATGCTGTTGTCCTTAAGGTGAAAAGAGGTTTGGTCCTTAATGGGTTAATAGGATTCAGATTAGGGCTCCTAGAAGACCACTTCATAATAGTCAAAAATCTTTCTTGGGTGTTTTTAACTGTGTGTTTGGGTCATTAATCAGTTGGAGGACTGAAACCAATCTTCCTAACACTAGGCAGCACATTTCACATTTCAGAATGCCCTGATAGTCTTGAGATGTCATTGTACCCTGTAGATAATCAAGACCCTCTGTGTCAGATGCAGCAAAGCAGCCACAAAACATAACTCCACAAGCCTCATCCATGCTTTACAGTAGGTACAGTGTTCTTTTCTTTGCATTCTTCATTCTTGCATCTGTGAGCATAGAACTGATGAGATTTGCCCAAAAGCTCTAGTTTTGTCTCATCTGTCCTAAGGACAGTCTACCAGATGCTTTGTGGCTTGTCCATATGCATTTTGGCAGATTACAGTTTTTCTGTTTAATGATTCCCATTCAACAGTGTGGTCCTCCTTGGTCTTCTTCCATTAAGTCCTCTTTGGCTCTAACAGCGATGGCTGGTGCAATCTGTCACTGATGTACCTTGACCTTGGAGTTCACCTCTAATATCTTTGGAAGTTGTTCTGGGCTCTTTGGTTACCATTTGTATTATCTATCTCTTTGATTTTTTATCAATTCCTCTTGCAGTCATGTCCAGGACGGTTGGCTACAGTTCTGTGGACCTTAAACTTTTGACTAATATGTGCAACTGTGTTGACAGAAACATCAAGCTGCTTAAAACTGGGCTCATAGCCTTTAACATGCTTGTCTATAATTTTCTTTCTAATCTCATGAGAATACTCTCTCCTTGGCTTTCTGTAGTCCATGTTCAATGGGGTACAGACCATGATACCAAACAGCACAGTGACTACTATTCTCCCTGTAAAAAGCCGAATGACTGATTACATGTTTGGAGACACCTGTGAGGCTAATTGCAGGACGCACCTTAGTGTAACATGTCCCTATTGTCAAATTACCTCCTATATTTTCTAGGGTACCATCATTTTTGTCCAGGCCAGTTTCATTATTTTATTTTTCAAAATGATTCTGTTGAACCACAACAGTAAATTTCAGTCCATTTTTCTTCATTATTACTTTTCCCAGTTTAAAGTTATTTCAGGGAGCATTATGTTTTTTGTGTCTCAAATGGGAGGGTACCAACAATTTTGGCTAAGTCTGTCGAAAGTATTTATTGTGTTTTTAGGGAATGTTAGCATTTAAGTTTCTACAACTCTTCTAAACCTCCATGGTGAAACTCTGATCACTGCCATATTCACCTTCTCTTGTGCAGCACTAAGGTGGCCAATTTCCTACTGTTGCTCTTGGTCGAACAGGCTCACATCACCTTTATTGGCTGATTGGATGATTTTGCTTTGCTAAACAAATGGGCGGATGTTGGCTTTTTATGAAAGGTTCTGGATTTGTTGGATGTGGCTTGTCATGGGCAGATTTGTCAGAAGGCACATTTAAAAAAAATAATATTTCTTGTTTATGGTGCTCACTCTAAGGACTGTATAGCTGATCTAATACGATTGTTATTTCTGTTAGTTATTGATTGTGATGGGTGTGTGTCATAATAAGGTTAGTGATCTGTATCTAGGAGGCTAAAAATGTCTATAGAAGACTATGGAAGGTAGAGAGGGCATTTTGGCACTTCAGAAAACATACTGAAAACCAGGGGGGGGGAATGTTGAGTAACACTGTCTGGAGCATGTATCAGAGTCCATCTATGAGAGAGAAGATCAGGCTGGTAGTGGCCTCTGCCCCTGTGGAAACTAGTAGGGATGCCCACAAATACACACACACGCACAACAGTTCAATAAACAACCCGAGGCTTTACTGGAAAAGGTATCAAGCAGATGTATGCAGAAAACATAGCATACAATATTACTTAGAAGGGGGGGGGGGGCACAATACTTGACCAATAGTACAGTCTTGGTACATTTCTCCTGTAAGTGCTCACATTGCAAAGCAATGTCTTACCACATAACCTCCTAACTCCAACAAGTATATCAACAAGACAAGCATTGGGGTTTTAAAAAATCAACATGTGACCAAAAGTGGCACACAGACCTCCTCACGGCAGTGGCAGCGGCAGTATGTCTTAGTAGTTCAGCAAAAAGTGTATATATATTATTTTTTTTGTAACCAAACTTTGAACTGGTGTACATCAGGGCACCCCACTGGGAAAAAGACGAGCTAAAAAGCACACTCACATGTGGGGTGTGCCATTGGCCAAGCAGGATCATGACCTGAGGTCATCTTACCCCATTCAATGACCACTGCCAATGGACAGGTGCAGGAACAGCCCAAAAAATTGCAGCTATATTAAAAATTTCTAGCAAGTTTAAGAGACTTGATAAACTGCACTGCATAGAAAAGCATATATATTTAACATTTATACTGATAATGTTCTAGAAATAAAGCATGCCAATACACATTACTAAAAAGAGCTATATTAATGCAATGGTTTTCTTATCACTACCCACATTACTGAGGTAAGATAAAAGTGTAAATCTCCCTACACATAATATATTTCTTTGCATAATCTTTAGGATTTTTATATTTATGTACTTTTATTTAATTATTTCATACTGTAAGGATGTCTTCACATGTACAGTTCCCAGCATATATTTTAATACACAGAATTTGAAGCTGCAGATTTTATTCTGCAGAGTTCAATGTAAAAGGAATGACTAAATACAGCTTCAAATCTCTTAAAAATTCACAGCTGCACAGAGCAGGACCAGAACTTTATCTTTATGTAAATATAATCACTGACACTTCAGATATACAGGAACTTCCTTCTGCTTGTGTGCAAGCTGTACTGTGTTAGTGAGTCATGCAAAGTGCTTGCACAAAACCAGTTTGTCTGAAGTGTCAATCACAGAGCAAGAGCCCCCCCCCCCCAATGAAATCAGGAAGAGATAGGATGCTCTGCTCTGTGCAGAGCTGAAGAAGACACATAAGAAAATCCCTTTAATGAGTCTTCACCCAATCTAGTAATTGGAGGAATATGAGCTCCACTGTCTGGTCATGTGATCGAAATACCCATACATTTTTTTTTATATAAAAAAGAAAAAAAAAGGTAAACCGATGGCTCTGTTTTAGCTTTTTAAAAATTTTTTATTTCATAATGGTGAATGCTAAGTTTGTACTTTGTCGTCGTTGTTAGGAGCGGCTTATTAGCTGATATCATTTTCCAGCTATAAAAGAGGCACTGTAGGTGTAAAAAAAAAAAAAAGCCTTTGCATTGGTGTAATGTATGGGTGATGCGTAATGCAAGAATGCTTTCATAAAACACAATTACTGGAGGTGCCATTGCTAGTGAATGGTGTAGCACTGGTATAATGCATAGGTTCAAGGATGGATTTAGACTATTGAATGACTACCAAGAGATATATGAGCTCAACTTTTGCATCTGAAGACATGAGGAACTGAAGCAAACACAAACAAATGAAAATAATCATATGTGGATATTCAGAAAAAATACAAGGAGCTAAAGATTAGATGGGAAGAGTAAGCGAATGTGAATTGAAGGGAAAGAAAATTTGCCTTTATTTGCTATGACTTACAGTGATTGGGCCAGCAGAAGATATGCATCAGCATAACCCTTCTGCTGTATCCAAACATATACTGGCAATGCACAGGCCAAATGTAATATCACCCCAAGGCTATCTATAACAAAGACAATTACATGGTTGTAAAAGCAGTTGTCTGGTGAAGAAAACTTATTTCAAAATATTCTAAGGGAGTTAGAATTTATGGATGGAGACCACTTGTTAAGCTTTTAGTTTATTTTAACACAATTCCAAGTGGAGAGCAAAGCAAATTTTTCAATAACTTAGTAAACCTGTCTAAACAGGCAGTCTTGTTTAAATGGACACTGTCACCAACTTTATTTTTTGATATGTTTTAGTACTTATGTACTACAACATATCTCTAATATATTTTCATTATTTTTTTTTTCATTAAAAAGGTTTAATTTACATTTAAAAACCGGCCACTGAAAAAGGACTGATTTTGGAGTGGCAATCAATCCTTTTTCAGTTAGGCTGCACTCGCTCCCTGCCTGTCAATCAGACAGGCGGGAGCGAGCGCATTGGCTCCCCGGCCACTGGCTGGGAGGCCACTCCTCCCGCACATCGCTGCCGCTGCCTCGTTGCCGCCGCTGTCCCTGCACGCCCGCTGCCGGACTCTGCAGTAACTGCAGGTGTAATGAGGGAACGGGGTATGCGGGGCTGGGGGGGGGGGGGGTTGGGGGGAGGAGTGAACGGGCTAGTGCCGTAGCGGGGGGGGGGGGGGGGGAACAGGCTAGCAAAAAAAAAAATAGGATGGTGGGAGCTACCCTTTAAGGCTTCATCTTCCCTGTGCAGGGAAGTTGAATACTGGCATATATAGAGGTATGTTTTATTAAATCCATGTGTTATATATATATATATATATATATATATATATATATATTTCCACACAGATCTAATAAAACATACCTCTAGTTACAACTACATTTAATGCGGGATGGTACTTATGGTACTAATACCTCATTGCAGGATCATGACCTGAGGTCATCTTACCCCATTCAATGACCACTGCCAATGGACAGGTGCAGGAACAGCCCCAAAAATTGCAGCTATAATTGAAATTTCTAGCAAGTTTAAGAGACTTGATAAACTGCACTGCATAGAAAAGCATATATATTTAACATTTATACTGATAATGTTCTAGAAATAAAGCATGCCAATACGCATTACTAAAAAGAGCTATATTAATGCAATGGTTTTCTTATCACTATCCACATTACTGAGGTAAGATAAAAGTGTAAATCTCCCTACACATAATATATTTCTTTGCATAATCTTTAGGATTTTTATATTTATGTACTTTTATTTAATTATTTCATACTGTAAGGATGTATTCACATGTACAGTTCCCAGCATATATTTTAATACACAGAATTTGAAGCTGCAGATTTTATTCTGCAGAGTTCAATGTAAAAGGAATGACTAAACACAGCTTCAAATCTCTTAAAAATTCACAGCTACACAGAGCAGGACCAGAACTTTATCTTTATGTAAATATAATCACTGACACTTCAGATATACAGGAACTTCCTTCTGCTTGTGTGCAAGCTGTACTGTGTTAGTGAGTCATGCAAAGTGCTTGCACAAAACCAGTTTGTTTGAAGTGTCAATCACAGAGCAAGAGCCCCCCCCCCCCAATGAAATCAGGAAGAGATAGGATGCTCTGCTCTGTGCAGAGCTGAAGAAGACACATAAGAAAATCCCTTTAATGAGTCTTCACCCAATCTAGTAATTGGAGGAATATGAGCTCCACTGTCTGGTCATGTGATCGAAATACCCATACATTTTTTTTATTTTTATATAAAAAAGAAAAAAAAAAGGTGAACCGATGGCTCTGTTTTAGCTTTTTTTTTAATTTTATTTCATAATGGTGAATGCTAAGTTTGTACTTTGTCGTTGTTGTTAGGAGCGGCTTATTAGCTGATATCATTTTCCAGCTATAAAAGAGGCACTGTAGGTGTAAAAAAAAAAAGCCTTTGCATTGGTGTAATGTATGGGTGATGCGTAATGCAAGAATGCTTTCATAAAACACAATTACTGGAGGTGCCATTGCTAGTGAATGGTGTAGCACTGGTATAATGCATAGGTTCAAGGATGGATTTAGACTATTGAATGACTACCAAGAGATATATGAGCTCAACTTTTTCATCTGAAGACATGAGGAACTGAAGCAAACACAAACAAATGAAAATAATCATATTTGGATATTCAGAAAAAATACAAGGACCTAAAGATTAGATTGGAAGAGTAAGTGAATGTGATTGAAGAAGGGAAAGAAAATTTGCCTTTATTTGCTATGACTTACAGTGATTGGGCCAGCAGAAGATATGCATCAGCATAACCCTTCTGCTGTATCCAAACATATACTGGCAATGCACAGGCCAAACGTAGTATGAACCCAAGGCTATCTATAACAAAGACAATTACATGGTTGTAAAAGCAGTTGTCTGGTGAAGAAAACTTATTTCAAAATATTCTAAGGGAATTAGAATTTATGTATATTTCCACACGGATCTAATAAAACATACCTCTAGTTACAACTACATTTAATGCGGGATGGTGCTTATGGTACTAATACCTCATTGCTATTTACTTCACTAGATTACAGTACCTCCTCTCAATAACAATCTTTGCCATATGCTCCTAGAAATTGGCAAGATGTGGCTTTCTTACCAACCGAATGCCTCAACCTCTGCTTGGAGCTAAGCAACAGAGGCCTCTGAAAGTAAATAGGTGCCCACTCACAGCCTAGGAGGAAATTGATCCATTATTGTAGCTGTGTAATATGGGTGTCTGGAGGGCATAATTACCAAGTAGAGAAAGGTAGGAAATGTATTGAAAAGCAGCTTATATTATTAATTGCCACATGTATTAAAATATAGTTGAAACTGGAGTTACGCTTTAACCCCTTAAGAACTACAGTTTTTTAAAAATGTTGTGCGCTTTTATTTTTTCCTCCTCAATCATAACGCTTTAAATTTTCCACCTACAGACCCATATGAGGGCTTGTTTTTTGTGCACCAATTTTACTTTGTAATGACAGGAATCATTTTACCACATAATAATTATAAAAATATATCGTTAATTAAACTGCTCGGTCAATGGCGTACGCGCAAAAAAATTCCAAAGTCCAAAATAGTGCATTTTTGGTCCCTTTTTACAGTCCTATCAATGCAACAATGGTACCGTTAAAAACTTCAGATCACGGCACAAAAAATGAGCCCTCATACCGCCCCATACACAGAAAAATAAAAAAGTTATAGGGGTCAGAAGATGACAATTTTAAACGTATTAATTTTCCTACATGTAGTTATGATTTTTTCCAGAAGTACGACAAAATCAAATCTATATAAGTAGGGTATCATTTTAATTGTATGGAACTACAGAATAAAGATAAGGTGTCATTTTTACCGAAAAATGTACTACGTAGAAACGGAAGCCCCCAAAAGTTACAAAACGTATTTTTTTCAATTTTGTCGCACAATGATTTTTTTTTCCGTTTCACCGTAGATTTGTGGGCAAAATGACTGACGTCATTACAAAGTAGAATTGGTGGCGCAAAAGATAAGCAATCATATGGATTTTTAGGTGCAAAATTGAAAGAGTTATGATTTTTTAAAGGCAAGGAGCAAAAAACGAAAATGCAAAAACGGAAAACCCCCCGGTCCTTAAGGGGTTAAAATCTCCCCTATAACTTTTTAAATTTTTTTCCATATATGGGGCAATATGAGGGCTCATTTTGTGCACCATGATCTGAAGTTTTCATTGGTACCATTTTTGTTTTAATGGGGCTTTTTGATCGGTTTTTAAACATTTTTTTTATAGGGTATACAAAGTGACCAAAAATACTTCGGAATTTTTTTAACGTATACGCCATTAACCAAGCCATTTAATTAATGTTATATTTTTATAGTTTGGACATTTATGCATGCTGCAATACCATGTATGTTTATTTTCATTATGTTTTTATATTTTTTATATGGAATTTGGGAAAAGGGGGGTGTTTTAAACTTTCAATAAGGAAGGGGTTAATGTGTGTTTTTTTTTTACTTTTATTAAACTTTTTTTTTTTACACTTTTAGTCCCCTTAGGGGACTTCTAGGAGGAATTATTAGATTCCTCAAACAGATCAATGTGGTTCTATAGAATCACATTGATCTGTGTGCTCTGCACTTGATTGATAAAGCCTGGCCCTCAGCACAGCAGCCACAGGAGAGGTAAGCCCTCCAGCTAACTCAGCAGTGGATCACCCACCAGGGAGTGTTTAAAGGCCCCTTTAGACACTGCTGTCAGCTTTGACAGTAGTGATCTAAAGGGTTAATAGCTAATGCTCCCGGCCAGTATGGCACAAGGACAAGTATACCATTAATATCATTAACATGATTATATACTTGAAAAATTTATAGACATACTTAGTTCAAAATTACAACTACATATCTAAATACACCCTAGTGAATCCCACTATTCTATAAATTAATGGAAAACAGTCCAAAATGTATTATATGTAATATTCCCCAGCAGATAATGCAGCTACATTCTGAATATATAAGATTCATATTATTTTATAAGATATTTAGATCAGTATTTATTTGCATATATAGGGGTTAATACTGACTTTCCTTAATGAAGTATAATTATAATTTAGATATGCCCACGCTACCAAAGGTTGAAGAAATGCCTATTCTTTAACAGCCTGCTTACATGCATGGGCATAGATGACATATTCATGGTTGAAAAGGCAGCTTGTGTAATTACAATGTAGTTATATTTTTACAGAGCAAAGTAGGGCATGCCAAACAAATGTACAGCCTTGCACATTGTATAGTGTCATTTATCCACCTAATACATGATATTTTCTAGGCATAAAGTTGGGGTTGAAGAAGATCTGTATTTATCATGCACATTATTATTTATAAACATGTAAAGGTTCTTCTTCACTTAAAAGTTAATTTTCCAGTCTTAAAGAAATTACATCTCCCCTCCATTTCCAGTGATTAGTTATAATAAGTAACTTTCTGTATTTGTGTATAGAGATAATTTTGGAAACAGTTTTTTCTTAATAATACTACAGAAAAATATCAGTAATTATGTAATGACTGCAGAAATTACATTTAGGTAAATGAAGAGAAATCATTTTTTTTTGTATTGTGTGTCTCTAATTTATATGTAATTACCAGTTATAAAAGAACATTCCTGGTATGCATAATGACAACCTATTGTCCTTGTGTAAAAAGTCAAGGTGTTTTCATTCAAGGTTTGTTCTTTTCAGCTTATTCCTGGCTGGTTGGGGAGACAGAAGCAGCTGTTGTATGGCGTGGTTTACAATTTTTCCTGATATGTGAAAGCCAGCTGGCTATATTCCTATTATGTTAAACCCATGGAAATTGGAATTCTGGGAATTTTACTGATAAAAAGAAAGTGGTCCTTGACCCCACAAACTTGCTTTTTTTAACCAAATAATTTTTAATAAAAAAAAAAAAAATTACTACAAAATGAAGCTCACATCATTTGGCACATTATAATGGAAACTCATGGGTTTCCCATTTATTAGATAAAATTGCTTGGGAAACTTGTGCTCCAATTTTTCACTCTTTTAAACTTAGCTGATGTTTTTAAATGCCATTATTTACATTTCGTTGTTTTTTTTAATTAATTTATTTAGAAAATCTTCTTTAAAAAGTTGCAATGTCAGAAATGCGTATAAAGTAACGTAATGTAACCAGGAAATAAAAATGTTTACTTTGTCTTTTTTAGAAGAACATAGTGTCACAAATACATATAAAGTAATTTAATACAACTAGAAAAATAAAACTATTGACTATCTGGTTCACATCGAGCAAATATAATAATTCTCCCAGCTTATCTTCTAGTTCCACTAGTTTTACTGCTTATTTATTATTTATTTATTTGTTTATTTATTGTTGCATATATAGTGTCAACCTATCGTACAGTACTGTTCAGAGAATATCTTATCTCACATTAGTCTGTGGTGTTCACAATCAATGTTTTCAGCTGACTGCAGACTTCAAGTAGAGGAAAAAGACATTGTCGCACATCCACATTTTGTATTTTGATCTACTTGCTTCTCAGCATGAATTTAAAAACTAACAGGTTGTTAGTATACAATTTGATCAAGAAGTACAAGCCCACTAGCCATGCCAAGGCCACCTATTTAGAGTGGGTCCCTAGTGTCCCTAGCATAAAATGGCCTAGCACTGGGTGGCGACCACCACCGCCGCAACACCAGTGCCCACAGGGGGAACGGCCCACTGGTAGAGCGGCCCCAATGCCACTCCAACCAGTTCCTCCCCACAGACATGGTGCCACGGCAGCAACGGACGCCGCACAGCACCACACCAGTGTGAACAAGGTGTAAAAGCTCACTTACCATGTGTTCCCAGGATCCTTTCATTTCTGGCAGCCTCCCAGTCTTACTGGGAGCACATGGTAAGTGAACTTTTACACCTTGTTCACACTGGTGTGGTGCTGTGCGGCATCCATTGGTGCCGTGGCACCTTTTCTGTGGGGAGGTGCGGCCCAGGGACTGGTTTGAGTGGCATTGGGGCCTCTCTGCCAGTGGGCCGTTTCCCCTGTGGGCACTGGTGTTACGACGGTGGTGGTCACCGCACAGTGCTACGCCATTTTATGCTAGGGACGTTGGGTACCCACTCTGGGTACCCTGTGCGTTTTTGAATTTATGCTGAGAAGCAAGTAGATCAAAATACAAAATGTGGATGTGCGACCATGTCTGTTTCCTCTACTTGAATTGACCTATAACTATATTTTTAGTAGTGCTGGAGAAAACTACAGTATGTCATAAATATGCATACATTTATGCTGCCTCTTTTTCTCTTTCAATAACCCACATTGATCTTTAATTGACCCTAATCTATGGAGGTGGCCCCCTTGCCTACTCTGGTGACTGGCATGTAATTATGTGTTTGGTAGATATGCAAACGATTACAGGTGTGGTCTGATTAGACACTGGGTTTTGTCACAAGATGGCATGCAAGTCCTTCCCCTGCTGCCCTATTAAAAAGTTCCCAGAGGCTACTTTTGGGTTGTCTACCTATCATGAGAGATCACTGACTGCTAGACATGCCTCTATGATGCAGTAAAAGACATTCTGCCCAGTTGGCAGACTTTGAGAGGAGTACATCATTGGACTTAGAGAAGCAGGATGGTTGTTTCAATATATATCTAACCAATTAGGCGATTTTGACCAAGCTGTTAGGAGGTGTTGGGAGCAGTAGCCACATGAGGGCCCAAATGACAAACAGGCTCCAGACAGCCAGACAGATCACCAGTAGATAAGATTGTTTGATCCACTGACAAGCACAAGCAGCTCACACAGTTTCCTTGCTCACCATCCAGACTTAGGTGCAACCTTTATTACACACCCCTGTCTCTGCCCCAACAATTTCCAGATGCTTAGCAAAAAGAAATTTGGTGTCAGCACACCCATTACATGTCCTTCCATTAACAGCCATCCATTGTTGTCTTTGTTTGCAGTGGTGTCATAAATAAGATACCTGAACTGCTATGGACTGGATCTGGATCATCTTTAGTGACAAATGCAGGTTCTGTATGGGATCCGACAACAGTCAGGATAAAATATGGAGGCCTTGTGGTGAGTACTTTAAATTTGCATTTGCTGTGGTGCAATACACTGCCCCAACTGCTGGTGTCATGATGTGGGGAGCCATCACATACAGCAGTCAGTCATCCTTAAAGGGGTATTCCAGGCAAAACCTTTTTTATATCTATCAACTGGCTCCGGAAAGTTAAATAGATTTGTAAATTACTTCTATTAAAAAATCTTCCAATAGTTATTAGCTTCTGACGTTTTCTGTCTAACTGCTCAATGATGATGTCACGTCCCGGGAGCTGTGCATGATGGGAGAATATCCCCATAGGAACTGCACAGCTGTTACGCCGAGCGCTCCGGGTCCCCGCTCCTCCCCGGAGCGCTCGCTTCACTCTCCCCGCTGCAGCGCTCCGGTCAGATCCACTGACCCGGGGCGCTGCGATTCCGCTGCCAGCCGGGATGCGATTCGCGATGCGGGTAGCGCCCGCTCGCGATGCGCACCCCGGCTCCCGTACCTGACTCGCTCTCCCTCGGTCCTGTCCCGGCGCGCGCGGCCCCGCTCCCTAGGGCGCGCGCGCGCCGGGTCTTTGCGATTTAAAGGGCCACTGCGCCGCTGATTGGCGCAGTGATTCCAATTAGTGTCTTCACCTGTGCACTTCCCTATATCACCTCACTTCCCCTGCACTTCCTTGCCGGATCTTGTTGCCATTGTGCCAGTGAAAGCGTTCCTTGTGTGTTCCTAGCCTGTGTTCCAGACCTCCTGCCGTTGCCCCTGACTACGATCCTTGCTGCCTGCCCCGACCTTCTGCTACGTCCGACCTTGCTTCTGTCTACTCCCTTGTACCGCGCCTATCTTCAGCAGCCAGAGAGGTTGAGCCGTTGCTAGTGGATACGACCTGGTCACTACCGCCGCAGCAAGACCATCCCGCTTTGCGGCGGGCTCTGGTGAAAACCAGTAGTGGCTTAGAACCGATCCACTAGCACGGTCCACGCCAATCCCTCTCTGGCACAGAGGATCCACTACCTGCCAGCCGGCATCGTGACAGTAGATCCGGCCATGGATCCCGCTGAAGTTCCTCTGCCAGTTGTCGCTGACCTTACCACGGTGGTCGCCCAGCAGTCACAACAGATAGCGCAACAAGGCCAACAGCTGTCTCAACTGACCGTTATGCTACAGCAGTTACTACCACAGCTTCAGCAGTCATCTCCTCCACCGGCTCCTGCACCTCCTCCGCAGCGAGTGGCCGCTCCTGGTCTACGCCTATCCTTGCCGGATAAATTTGATGGGGACTCTAAGTTTTGCCGTGGCTTTCTTTCCCAATGTTCCCTGCATCTGGAGATGATGTCGGACCTGTTTCCCACTGAAAGGTCTAAGGTGGCTTTCGTAGTCAGCCTTCTGTCTGGAAAAGCCCTGTCTTGGGCCACACCGCTCTGGGACCGCAATGACCCCGTCACTGCCTCTGTACACTCCTTCTTCTCGGAAATCCGAAGTGTCTTTGAGGAACCTGCCCGAGCCTCTTCTGCTGAGACTGCCCTGTTGAACCTGGTCCAGGGTAATTCTTCCGTTGGCGAGTATGCCGTACAATTCCGTACTCTTGCTTCAGAATTATCCTGGAATAATGAGGCCCTCTGCGCGACCTTTAAAAAAGGCCTATCCAGCAACATTAAAGATGTTCTGGCCGCACGAGAAATTCCTGCTAATCTACATGAACTTATTCACCTAGCCACTCGCATTGACATGCGTTTTTCCGAAAGGCGTCAGGAACTCCGCCAAGATATGGACTCTGTTCGCACGAGGCGTTTCTTCTCCTCGGCTCCTCTCTCCTCTGGTCCCCTGCAATCTGTTCCTGTGCCTCCCGCCGTGGAGGCTATGCAGGTCGACCGGTCTCGCCTGACACCTCAAGAGAGGACACGACGCCGTATGGAGAACCTCTGCCTGTACTGTGCTAGTACCGAACACTTCCTGAGGGATTGTCCTATCCGTCCTCCCCGCCTGGAAAGACGTACGCTGACTCCGCACAAAGGTGAGACAGTCCTTGATGTCTACTCTGCTTCTCCACGTCTTACTGTGCCTGTGCGGATGTCTGCCTCTGCCTTCTCCTTCTCTACTGTGGCCTTCTTGGACTCTGGATCTGCAGGAAATTTTATTTTGGCCTCTCTCGTCAACAAGTTCAACATCCCAGTGACCAGTCTCGCCAGACCCCTTTACATCAATTGTGTAAACAATGAAAGATTGGACTGTACCATACGTTTCCGCACGGAGCCCCTTCTTATGAGCATCGGATCTCATCACGAGAGGATTGAACTTTTGGTCCTCCCCAATTGCACCTCGGAAATTCTCCTTGGACTTCCCTGGCTTCAACTTCATTCCCCAACCCTGGATTGGTCCACTGGGGAGATCAAGAGTTGGGGGTCCTCTTGTTCCAAGAACTGTCTAAAACCGGTTCCCAGTAACCCTTGCCGTAACTCTGTGGTTCCTCCAGTAACCGGTCTCCCTAAGGCCTATATGGACTTCGCGGATGTTTTCTGCAAAAAACAAGCTGAGACTCTACCTCCTCACAGGCCTTATGATTGTCCTATCGACCTCCTCCCGGGCACTACTCCACCCCGGGGCAGAATTTATCCTCTCTCTGCCCCAGAGACTCTTGCCATGTCTGAATACGTCCAGGAGAATCTAAAAAAGGGCTTTATCCGTAAATCCTCCTCTCCTGCCGGAGCCGGATTTTTCTTTGTGTCCAAAAAAGATGGCTCCCTACGTCCTTGCATTGACTACCGCGGTCTTAATAAAATCACGGTTAAGAACCGCTACCCCTTACCCCTCATCTCTGAACTCTTTGATCGCCTCCAAGGTGCCCACATCTTTACTAAATTGGACTTAAGAGGCGCCTATAACCTCATCCGCATCAGAGAGGGGGATGAGTGGAAAACGGCATTTAACACCAGAGATGGACACTTTGAGTATCTGGTCATGCCCTTTGGCCTGTGCAACGCCCCTGCCGTCTTCCAAGACTTTGTTAATGAAATTTTTCGTGATCTGTTATACTCCTGTGTTGTTGTATATCTGGACGATATCCTAATTTTTTCTGCCAATCTAGAAGAACACCGCCAGCATGTCCGTATGGTTCTTCAGAGACTTCGTGACAATCAACTCTATGCCAAAATTGAGAAATGTCTGTTTGAATGCCAATCTCTTCCTTTTCTAGGATATTTGGTCTCTGGCCAGGGACTACAGATGGATCCAGACAAACTCTCTGCCGTCTTAGATTGGCCACGCCCCTCCGGACTCCGTGCTATCCAACGCTTTTTGGGGTTCGCCAATTATTACAGGCAATTTATTCCACATTTTTCTACCGTTGTGGCTCCTATCGTGGCTTTAACCAAAAAAAATGCTGATCCCAAGTCTTGGCCTCCTCAAGCAGAAGACGCCTTTAAACGACTCAAGTCTGCCTTTTCTTCGGCTCCCGTGCTCTCCAGACCTGACCCTTCCAAACCCTTCCTATTGGAGGTTGATGCCTCCTCAGTGGGAGCTGGAGCTGTTCTTCTACAAAAAAATTCTTCCGGGCATGCTGTCACTTGTGGTTTTTTCTCTAGGACCTTCTCTCCAGCGGAGAGGAACTACTCCATCGGGGATCGAGAGCTTCTAGCCATTAAATTAGCACTTGAGGAATGGAGGCATCTGCTGGAGGGATCAAGTTTTCCTGTTATTATCTACACCGACCACAAGAACCTCTCCTACCTCCAGTCTGCCCAACGGCTGAATCCTCGCCAGGCCCGGTGGTCTCTGTTCTTTGCCCGATTTAATTTTGAGATTCACTTTCGTCCTGCCGATAAGAACATTAGGGCCGATGCTCTCTCTCGTTCCTCGGATGCCTCAGAAGTTGAACTCTCTCCGCAACACATCATTCCACCTGACTGCCTGATCTCCACTTCTCCTGCCTCCATCAGGCAAACTCCTCCAGGAAAGACCTTTGTTTCTCCACGCCGACGCCTCGGAATCCTCAAATGGGGTCACTCCTCCCATCTCGCAGGTCATGCGGGCATCAAGAAATCTGTGCAACTCATCTCCCGCTTCTATTGGTGGCCGACTCTGGAGACGGATGTTGTGGACTTTGTGCGAGCCTGCACTATCTGTGCCCGGGATAAGACTCCTCGCCAGAAGCCCGCTGGTTTTCTTCATCCCCTGCCTGTCCCCGAACAGCCTTGGTCTCTGATTGGTATGGATTTTATTACTGATTTACCCCCTTCCCGTGGCAACACTGTTATTTGGGTGGTCGTTGATCGATTCTCCAAAATGGCACATTTCATCCCTCTTCCTGGTCTTCCTTCTGCGCCTCAGTTGGCTAAACAATTTTTTGTACACATTTTTCGTCTTCACGGGTTGCCTACGCAGATTGTCTCGGATAGAGGCGTCCAATTCGTGTCTAAATTCTGGAGGGCTCTCTGTAAACAACTCAAGATTAAATTAAATTTTTCTTCTGCATATCATCCCCAGTCCAATGGACAAGTAGAAAGAATTAACCAGATCTTGGGTGATTATTTGCGACATTTTGTTTCCTCCCGCCAGGATGACTGGGCAGATCTCCTTCCATGGGCCGAATTCTCGTATAACTTCAGGGTCTCTGAATCTTCCTCCAAATCCCCATTTTTCGTGGTGTACGGCCGTCACCCTCTTCCCCCCCTCCCTACCCCCTTGCCCTCTGGTCTGCCCGCTGTGGATGAAATTTCTCGTGACCTTTCCATCATATGGAGAGAGACCCAAAATTCTCTCTTACAGGCTTCATCACGCATGAAGAAGTTCGCGGATAAGAAAAGAAGAGCTCCTCCCGTTTTTTCCCCTGGAGACAAGGTATGGCTCTCCGCTAAATATGTCCGCTTCCGTGTCCCTAGCTACAAGTTGGGACCACGCTATCTTGGTCCTTTCAAAATTTTGTGTCAAATTAATCCTGTCTCTTATAAACTTCTTCTTCCTCCTTCTCTTCGTATCCCTAATGCCTTTCACGTCTCTCTTCTCAAACCACTCATCCTCAACCGTTTTTCTCCCAAATCTGTTCCTCCCACTCCTGTTTCCGGCTCCTCGGACATCTTCTCTGTCAAAGAGATCTTAGCTTCCAAAAAGGTCAGAGGGAAAACTTTTTTTTTAGTGGACTGGGAGGGTTGTGGTCCTGAAGAGAGATCCTGGGAACCTGAGGACAACATCCTAGACAAAAGTCTGCTCCTCAGGTTCTCAGGCTCTAAGAAGAGGGGGAGACCCAAGGGGGGGGGTACTGTTACGCCGAGCGCTCCGGGTCCCCGCTCCTCCCCGGAGCGCTCGCTTCACTCTCCCCGCTGCAGCGCTCCGGTCAGATCCACTGACCCGGGGCGCTGCGATTCCGCTGCCAGCCGGGATGCGATTCGCGATGCGGGTAGCGCCCGCTCGCGATGCGCACCCCGGCTCCCGTACCTGACTCGCTCTCCCTCGGTCCTGTCCCGGCGCGCGCGGCCCCGCTCCCTAGGGCGCGCGCGCGCCGGGTCTTTGCGATTTAAAGGGCCACTGCGCCGCTGATTGGCGCAGTGATTCCAATTAGTGTCTTCACCTGTGCACTTCCCTATATCACCTCACTTCCCCTGCACTTCCTTGCCGGATCTTGTTGCCATTGTGCCAGTGAAAGCGTTCCTTGTGTGTTCCTAGCCTGTGTTCCAGACCTCCTGCCGTTGCCCCTGACTACGATCCTTGCTGCCTGCCCCGACCTTCTGCTACGTCCGACCTTGCTTCTGTCTACTCCCTTGTACCGCGCCTATCTTCAGCAGCCAGAGAGGTTGAGCCGTTGCTAGTGGATACGACCTGGTCACTACCGCCGCAGCAAGACCATCCCGCTTTGCGGCGGGCTCTGGTGAAAACCAGTAGTGGCTTAGAACCGATCCACTAGCACGGTCCACGCCAATCCCTCTCTGGCACAGAGGATCCACTACCTGCCAGCCGGCATCGTGACAACAGCTCCCGGGACGTGAGTCATCAGAGAGCAGTTAGACAGAAAACAGCAACTCAACTTCAGAAGCTAATAACTATTGGAAGGATTAAGATTTTTTAATAGAAGTAATTTACAAATCTGTTTAACTTTCCGGAGCCAGTTGATATATAAAAAAAAATTTTGGCCTGGAATACCCCTTTAATAGTGAAACGATGGACAACAACAGCTCAGTGCTATGTGCAAGGCATCCTGCAGCAATATGTTTGACCTCTCATGGCAGGGCTTCAAACCCGCATTTTTCAGCAGGAAAATTTTGTCCATACACAACAAGGGTTTCCTAGGTATATCTTTGTTAGATTGCAACACTTCCTTGGTTTTCCTGTTTACCAAATTTATTGCCAGCCAAGAATAAATGGACAGCCAGCTTTAGCAACCTATAAGTGTGCAGGGTCTACGGGCCTAGCTGCAACATCTGTGGGAAACTGTGCCGCAGGATGCTATACAAGACCCCCATGCCCAACCATATCTTATCTTATATTCAGGCTAGAGGTTTCATGTGACTTATATTGTTGATTAATAGGCAACGATCAAATTGGTGTTTACATAATAACCCAACTTTTTACCTTGGAACCCCACAAATAGGTTATTCATCAGGGTCCTCAGAATTATTGCCAGGTGGTTGAACAGGAAATGAATGTGGATTTTGACTGAAATGCAGAAGGTGGAAAAGCAGAAGAACCAGGCACAGGATAGGATAACAGGTACCCGGCAGCTTGAAGCAGTACATAAGACAGGAAACTGGAACAGAACCTGAAGTAACTGAACTGTCAGTCTGTCTATAGGCAGTAAGGGAAAGTACGGCTTGGGTTTGTATAGTAAACATTGAGCTCATCTGAAACAGTTACAAAGCAACAAAGCTCAAACCATGATAAATTAACTAATGCATTGCAGCAGGGACATGGCACGGTCATGTGAAAAAAAGAGAACAAAAAAACAGTATTAAATCAGAGCAACGGTCTTCCAATTTCATGGCAGTGCAAGCACCAAAAGAAGGCAAAACAGCAGGCAGATAATAGGGCCCTTCCCTAAGGGTATTTTCACACTGAGGAATTGGCAAGGAATTCTATCTTAAAAATTCCGCCGCAGAATTTCTGTTTTTTTTTTGACGGAATTGACTCAGAATATAGGAAGAACCTTTTTTTTTTTTTTTTTTTTTTGCTGGATGACAACCACCAATTAGAATTTCCCTTTTTTTTTGCCAGAATTTCTACACTAATTCTGTGCAAATTCCATACGAAAATGCGTTCGGCAGAAAAAAAAATTAACATTGCGGTTTATGGGAATTTGGAGGTGGATTCCGCATGAAGAAAGAACATGTTCATTCTTCATGCGTAATGGAATTCCGCGTCGGAATTTTGCATGCAGAAATTCCTCAGTGTGAACTGAGGAGCGGAATTCAATTCAAATCAATGGGCTTTGGCACTGCATAATGAATTGGAGAGGAATAAGCGGGCGGAATTACTTGTAGAAATTCCTCTCCATTTTCTCAGTGTGAACATACCCTAAATCTTCCCCAGGAGGCTACCTCACTTCCTAAGACAAGGATCAAGGACATCATTTACAGGACCAGACAAGGCAGAACATAAGGAGGGTAAAATGGGGATAACAAACTATGCAAGCACCCCTAGAGACTGTTTAGAGACCTGTTTTTATGTTAATGAATTATACCTTGATTTGTTGGAGAAGTTGCAGATGTATAATTTGTGTGCTGAATTTTTCTATATTTCAAAGTATGTTCTCGCCATTTATTGTGGTTTATTGCCATGCCCTTGTGATGTGAATTTTCACATTTGAATGGATTTTGCACTGTTTTGAATGTGTTGTCTGTTCTAATCAATAGTATCTTAACACTTAATGTTTCGTATCTTTTTATTTTACCAAAGTACTGCCAGGTAATAAGGGATTATTAACATTTACATATACACACATACACACACACACACACACAGCCTACTTAGGATCACTTGAGATAATCATGGTTCCTGTAAAGATAGTCCTGAGTAGAAATAAACGAATCAAGCCTCTCCAACCTGGATTTGACTTTTGAATGTCAGAACATTTCGGCTTGGCTTGGACAATAATAACAGAAGAGATGAGGAACACATTGCGTTTTGGTGCCCAGAGGACAGGAGAAAGTACTGGGGCAGTTGTATGATGTCAGGGTAGACCAGCATTCCTTGCAGTCACATGATGACCCCAGGTTATACAATGACTTGCTGGTTTATGTGTCAATCAGCTCCCAGGCCAATTGGAGACAGCAAAGGGGTAAGAGCAAGCTCTGCAGAAGCCAGAAAGCCTTCTCATATTCTAACCTTTACAAATCTACAGCAGGCTGAGCACAAACTATAATCTATACAATTCTACAGCAAACTAAAACAGCATTAATCTGCGGGACCTCCTGTCCCTATCTGCAGAAGTCTGTGCACTACAAATCCAAGCCAGCAGTGTTTCAGTCCTTAAATAGTATCAAATACAAAGGTCTTTGCAACTGAACAAAGCTGCGGGCTGACCTGCATATTACTAATACAGATTTAAAGTGCTGTGAATGCAGCATAGCAATTTAAAGCGTATATATGTGTATTATCCAGGTTTATTCACACACAAAGTATTTTCACCTGGTTCTAACATAGCGCAAATAAAAGGGCTTAAATTGAACAAACATTAGCGATCAAATGAATTAATTGCACACACAGTATTTCTACCTGGTGATAACATAACAATGCAATTGTCATGAACGACAGATCGACAACCACAGTGCTGATCCCTTCTTGCGCTAAAGTGCATTGGGCGTAAAGGTACACAAATAATACTGTACATAGTCGGGGACAGGTCAAAAACATAACAGGAATAACCAACAGCAAGATAAACCAGGTAGGATATAAATATACAAACAGAGCAGGATATAGAATACTACCGTGTGATCAGGATATTGGCCTAGAGGGAAACAGAAATATAATACACGGAACACAAGACTGAGAACGGGTCATGATAACAAAAAGGAATATTATAAAACCAAACTCCATAACATGGAAGAATATGGGCCAGGACTCTAAACAGTAATATACAAAACCACACTCCATAACATGGAGAAATACGGGTAAGGACTCTAAACAGGAATATACTAAATACAGAGCACGGGTATAAGCAAGACTCACAATGTGAACACAGACTAAGATAACAAGGTTAAAGAGAACTGACATACATAATCCTAAAAAACGACAAATGTACTTAAACCATGCAAACTAAAATCTATCATAAACAGGCATAATAATTAAAAATATTTCTACCTGGTTGAAACATAACAACAGAATAAAAAGCATGTAAATTAAACATACATTAGCCATCTTAAGCACATTTATGTATATTTTCTGGGTTTATTCGCACACACAGTATTCCTACCTGGGGGTAACATACCAACACAGTTAAAAGCAGTGAGAGTAAAAGTTGAATAGTCGATGCATAACAAATCCCGCCCCACAATTTTTTTTTTAAAATAACCTCAAAATCTTTTACAATGAAAAAAATAAATAAAAAGACTGGTAAATAAATTGTTGGACAGGGTATAGGACAGAACACCCCATTCATGTCCTCTGCCAGTAAGGATATTGGTGGAAGTACCAGCACCAGTAAAGGTATCAGCAGCAGCAAGGTGTCTGATAGTAGTAGTAACAGTAGCATCAGCAAAGTTTTCATTGTCTTCCAGGGGTTGTGTGGTTTCAGGGGATAGTACAGCTCTTGTGGACAGGTAGACTGGTTTGAGGTGTTCTCAGGAGGAGGAAGAAGAGTCTAATGAAATGACAGTGATCCAGCTATCAGTGGATTCCTCATTGACTACAGTTACATGATGAGGATGTCAGCAGGCCTGTTTGTCTGCTAAGCTCAGAAGCAGGTAATGATGACGCTGCTGCTGCATCTGCAGGCTTGAGAAAAATGCCATCCAGAGGAGGGGCACAGTCGGGTGGTGGTCTACCTATCACCTATCACCTACTGTATCCTGCCTTGTGGAAATTCTTTACTATCTTACAAGATGCAGGAAACCAGGCCCAGTGCTGTCTCTGCAGAGAGAAAGTAGGGCACAGCCAGGGTCCAACTATGGTAATTAGACCTCTATGTAAGCACACGGAAAGGCATCATATGGCCTGGCTACATGTATTACTAGTTCACCAAGCCTGCTGTCTGGTGGCTACAGCTAACACCACTTCACCACTGCCTGCTGTCCACTGGTTACAGCTACCACTAGTCACCCCTTTGCATAAGCATGTGGACGAGGGAGTTGGCCACTTCATGCAGTTGTCTGTGTGCAGCACTGTGAATGCCACAGCTGCTACTGGCTATTACCAGTCCCACCAGTCTGCCACCTCTTGCTGTACGCAGGCTATTACTGGTCCACCATCTCCTGAGGTACTACTACAAGTCACACCAGTCCGCCATCTCCTTCTGTATGCTGGCTACTGTCATCCAACACCTCCTGATGTACGCTGGCTACTACAACCCACCAATCTGCCACCTCCTGCTGTATGTTGGATACTACAAATCTGCCACCTCCTGCTGTATGCTGGCTGCTAAGATTTCACCACCTCTTTCTGTACACTGGCTACAGTCCGCCATCACCCTTGCTGCTGCTAATTCCAGCCAAGCCTACACGTATACAACCCATGACCCCAAAAAAGAGATATTCTTTTATCGGCTTTTCATCCAAAAGCTAATTCTTCTTCACTATTTTAGGAAAGCAATCCAGTTTAAACTCCCAAAAAGGGATAATTTTTAGAACGCTTAGATAAAGCCATTGCATCTTCTTCATTTGCCTGACTGAAAACATGTTAAAACCCCCAAAAAAGCATAATATTGTTAGATTTCTATCAAATTTAAAACATTTTGAAAAGCAACTTTCTAACTTACTTTGTAGAGGGTCTTTAATTTCGTATTGCAACTCCCCTAAAGGTAGAATTTGGAATCATTATTTAAAAAAATTAAAAAAGCAACTTCCATACTGTGTAGAGGGTTTTAAATTTCATCTTGCAACTCCCCTAAAAGGAGAATTTTAAAATAATTTTCAAAATTAGAAAAATTTACCTAATTTTCAAAATGTTGAAAATTTACTTCTTTATCTTCAAAATATCTAAATAATAAAGAAAAATTACCACTTTAATAGAGGGTCTTTAATTTCATGCAATTTTTACAATTCCCCTAAAAATAGAAATTTACGAAATTGTTGTCAAATTATCAAAAAACCCTTCACTTCTTTACTGTCTACAAGTTCCTGTTGCAAATCCTAAAGGTAGAATTCCATTATATTTTTTTACATTTCTTTTTAAAATTCATCAGTTTCTTCACTATTTTGAGACACAGTCACCAATCCTGTTGCTACTCCCAAAAAGGGACAATTTTTGAACGTTTAGAAAAAGCCATTGCATCTTGCAATACCTCTGTGTACAGTACATTTTAACACCGGCAGGCATCTATCAACAACCAGGGATACTTTATGCAGCTTTATTTTATTCCTAATAAGCATACAGAATCTGACATTTTCTATGCTTAACTAACAGCATTAAACAAGCTGTTAGTTACCATTGGCTACCATATGTTGCCATTATTAAGCCTTAAAACCACTTTTAAACTACTTGAATACATTCCTAACCGTGCAATGCAGGGCTTTAGAGCTCTTAGGCAGTCTTATACGCACCTTATTTAATTGCCGGTTAGTAGTGAACCATGTCGACCGGAACCAAACATTTCCCGAAAGTTTGGCGAGCCCGGCAAATGAAACTTTTGAAAAGTTTGCACATCACTAGTCCTGACTATCTGCCCAACACTGAGCCTGAGGCATGTACTTCAGATAGGAGCAGAGAGGATATATGTTCTTTAACATTTGCAGTCTTTAGGAAGGAGAACAAGCACTTAAATTATTCTGAGAGACGAAGTTGAACAAGTACCTAATAGATACCAGCTGTATACAGGATCTGCAGACCTTATCAGTGTTTATATACAGGACCATATAGTGATAGATACCAGCTGTACACATAATCTGTATACTATAAAAGTGATTATATAAAGGACCATATAGTTTTAGATACCAGCTGTACATAGGATCTACAGACCATATATATAAGTGATTATAGTTACACACAGGGACTCAAAGGTTGCTGTCGTTTTCTTTTCTGTTCGGCTCAAACCGCCATGACAACTTCTTCCAGCCAAAACCTCTTTCAGCTTCTGCAGGACAAACATCTTAGACTTTTACAATGCCCTCCCTACCTCCACACAAACATCCAACCTATGGGGCCCCAAACTATATTATTGCCCCCTTGGTGTCCTGCAAAGTAAAAGTGAATAGGTTACAAGGTTCTATTTGGTAGGTATAGCTCCCACAGTAGGCAGGTATTTTCTCCATTAGGGAGGTACAGTATGCATGTCCCACAGTAGTTTTATAGTTTCCAATTCAAGTATTACTCCAATACCCAGTAGATAAATACATTGTAGGTAGGTAGCCAGGTAGGTATGTACTATTATATAAAGGTACTACTAATGTAAGTAGTAAGGTAGCTGGGAATCCAGGTAGGTTGCTAGGTAGCCAGGTATGCAGGTAGATAAGTATGCAAGTAGCTAGGCAGGTAGCCAGGAAGGTTAGTTATTAGTTAGGTAGCCAGGTAGGAAGGTATGTAGCTAGTAAGGTAGGTAGGTATCTCTGGTTGTTGTAACTCCTAAAGGTAGAATTCCATTAGATTTTTTAAATTTCTTTTTAAAATTCATCAGTTTCTTCACTATTTTGAGACACAGTCACCAATCCTGTTGCTACTCCCAAAAAGGGACAATTTTTGAACGTTTAGAAAAAGCCATTGCATCTTGCAATACCTCTGTGTACAGTACATTTTAACACCGGCAGGCATCTATCAACAACCAGGGATACTTTATGCAGCTTTATTTTATTCCTAATAAGCATACAGAATCTGTCATTTAAACAAGCTGTTAGTTACCATGGGCTACCATATGTTGCCATTATTAAGCCTTAAAACCACTTTCAAACAACTTGAATACATTCCTAACAGTGCAATGCAGGGCTTTAGAGCTCTTAGGCAGTCTTATACGCACCTTATTTAATTGCCGGTAAGCAGTGAACTATGTCGACCAGAAACAAACATTTCCCGAAAGTTTGGCTAGCCCGGCAAATTAAACTTTTAAAAAGTTTCCACATCACTAGTCCTGACTATCAGCCCAACCCTGAGGCATGTTCTTCAGATAGGAGCAGAGAGGATATTTGTTCTTTAAAGGGGTTCTCCGGTGCTTACACATCTTATCCCCTATCCATCGGCTTGCATTGAGGGGCGGAGCATGACGTCACACGGATGCGGAGGCGTGACGTCACACGCCGCCGACCCGGTGGTCGCCCGTAATCAGACCCGGAGCGAACACGCTACGGGAAATGATTACAAACGAGGTGCTGCGTGCTTGATCCCGGGGGTCCCCAGCGTCCTTTGGATAGGGATAAGATGTGTAAGCACCGGAGAACCCCTTTAACATTTGCGGTCTTTAGGAAGGAGAACAAGCATTTAAATTATTCTGAGAGACAAAGTTGAACAAGTACCTAATAGATACCAGCTGTATACAGGATCTGCAGACCTTATCAGTGTTTAAATACAGGACTATATAGTGATAGATACAAGCTGTACACATAATCTGTATACTATAAAAGTGATCATATAAAGGACCATATAGTTGTAGATACCAGCTGTACACAGGATCTACAGATCACATATATAAGTGATTATAGTTACACCCAGGGACTCAAAGGTTGTTGTCGTTTTCTTTTCTGTTCGGCTCAAACCGCCATGACAACTTCTTCCAGCCAAAATCTCTTTCAGCTTCTGCAGGACAAACATCTTAGACTTTTGCAATGCCCTCCCTACCTCCACACAAACATCCCACCTATGGGGCCCCAAACTATATTAATGCCCCCTTGGTGTCCTGCAAAGTAAAAGTGAATAGGTTACAAGGTTTTATTTGGTAGGTATATCTCCCACAGTAGGCAGGTATTTTCTCCATTAGGGAGGTACAGTATGCATGTCCCATAGTAGTTTTATAGTTTCCTATTCAAGTATTACCCCAATACCCAGTAGGTAAATACATTGGTAGGTAGGTAGCCAGGTAGGTATGTACTATTATATAAAGGTACTACTAATGTAAGTAGTAAGGTAGCTGGGAATCCAGGTAGGTTGCTAGGTAGCCAGATATACAGGTAGATAAGTATGCAAGTAGCTAGGCAGGTAGCCAGGAAGGTTTATTATTAGTTAGGTAGCCAGGTAGGAAGGTATGTAGCTAGTAAGATAGGTAGGTATCCCTGGTTGTTGATAGCCAGGTAGCTAGGTAGGTAGGTAGATAGCCAGGTAGATAGGTAATTATGTAGATAGGTAGCTATGTAGGTAAGTATAAAGCTAGGTAGCCAGGTAGGTAGACAGATAACTATGTAGGTACGAAGCTAGGAAGCCAGATATGTAACTATGTAGCCAGATTAGTAGCTAGGTAGCCAGGCAAGTAGGTATGTGTGTAGGTATCTAGGCAGGTAGCTAGGAAGCTAGGTAGGCATCTAGGTAGGTAGGTTCTTAGATAAGTAGCTAGGTAGGTAGTTATTTTGCTAGATTGGCAAATAGTTAGCTAGGTAGGAAGCAAGGTAGGTAGCTAGTTAGGTAGGTATGTATGTATGTATGTAGGTAGCAAGGTAGGTTGCTCTGAAGGTATATAAGTAGGTAGCTAGATAGGTATGTAGGCAGGTACATAAGAAGGTAGCCAGGTAGTTAGGTAGATAGCTATGTAGTTAGGTATATAGGTAGATAGCTAGGAAGGTAAGCAGCCAGGTAGCTATGTAGGAAGGAAGCGCGGTAGCCAGATAAGTATCTAGGTAGCCAGGTAGGTATGTATGTAGGTGGCTAGGTAGGTAGCAAGGTAGGTAGCTATCTAGGTACGTAGGTTGCTAGGTATATAGTCAGGTAGGTAGGTAATCAGGTAGATAGGCATGTATATAAGTAGGAATCTATGTAGGCAGGTATGTTATTAGGTAGTCAGGAAAGTAGGTAGCCAGGTAGTAATGTAATTAGGTAGAAAGATAAGTAGCTAGGTAGCCAGGTTATTAGACATGTATGTAGGTAGTTAGTTTGGTGCAAAGGTAGGTAGTCATCTAGGTAGGTAGGTTGCTAGGTAGGTATCAAGGCAGGTATCTAGCTAGGTAGGTAATCATGTAGGTACCTAGATTGGTAGCCAGGTATATAGGATTGTATGTAGATAGCTAGTTAGGTTGCTATGTAGGTAGGTTCATAAGTAGGTACCCAGGTAGATAGCTAGGTAGCCAAAGTTGTGAGAGAACACACTAAGTGTACTATTCCCAGTTTGCTCTCTGGATTAAGTGTTTAGACCCCGACTAATAAAATCTTTTGATCTGACTTGATATATTAAATATTTTTTTCTAAAGGGCAGGTACATGGCTGAGAAATAATGATTTAAACTGAATCTGATACCCAACCCCCCTCAAAACCCCCCAAAAAAGAGGGCTATAGTGTGGGTAAACCTGGTTAAAAAGAGGTACAACTCACCTGGATCTGTGGTGTGGTTTTGGAGATCCTGACTGTATACTCAAACTACGGCCCACGGGCCACATGCGGCCCACCGAGGACATTTATCCGGCCCACCGGGCAGGGCCGCCATCACGGATGCCTCCGGGGATGGCTGTCTCTTTAAATTTGCAATGGCAGGCAGGAGGTCCTACTTACTCCCACACGGCCACTGCGCATTAATACAGCCACCGCATAGTAGTGCTGTGGTGGAGCAGAGGACAGTCTCTGCTGCTTGCCTACAGACTCAACAAGGTGTGCTGCAGCTCCGCTGGTTGGCTAGCGCTAAGGTGAGTGGTGGCAGTAGTGGGAAATAAGCACTAGAGCGGCACCATAAATGTATATAACAAATATATATAAAATACAATGTGATCATTTGGGGCTGGGGAGGCCCAGAGGCGGAGGTGAGCAGAACTAAATAGTGCAGGTGGCAGCCTGGCAGGTAGCTGAGCTGGGCTCTACTGCCTGGGCAAAAGATATGATGAGGAGGCATTGAGGCATAAACTATATGGGGCCAGCAATTAGCAGCAAAAATGGGCGTACAACAACTATATAGGGGCAAGTTGTGCCCTGGCCCATAGATTTGTTGTAGGCCCCTCTTTGCTAATAGTTTTCCCCCCATATAGTTGTAGGCCTATCTGAGAGGGGCCTACCACAACTATGGGGGCAACTAATAACAGAGGAGCCTACCCAAATTATATGGAGCCTCCTATGTAGTTTGGGAAGGCCTCTCCTTTCATAGTTGCTGCTTCCATATAGTTTGGGTAGGCCCCTCTGTTAAAGGGCACCCGCACTAGTTTGAGCCTGGGGTAAAAGCAGAGTTCCACCGGACTGCATTGATGGACACTGATCAGACTGCATTGATGGCCAGTGCAGTCTGTACATCTCTGTGTGGGCCAAGTTATTGCTGGCATATTGTTTTTGTAGCGCTGTATATCTCTCTCTCTCTCTCTCTCTATATATATATATATAAATATATATATTTATATTACTTGTTACTCATTTTAAATATTGTATTTGTCCCGTTTTGTTTCTTCACTTGAAAATAAGATATATGCAGTGTGCATAGGAATTTGTTCATAGTTTTGTTTTCTTTTTTTAACTATAGTCCGGCCCGCCAACGGTTTGAGGGACAGTGAACTGGCCTCCTGTTTAAAAAGTTTGAGGACCCCTGGTATACAGGCACTAATCCCTTCTGCGCAATGGAGGCGGAAGCTTCCTTGCCCCATCCCCTTTTGCTCTAATATCCCCACCCACCTTGTGTTCACATGAGCCAAGGGTCTATGAATATTTTTAAAAAAACAGTAACAGCTTAGTAGATCTCTATCTAACATTACTCTCCAAAGCGTTTATGTAATTTTACATTGTGAAGCAACTCCTAATATGGTCAAAGTGAAAAATACTCGTCTTTATCCTCGTAAAACAAGCTAGAGAGAGCAACATAAAATATAGGGCTTGTTTTTTATGCGGAACCAATTGTACTTTGCAATGACAACATCCATTTTACCACAAAATCTATTGTGAAACAAAAAAAAAAAAAACATATTTCTAACCTACAGAATAAAAAAACTATTTCTACTATGAGAACACAAGGCTTAATAATAAGCTGATACTTCCTGTTCTGTAAAGATTCCTCATGGGGGGTGGGGGGTGGGGTGGTATAGAGGGTTACTGATGCATAGAGTCTGCAATTGCTGTGATCCTGCTGTGAGCAAAAAGGTAATAAACAGCATGATCACAGCAATTGTTACATCACAAATGCATCCGTGGTCTAAGCATTGAATTGCTCATAATAATGATGAAACAGCACCATGTCCATAGTAGGAACACAAGCATTAATGTGAGGGACAGGTTTGTGGGTGGTGAAAGATAAGATTTTACCTTTGCGTAATGTGAACCCTCTTGAGGAGGAAGACATGCTATCAAATAGCATATGTTATTGAAATTACACTTATAACAATTAAAAAGAATTTATATTTACATACCTCGCTCCCTTGGGGATTTCCCTGTAAAGTCTTTCAGTCCCCTGCTGAACGTTCTCGTGGCTACATCCAAGATAGACTTGTCTTGCGCAGTAACGGTCGACGCAGCCAATCTCTAGCTGCAGCGGTGTCCTGCCTCAGTCAATAATTGGTTGAGCAGGCCACCACTGCCGAAATGAGTCAGTATAGGGTGTAGCGTTCCGTGGGGGACCAGAACATTTCAGAGGGGATCCCTGGGGGAGCCAGGTAGATAAGTATGTGTCAAGAATGTGACAAATGTTCAAAATATACTGTGCCTCCTGTAAACATTAGTAATAATGGGGCCTATCCTCAGAACTATCAAGTGCTAAGGCTTAGCAGTCAATTCATTATTGATTTAATGAAGAGGGTCTGAAAGTGAGCCAAAGGGAACAGATAGTGAAAAATTGTCCATGAGACACAACTGAGAAACTTTGTTTAAAAATTAAATACACTACATCCTACCATAAAATTGACAGTAACATGTGACAGCAATAAAATACAATTTTTGGATGTGGAAATAAGTAAAAACGAAAATAAAAATATATTTCATTCCACACTATTTGTTAAAAGCACAGACAAAAATAATATGCTACATAAAAAAAGTTTCCACAATCCCAATATTTTTAAAGGTTTACCAAAAAGTCAGTACATTCGAGCTAAAAGAATAATTAATAACCAGGAAGAATTCGAAAAAAATAGAAAAATTATTACAGAAAAGTTTATGAATAGAGGCTACTCCAAAAACAAATTAAAGAAAATCGAGGAAGAAGTAGTCCTCTTAGACAGAAAGGATTTATTATAGAAAAAAGAAAAAAAGAGAACTATAACTGACAGAGTAATGTACATTGGTACATATGACAGACACATTAATTTGATTTAAAAAAAAAACTATAAATAAATATTGGGGCATAATAAAATCAGATCCCAAATATGGTAAATTATTTAAAGAACCTCCCATGTATGTATATAATTGAGGCAAGGCAATTAGGAACATATTGATACGTGGAGACATAACAACCAAGAAAAAAGATTGCCAAACATTTTTGGGGTCTAAACGAAAAGGAACGTACCCATGTTTAACATGTTCACATTGTAATAATGCAATAAAAGGTGAGAATATCTATCATCCTAAAAAAGGTTTCAAAATTTCTAGCCGTGGCTTTTTCACCTGTAATACGGAAAATGTTATTTACATGTTAAAATATAACTAGTAGGAAAATTAAAGTAAGATTAACTGAACATAAAAATAACATTAGGAAAGCATTAAATTCTAAAATAGTGAGTGAATCAACTTAATTCAATGAAACCACAGTTGCCAGACACTTCCTTAACATGAACCATAATATAAATGAATCGCGATGGCATATATAAGAACAAATTCACACCGACACAAATGACGACAAAAATCGCAAGCGTCTCTTGCAAAGAGAAGCATATTCGATTACTTATTTTGAAACAATCTCCCCGTCCGGCTTAAATGAAGTCTTTAGTTATAAAGCTTTTTTTTTTTTTTTTTTTTTTTTTTTTTTTTATAAAACTATATTTGCTATCTAGTGCATAAAGAAGGAACATTCACATATATTTTTTGAAATATATCTTTAGAAAAATGATCTATATGTGGACTTTTGTGCCTAGTAAATTCACTCTTATATTAAGAGTGAACATATGAAAGAAAAAATATATATAATATTAACTACAATCAGTCTGTTAAAGATAGATTACCTGATTATCAACAGATGTGCACTTTCCTTTATTATGCTCTGGAAATCCAGGATCTAGTACGCATGAGTAAGGGGGCGGTCCCCCGAAACCTCGCGTAATACCCTGATGGCTCCCAACTAGTGTGTAAGACCTCTGCTAGGATGGATGTTTGCCTTTTACCATCTAAAAGCTGTGAAAAAACTGCAGAACGTATAGAATAAAACCGAAAAGAAAAAGAATTCATCTAACCGTGAGTGTCTGAGTTTTTTCAAAGAACAGTTTATAGCCCATACATTTCTATTGTAAATACAACTGAGAAACTTTCTCACACCATTGAGCAATTGTGGGAGGGGTGGTTGATCTCCAGTGTTTTGGAATAAGTTGTCTAGCGACTGAGAGTAGTTGTGTGACCAAACATGTAGAAATAGGATAAAAAGCAGAAGGCATCCCAAGAAGAATTCAAGCAACAAAGATACAGAGGTCAGTACAACTTTCCACATACACAAACCACACAGTTCAGCTCACAAGAGGATAATGGATGGAACAATAGAGACATGCGGGGTGCTCAATCTCTGGAAAAACCTTGAATGATTCACAAATACTGGAAGAAGTAATGAGAGGCCACTTACCGTAGGTTGTGCTCTGGTACTTTATTATCTTCGTGCAGGTAAATCCAACAAGATCAGACAAGGTGCTGAAAAAAAGCTGCCATAACAGTTGCTGTTGCACACCACTATGGAGCTTCATCAGACTTCAATGCTCAGGAGAGTGCCTATCTCAGTCCCACACCTCCAACAGCAATCAGGAAAGAACAGCAGGAGTCCCATTCCAGCAAGAGTACAATTTGTATGAACTGTCCTGTATATGGATGCAAGGAGAAAAGTCATGTGAGTGTCGAGGAAAAAATCTGACCTGTTCTTAATTCATATTCAATTAATTTTCCCACTGAGAAATGTATTTAGGTTTGCAATAAGGAGCAATGGGAATCAAATAAGAGTAAAGCTTACGCATTATTTTAATAGGAAAATTGCTTACGAAACTTAGAAACTAAAGATGTATAATTTTGTTTATAAAAGCCCCTAAAAGCCTAACATTCCTCTATGGCCAAGGTCTTAGTAAAGTAAAAGAATTTAAAAAAAAATGACACTGGAACAGAGAACGCTCAAAGCATCTCATCTGCAAATGCAGAGGTCTTATGCTCAAAAGAGTTAATCTGTAAACCCAAAGTGTGTGGAATCTGTCTGTCTCCATAATCATAATAAAAGTATGGTGTTTGTGTTCCAATGCAGCTCCAATGACAATGGAGTTTTCATGCAGCTTTGGTGACTATGGGGGAGATTTATCAAAACCAGTGCAGAGGAAAAGTTGCCCAGTTGCCTATAACAATCAGATCGCTTCTTTCCCTTTGCAGAGGCATTGTTAAAAATGAAACAGCAACATTTAACCCCTTAAGGGCTCAGCCCATTTTGGCCTTAACCCCTTAAGGACGCATGGTGTACCCATACACCCCCGTTTACGAGTCCTTAAGGACTCAGGGCGTACAGGTATGCCATGCATTTCTCCACTCTCTGCCGGTCGCCGGGCGGGAACCGGAGTGGGATGCCCGCTGAAATCATTCAGCAGGCATCCCGTGACAATGCCTCGGGGGATCCTTAGACCCCCCCATGTTGGCGATCGCCGCAAATCGCCGATCTGAATTTGCGGCGATTCTGGGCTGATCGGGTCTCTGGTGACCTGATAGCCAAGAAAATAGGGATGATCGGAGCTGTCTGAGACAGCTCCAACCATTCTGAAGGATAGGAGTGAGGTGGCAGTGGTGCCACCTCCTCCTATCCCCTGCCATTTGTCATTTAGGAATAACTGACCAATGGCAGGAGGGGGGGGGGGGGGCGGAAGGTTCAAAGTTGAAATCCCCGCTCTGCCCGCCCCTGGATGTCGGGGCAGAGCGGGGAGAAGATGGCAGTGGGTACCGGAGTGCAGGAGGAGGCAGCGGGACCGGCGATCGCCGTGGGCAGTGGCAGGATTGGCAGCAGTAAGGAGGCAGTGGTAGCCAAGCAATGGTGGAGGCAGCAGTGAAGATCAGTGGTAAGTGATCTTCACTGCTGCCTTCTAAGAGTTGGCAAAATACAGCATGCCCAGACAAACTTTGGCAGTTGTAGTTTTGCAACATCTGGAAGAGCACAGTTTGGAGGCCACTATACAGTGGTGCCCAAACTGTAGCGCTCCAGATGTTGGAAAACTACAACTCCAAGCATGCCCAGACTGCCCAGGCATGCTGGGAGTTGTAGTTCTGTAACATCTGGCCCTTCAGATGTTGCCGAACTACAACTCCCATGATGCCTGGGCAGTCTGAGCATGCTTGGAGTTGTAGTTTTGCAACATCTGGAGGGCTACAGTTTAGACACCACTACAACAGGTGTCTCCAAACTGTTTTCCTCCAGTTGTTGCATAACTACAACTCCCAATATGCCCTTCGGCTGTCTGGGCATGCTGGGAGCTGTAGTTTTGCAACAACTGGAGGCACACTGGATTGGAAACATTGTCTGTTTCCTAACTCAGTGTTTCCCAAACCGTGTGCCTCCTGCTGTTGCAAAACTATAACTCCCAGCATGCACTGACAGACCATGCATGCTGGAAGTTGTAGTTTTGCAACAGCTGGAGGTACACAGGTTAGGAAACACTGAGTTTAGTGAGTTAAGTAAAAAACTCTCAGTGTTTTTCAACCAGTGTGCCTTCAGCTGTTGCATAACTACAACCCCCAGCATGCAAGGACAGACAAATGGCATGCTGGAAGTTGTAGTAGTATGCCTCCAGCTGTTGCATAAATACAAGTCCCACCATGCCCTTCAGCTGTCACTGCATGCTGAGAGTTGTAGTTTTTGCAACAGCTAGAGGCACACTGGTTGCGAAACACAGAGTTTGTTACCTAACTCAGTGTTTTGCAACAAGTGTACCTCCAGCTGTTGCATAACTACAACCCCCAGCATGCACGGACAGCCAAAGGGCATGCTGGGAGTTGTAGTTTTGCAACAGCTGGAGGTTTACCCCCCCCATGTTAATGTACAGGGTACATTCACACGGGTGGGGATTTACAGTGAGTTTCTCGCTGCACGTTTGAGATGCAGAAAATTTTCCGCTGCAGTGAACCCCTGCCTGTGTGAATGTACCCTAAGAACACTACACTACAAAAAATAAAGAGTAAAAAGCTACATATACACATATCCCTACACATTTACCCCCCTCCCCCCCAATGAAAATGAGAAATGTCAGGTACTGCAGTTTCTAACATGGAGCCTCCAGCTGTTGCAAAACAACACCTCCCAGTGTTGCCGGACAGCCATTGACTGTCCAGGCATGCTGGGAGTTTTGCAACAGCTGGAGGCACCCTGTTTGGGAAACACTGCCGTAAGGGTAATTTACATATTGGAGGCAAGTCTAATTCTCTCATCCGGGTCCGTCCCCATACAAATCCCTAATTTAGGCGCTCTCTCACTTCGGAGCCCTGTCGAATTTCAAGGCAACAGTTTCGGGCCACATATGGGGTATTTCCGTACTCGGGAGAAATTGCCTAACAAATCTTGGGGGGCTTTTTCTCCTTTTACCCTTTATGAAAAGGTAAATTTGGGGTCTGCTCCAGCATTTTATTGTAATTTTTATTTTTTTTACACTAACATGCTAGTGTTGCCCTATATTTTTCATTTTCACAAGAAGTAAAAGGAAAAAAAGACCCCCAAAATTTGTAACACAATTTCTTCTGAGTATGGAAATACCCATTATGTGGACGTAAAATGCTCTGCGTGCGCACAACAAGGCTCAGGAGTGAGAGTGCACTATGTACATTTGAGGTGATTTTCACAGGGGTGGCTGATCACTACAGCGGTTCTGACATAGGCGCAAAAAGAAAAACACCCACACGTGACCCCATTTTGGAAACTACACCCCTCACGGAATGTAACAACACCCCACAGGTGTTCGAAGAATTTTCTTTAAAGTTGGACGTGAAAACAAAAATTTGCTTTTTTTCCACTAAAATGCTGGTGTTATCCCACATTTTTCATTTTCACAAGGGGTAATAGGAAAAAAGCCCCCCAAAATTTGTAACCCCATTTCTTCTGAGAATGGAAATGCCCCAAATGTGGATGTAAAGTGCTCTGCGGGCGAACTACAATGCTCAGAAGAGAAGGAGTGCCATTGGGTTTTTGGAGAGAGAATGTGTCTGGAATTGAAGGCCATGTGTGTTTACAAAGCCCCCGTGGTGCCAGAACAGTGCTCCCTCTGCACATGTGACCCCATTTTGGAAATTACACCCCTCAAGGAATGTAATAAGGGGTACAGTGAGCATCTACACCCCACAGGTGTCTGACAGATTTTTTGAACAGTGGTCCGTGAAAATGTAATTTCCCAGTGTTCAAAAGATCTGTCAAATGCCAGTGGGGTGTAAATACTCACTGCACCCCTTATTAAATTCTTTGAGTGGTGTAGTTTCCAAAATGGGGTCACATGTGGGGGGTTTCTGCTGTTCTGGCATCATGGGAGGTTTGTAAATGCACATGGCCCCTGACTTCAATTTCAGCAAAATTCTGTCTCCAAAAGTCCAATGGCCCTCCTTCTATTCTGAGACCTGTAGTATGCCAGCAGAGCATCCACAAATGGGGCATTTTCTTAATCGGGAGAAATTGGGCTTCAAAGTTTGGGGTCCATTTTCTCCTATTATTCCTTGTAAAAAAGAAAAATTTGTGGTAACCCCATTATTTTAGTGTTAAAAATCTAATTTTCCATTTTCACGTCCAACTTCAAGGCAAAGTCTTCAAACACCTGTGGGGTGTTAAGGCTCACTATACCCCTTGTTATGTTCTTTGAGGGGTATAGTTTCCAAAATAGTATGCCATGTGTTTTTTTTTTTTTTTTTTTTTGCTGTTCTGGCACCCTGGGGAATTCCTAAATGCAACATGCCCCCCAAAAACCATTTCAGCTAAATTTTCTTTCAAAAAGCCAAATTTAGCTCCTTCTCTTCTGAGCATTGTAGTGCACCAGCAGAGCACTTAACGTCCACATATGGGGCATTTTCTTAATCGGGAATAATTGGGCTTCAAATTTTGGGGTCCATTTTCCCCTATTACCCCTTGTGAAAAAGATACATTTGTGGTAACACCATCATTTTAGTGTTAAAAATAAAATTTTCCTTTTTCACGTCCAACTTCAAGGCAAAGTCGTCAAACACCTGTGAGGTGTTAAGGCTCACTATATCCCTTGTTACGTTCCTTGAGGGGTGTTTCCAAAATACTATGCCATATGGGGGGATTTTTGCTATTCTGGCACCATGGGGCTTCCTAAATGCAACATGGCCCCAAAAACCATGACAGCAAAATACGTTTTAAAACATATCAGTTTTTCTTTCCCTCTTGAGCCATGTTGTAAACCTGCAGAGCACTTTTTGTCAACATATGAGATATTTCCATACCTCATATTTTATTTTATTTTTTATTTTTTTATTTGAAAAAGAGGAAATGGGGGGGGGGGGGGTGATTAAAACTTTTATTGGGGAGGGGCTTATTCACATTTATTATTTTTTTTTCTTTTTACTTTCTTTTCCTAGTCCCCATAGGGGGCTATACCATGCAATCTTTTGATTGCATACACTGTTCAATGCTGAGCATTAGCTCAGCATTGATCAGTGTTATTGGTGCTCTGCTGACTCCAGTCTGCCATGACTGGATTGGAGCATCAGATCACTGATTGGACAGCGAGGAGGCAGATAAGGACCTTACTGCCGTCCTCTCAGCTGACTGGGACATTGTGATTTCACCGCAATAGTCCCAATCAGCTCCGCTGGGCTGCTGGGATAATTTTCTTCACATTTCAGACGCTGCGATCAACTTTGATCACGACATCTAAAGGGTTAATGGCATGTATTGGGCTGATTGACAATCTCTGACATTAAACCTATCACGCCCCCTCCCATAGGCTTGCATTCAGGGGGCGGAGCATGACATCCCACGGGGGCGGGGCCGTGACATCACAATGCTCTGGCCCCTGTGATCGCCAGTAATAAGATCCGGAGCGAACGTTCTCTGGGGACTGATTCTAACGGGGTGATGCGTGCAAGATCACGAGATCCCCAGCGGCGGGACCCCCGCGATCAGGCATCTTATCCCCTATCATTTGGATAGGGGATAAGATGACTTAGTGCCGGAGTACCCCTTTAAAGACAGTATTTATTGTATATTTATTTATTATATCAAAGGATAGGGGATAAGATGTCAGATCGCCGCGGTCCCGCTGCTGGGGAGCCCTGGGATCCCCGCTGTGGCACCGCGTTCTCATTACAGCACAGAGGGAGTTCGCTCTGCACCTAATGACGGGCAATACGGGGGACGGAGCAGTGTGACGTCATGGCTCTGCCCCTCGTGACATCACGGTCCGTCCCCTTAATGCAAGTCTATGGGAGGGGGCGCGAAGACCACCACGCCCCCTCCCATAGACTTGCATTGAAAGGGGCGGGCCGTGACGTCACAAGGGGCGGAGCCATGACGTAACGATGCTCCGGCCCCTGTACTGCCCGTCATTACGTGCAGAGCGAACTTGCTGCTGTAATGAGAGCGCGGTGCCGCAGCGGGGATCCCAGGGCTCCCCAGCAGCGGGACCGCGGCGATCTGACATCTTATCCCCTATCCTTTAGATAGGGGATAAGATGTCTAGGAGCGGAGTACCCCTTTAAGTACCAGGACGCAAGGGCATACCCATACACCCTGCGTCCTTAACAGGTTAAAGGGGTTATCCAGGAAAAAAATTTTTTATATATAAACTGGCTCCAGAAAGTTAAACAGATTTGTAAATTACTTCTATTAAAAAATCTTAATCCTTTCAGTACTTATGAGCTTCTGAAGTTGATTTGTTCTTTTCTGTCTAAGTGCTCTCTGACAACAAGTGTCTCGGGAATCGCCCAGTTTAGAAGCAAATCCCCAAAGCAAACCTCTTCTAAACTGGGCGGCTCCAGAGACACATGTCATCAGAGAGCACTTAGACAGAAGAGAACAACTCAACTTCAGAAGCTCATAAGTACTGAAAGGATTAAGATTTTTTAATAGAAGTAATTTACAAATCTGTTTAACTTTCTGGAGCCAGTTGATATTTTAAAAAAAGTTTTTCCTGGATAACCCCTTTAACCTGTTAAGGACGCAGGGTGCATGGGTACGCCCTTGCATCCTGGCACTTAAAGGGGTACTCCGGCGCTAAGACATCTTATCCCCTATCCAACAGATAGGAGATAAGATGCCTGATCGTGGGGGTCCCTCCGCTGGGGACCCCCATGATCTTGCACGCATCACCCTGTTAGAATCAGTCCCTGGAGAACGTTCGCTCCGGGTCTGATTACTGGCGATCACAGAAGCCAGAGCATTGTGACATCACGCCTCCGCCCCCGTGGGATGTCACGCTCCGCCCCCTGAATGCAAGCCTATGGGAGGGGGCGTGACAGTTTTAATGTCGGAGATCATCAATCAGGCCAAAACATGGCATTAACCCTTTAGATGCCGTGATCAAAGTTGATCGCAGCGTCTGAAATGTGAAGAAAATTATCCCAGCAGCCCAGCGGAGCTGATTGGGACCATTGCGGTGAAATCACAATGTCCCAGTCAGCTGAGAGGACAGACGTTAAGATGTTACATGACAAGTGCTGATCCTGTTATGCCCCCACATCTACAGCTTTCTCTTTTCTTTTCAATTAATTCAATCTATAAATATTTTTCTTTGCTTCATACTATATTACATGGTAAAATGAAGGGTGCCATTATGGAGTGCAACTTTTCAACTAATTTGATAGAAAAATAAAAACTGTATGGATCCTGGAAGGTGCAGAGGAAAGAAACATAAGGAAAAAATAAATAAATGCTGTTTTTAAAATGTGGTTAATTATGCTACATTTCCTTTTATGCATAGAGACACTTTGCGTTAAGATAGGTAAGGTCATTTCTGTAAAGCTAGCCTACTTCAGCAATAAGAGGGCGTCATTAGGCCTATGTGAACGATTCTGTTGATGGGCTAAATATTAATTAATCAGCTGAGCTGGAGAAAAAGCACAGTGGCAGCAAAGTTCATACCTATACATGTGTGTAGGTTACTATTATACACTGAGGAGATAACATAACAACCAATCATTTTCCCTGCATTAATTTACTTTTTAGAAGTCCTTTGATAAATTAAAGCAACTGTGTTCTCTTGTTCTTGGATCGGTTGGGGTCCCAGTTGTTGGACCCCCCCCCCCAAAAACTCCTTGTCATCCTTTATCTAGTTAGGGAACAACTTACTGAAGTAAAAATACTGTTTACGTAACGCAGGTATAACATGTGAATAACTTAAATATACTTACTTGCTTGTTGTTATGTCTTATAACTGCAAGGAAATGAGCATGTAAATCTTTACACCTAGAGATGACATACCAAGCTGTGACATCCAGAATAAGAGAAAAGACAAAATAAACCAAAATACAGTACAAAAACAATCTTTAACTTCTTAATGACCATCTTGGGTTGCTTGGTTTAGGCATTAATGAACAGGCTTCTATTTTTCCATTCAACCCAATTTAAATGACTAGGGCTAAACTGCAATATCACACACACTGTGGAAGGGTATGAGACATTATTTGTTTAGTCCTGGGCTACCACATTTCTGATTCCCACACAGAAAGTGTGTATGTTCAGAAAATGGATCAGACAGAATCACAATTAGACTGCCCAACAGATGGGCTAAAACAGTGTGAATGAAGCCTAATTTTTTTTATATCTTAAGGCAGATTGTTGTACATGTGTGGTAGCCCTTGGGGGGTGTATGGTGGTGGTGGTATGGTATCGGTATATGAGGGGTTAATTTTAACCCTATAGTTTGTGACACCAGGCTGAGGGCTGGTATGCTGAATCAATGTTCCAGCCTATTGCCACCCTTCCCAGTAATGATAGGTGCATGAAATGACTGAAGGTCCACAAAGAGATTGAACTTGAACGTGAACCACTTTACTGAAGTGCTTGCAATATCCACGGCACAGTAACAGTCTCATATAAACAGTCCTTAGGTTACTTAGTGACTGACAATTGTTGCGGACCTTGAGTTAATGATACAGTCTCTGAATTTAGGGAGAGATTTGCAGATCCGTCCGGATTTAGGGGAGTTATTAGGTCCGGTGATGCTGCAGAGTGTTTGGGAATTGATACACTCTATAATTAGGTTGTTCAGCCGTCGCTGCAAGGCTCAGGCCTAATACACTGCGTATGCTGTGCAGATCCTTCTCTCATGACAGCCCACGAGGTAAGAGAGAGAAACATGGCCGCCGCTCCCTTATATGGGCAAGGGGCGGGGCGAATCTGATTGGTCCAAACATCTGCCATTCACCATTACATGATGTAATGGGATTACTTACGTCACAGGGCCTCCAAAGGTCCTTAAGCTCAATACCATAGAGTTCACCGAGTCACATGACCCGCAGGTCCTGCAACGCTATGGAAACATGTAATTAACCATTTATTTACATATATGCTATTCTATTTACATTTATCTTTGCATAAAATACCGATCTATAAACTGAAATAGAGACGACTAGGGGTAGACTGGATTACAGGGATCCCTACGTCCTATGGACTCTGGCTATGGGGACCCATACATAAATAGGTACCGTATACAATGCGGTACCGGGACACCACACATGTATGGCAGCTGTGTCTTAACAGATAATAAATAAAGTTCAGGACCTGAGCTCTCTTCATATATGGCAGGTGCTGGTTGCTGATCTCAGTGATTTCAGGGTGATATTGTTTATTCACTTATTAAAGATTGTAATCAACTGCGATTGTGACATTTAAAAGGCTAAACGACAGGTCTGTTCTGCACTTTGGTACCCCCACAACATATTTCAGGGTGCCGAACAGTTACTTTGGTTACTTATAGCATAGCATTGATCAGTATAAGCAATCAAACCGGGTACTCCAGTGGAAAACTTTTTTTTTTAAATCAACTGGTGCCAGAAAGTTAAACAGATTTGTAAATTACTTCTATTAAAAAATCTTAATCCTTCCAGTACTTATAATCTGCTGAATACTACAGAGGAAATTATTTTCTTTTTGGAAGACAGTGCTCTCTGCTGACATCATGACCACAGTGCTCTCTGCTGACATCTCTGTCCATTTTAGGAACTGTCCAGAGCAACATATGTTTCCTATGGGGATTTTCTCGTACTCTGGACAGTTCCTAAAATTGACAGAGATGTCAGCAGAGAGCACTGTGGTCATGATATCAGCAGAGAGCTCTGTGTTCCAAAAAGAAAATAATTTCCTCTGTAGTATTCAGCAGTTAATAAGCACTGGAGGGATTAAGATTTTTTAATAGAAGAAATTTACAAAACTATTTAACTTTCTTGCACCAGTTGAGAAAAAAAAAAGTTTTCCACCGGAGTACCCCTTTAACTGTAAAGTGCACTGTGAAAACCCCCAAATGTTTCAAAATTGTGGTTTCTTTTCAATTTCATCCAACAAATAATTTTTTGTTCTTTTGCAGTACATTTTATGGTAAAATAGAAGGTGACTTTACAAAGTAAAATTGGTCCTGCTAAAAACTAGCCATAATATGGCTCTATGGGTGAAAAAGTAGCAGGCAAGGAGTAAAAATTAAAATTGGCCCCATTAAAATTGCCTTTTTTTTCTTTTTTTTTATAAAAGCCTCTGAAAAATTAAAGTAGCAATCTGATTGGTTGCTATGGGCACCTGATGAACTTTCCCTCTGCACAGGTTTTGATAAATCTCCCTATATGTATGCATTATTACTATATTACAGTGCTTGTATAGCACTATAGTACAATACTTTATATTCTGTAATACAGTAAACACTGTTCAGTGATGGCCATCTAATGGTTTAAACCAATGGGTTTGTTTCCCTGTAGTGTTGCTACAAACATTTTCCAGCTCATTTTTAAAAGAAGAAATGAACATAAGTTTCTTTGGATATTATAATGTCAATTGATGTGCTCTAACATCAGCATTTAGAAAAGAACATGTCAGGATTGTTAGACACATTGTTTATTTAGTGCACTGGAAATGTTCCAAGGGCATCTTTTCATCTCTGAAGCAGGTGCAGCTGAAGTTTTGTACAACCTTTGCTGTACATTTAAAATAATACATTTAATTACAAAGAAACCATAAAACTACAACCCTCAAATGTAAAAGACAATTAAAGTAATTCTTTAATGTCAGTATAAAAATAAATATTTAGGTTTTAGAATTTACAACAAGGCTCCTCCTTGTAAACAAATGTCTTTGACGCTCTCAAGGTTTTCATTTTGGTAATTACAATTACAATATGTACAAATAAGGCTCTGTACATACAAACACACAAACATTAGAGCCCTATGTGTTGCTCATATACCAGGAAAGGTTCCTGACACATACACCAAATGCCGATTCACCTGACGGAGGTCTGAACAGTGTCCTTTGGGCCTCTGTAGTCTATGTTGGCAAAACCTTTTTTTATTGTATAGAAAAGAATTGTTGACCCCTCATTTCCATAAACAGGCATCAAAGTCCATGGCTGATATATGTCACTGTTTGCCTATACAGTGTTTTATGTTGGATTCTACCATCAAAGATGTATTTCAGATATCTAGATGTATACATATGATGGAAGGTTTTAAGACGATATGAACAGAGACAAATGCTATAAAAACTATTGTACATGGATGGCAGAGTCTAATTTCAATGTCTTTCATGTATATTTTTAATCATCTGCAATAATATAAAAGAACCAATTATAAATGATATAAAGAAAATGGAAAGTTCCTGACATTAATGTTCTAGTTGCTTTAAATCAAGCAGAGATTGGCAGTAGCATATTGAATGGGTAAGCACTTGAGAAAATGTACTGTCACACTGTTACAGAAAAATATGGATAGGGCAGTGCGATAAGAAAATCAACATACAGTTAAAGTAGGATATTACCATTAAAGGTACTTAAAGGTGGCCATACATTTTCAATATCAGTCGGCCGACAGTTATCTCTCCTGACCTCTCTATACACATGTGGATAAATCATTCATGTTTCCTCTACGGGGAGAAGCTACAGCCAGGAAGCTTCAGTGCCAGGTGACCCCATCCCCCCAGAACAATAGGATCAGGTGGTGAAAATCCAACACGCCTGTCCCATCATCTGTCGGTGGAGAGTTGAAATGCCCCCATACACCTTAGACAATCGGCCGAACCTAAAGGTAGTGGGTTCAGGCATCTTTAGTTTTAAAAGCTAAATGAGTATAGGTTGTTATTGTAAAAGGTTGGTTTATGGAAAAAAGAAATAAAGAAAAGTATAGGCTACACTTTGCAAAGAATTCTCCATATTATTTTGTTATTCTCTAATGTAAAAAGAACATATATTTAACGCACCTCCCGAATAGACAATTCGGCTAGAATGTCACATGCTTACATGGAAAAAGCATTGGAGTCATAAGGGGTAATAATCTCTACTGTCGGACAATGTAAAACTGCAGATTTTGTCGTACAAATGAACTTTGCAGACCTTTATAAGTCATCTACTATGCCTGCTTCATAAAGATCAAGGCATTAGTAGTGTGGTGCAAAGTTTTTGCAGAAATTATTTTAATGATTTTCTCTCTTCTATAATGACAGAAGAAATTGCTGTGGAAGGTTGCTTTCAATACCAGGACAGTGGCAATAAGTGTATATAAGATGAAATGAAGCTTTTGTCTTGAACTACATTAGAAATAGTCTTAAACTCCTCCTCACTTATTTAACAAATGGCTTGTCATGATGAAATCTCTAAGCCCTTTTTCAAGAAGAATAATTACAGCTTGTTAGGTGAAAGCTCATTTGAAGTCTCAATTTTCTTGAGTATGAAGCCCTTATGGGGAGAGCCAGGTGTGCGGTAAAGGTTGCAGCTAGTGCCTGTAGTGTGAGGTTGAAACTCAACCGGCATGTTGCAAGTCTTTGATTCTTCTTTTGCTTAAGAGGTAGCAGTTGTCTTGACAGTAGAAATAAAGCATCATCATAGCACTTTGATGCATATAATGGCTAAAGGGAATTCAAAGCAGTATATCAAAATGATAGATGTTTAAATTATGAACAAAGTGTAGACTGTAATCTTTTGGTTCTGTAAAAGCATTTCACATTGAAAATAAAAGAAGTCTGAAAAACAAAAGACAAAACTAGAAACTATATATAAAAGCAAGGGAAAAAATTAGGTTGTCGATACAAAAGTGATATTTTATATTGTTGTATACTATATAACTGTTGAATATTGAATTATCATGAAGCATTCAGATGACATTTCCCAATGAAATGTGTGAACATTGCACACCTAAGTCAAATTTACTTAAAAAGAAATCTAAATCAGAAAAAAATATATAAGGGTAGGGAGGAGCTATACATTTGACTATTGTACATTGGAAATTGTAATGTATCTCTTACCACAGAGCTGGAGAATTTTCCTACACTTTAAATGGACACTATCAGATCCAAAAACTTTTTATATGTTGTTACTGGTGAAAATGAAGTCTTTAATTTTCATCAGTAACAACATATAAAAAGTTTTAATAAAGACCTTTTGTAATATGGTTGTTTAAAATTTTTTGAATAAAACAAATTTTTGCTATTGCTCTCCTTATGGTAAATAAAAAATATTTTTGTTTTCCACCTACATCGGGCACTTAGTGCGTGCTGCCGTCGGGATGACTGTTTTATGTATTGATATTCTGATATGCCCCTTAATACCATTCTATGGGATCTTTGGATGGGGTCATAAATTATGCCATGAGATGACGTAATATCCTACTGTTGGTAACATGATCAATCCTATGGAGGGGTTTTGCAACACCAGCTGGTCGCCTAGACGCTCCATGATTGGTAGTTGGGACACATATATAGGAGAGGTTTGCCCTTTTATGACCATGCCCTGGAAGAAGCCTTGGAGCAAAATGTTGGGTGGTGGAGGCTTACACACTCTCTCAGTCCACTTGGTAATGATTGTTATTGTTGTTATTATTCTGGTGTTTTCCCCTTGTCCTTTATTACTTTCTTTTTGCTATCGACGTGTATGCACTTTGCATTTATTGCTGCTATGAGTCCACCAGCTGTACTCTACCTCTATATGGGATTTTACGAGTTTTTAGATGTATGTCTTCAGTGCATTTATGTTTTAATACATTCAAATTTTAAATGATTTGATCTATATATGCCTTTGTTGTTTGTTTTCTATGGTTAGCCCTAGGCATTGATCAGTTATGCATGGAAAGGTTATCTGTATATTGACTATTAAATAAAAAATCTTTCTAATGTACTTTAAAAAAAACCTAAGTTATCTATGTTTAATTTGTGTTTAAAAAAAGCTTCTACCCTGTATACTATAGAGGAAATTCTTTACTTTTTGAATGTCTTTTCTGTCACGACCACAGTGCTCTCTGCTGACACCTTTTAGATACTGTCCAGAGCAGCATAGGTTTGCTATGGGGATTTTCTGCTGCTCTGGACAGTTCCTAAAATGTACAGAGGTGTCAGCAGAGAGCACTGTGGTCGTGACAGAAAAGAAATCCAAGAAGAAAAGAAATTCCTCTGTAGTATATTGCCGCTAATAAGTACTGGAAGGAAACAAAAACTTATAAGGGATAGTGCCTAAAACTAAGCTTTTAAAGGAGATCTGTAGTGCTCTGAACTTTATTCCCTAGGGGATAAGTTTTAGATCGCGGGGGGGTGTTAGATCCGAGCACTGGGCCCCCCGCGATCTCCTGTACAGGGCCGCGCCAATGTACAGGAAAGGGGTGTTCCGTCCCCACATGACGTGGCAGCTGGCACAGCCCTCCATGAATCCCATAGCGTGGACGGAATGTCCCCTTTCCTGTACATTGCCGCGGACCCGTACAGGAGATCGCGGGAAGCCCCAGCGCTTGGACCCCCCGCGATCTAAAACTTATCCCCTATCCAAAGGATAAGGGATAAAGTTCAGAGCACTACAGATCTCCTTTAATTTAATAACTAAAATAATCTCCAAAAAATGTGAGCCCGCTACCATATAAAATATGGGTAGTAGACAGCAGTAAATATTAGGGATCGACCTAATCATGATTTTGGGCATTATCGGTATCGGCAATTATCTTGCCGATAAGCCAATAATGCCCCGCCCCCGCACAGCCCCCACCGCACCATGACCGCCACCCCCTCGACCCGCCGCACCGCACCCCCGACCCACCGCGTCGCACCCCCCACCGTGATGCTAGGCAGTATACCGGTATGGATTTTTTCCCATACCGCTATACCGGTCGGGCCCCTCCCCCACCCTCCGAGTCAATAAAAAAATTAAACTTACCCGTAATGGGGGTGGTCCAGGCCATCCTTCCTTCATGTAGTGTCCGGGGGTGTTCCGGGTGGAGGGTGGTCCGGTCCGGGCTGTCCTTCTTCTTCCACGGTCTTCTTCTCCACTCCGGGCAGGCTCCGGCCTAGTACGCTGCATAGACGCCGCTACGCCGTGATGTCAGGTGCGTCGCTGCGCACGGGCGTCACTGTGCAGCGGCGTCTATGCAGCGTACTAGGCCGGAGCCTGCCCGGAGTGGAGAAGAAGACCGCCAGAGAAGGACAGCCCGGACCGGACCACCCTCCACCCGGAACGCCCCCGGACACTACATGAACGATGAATGGATGGCCCGGACCACCCTGGCAGGTAGGGGAGAGAAACGGGTGGTGGCGGCGGCCTATGGCCCCGCAAAAGCCACTGCAGATCATTGATTTAAAGCGCCCGCTTTAAATCAATGATCTGCAGCGGTGTTGCAGGGGGTTAAATAGCCGATAACTTATACCGGAATATCGGTATAAGTTATCGGCTATCGGCCCTAACCTGCACCGATTATCGGTATCGGCCCTAAAAAAAACGATATCGGTCGATCCCTAGTAAATATATCCGTCACTGCACAACTGCTGTTTATACCATACAGGTACCTGAGTGATGTTTACACATCTCAGGATTTACACTACGAGATCTCTGTAATCATTTATAACATGAGAAAAAAAATATAACAACATCGCCTACAACGCGTTTCTGTCAGCTCTTTATTGTTGACTTCATCAGAATGGGGTATGCACATGAGGCTTCTTATTTGTAACATTAGATGCTTTGTGTAAGTAGTAGTTAAATCATAATAAATCCATGTTGTGATCTCTAGGAAAAAAGGACACCTGCAACTGGAATTGTACTTCCAGCTACTACTGCTCGCGAGCAGTAGTAGCCGGAAGTGTGAGCTCCCAGCTACAGAGCAGGTTCTGCTCAGCGCCGTTGCAAAACTATGGTACACTAACTGTCGTATCCTGACCCTGCATAGGCAACCTGGAGGCTGTATACAACAGATAACATATGAGCTCAATAAGCACATGGTCCAATATGCTCCCTATGGATTTGTTCTATTGAATGGGAGATGCAAATGTCTTTTTCTTTTAGGCTTTCTCACTAGGGGCCAATGGACAAATCCATGTGTGCATGAATGTATATATATATATATGTATATATATATATATATTTTTTTTTTCTATACAGTTCCAGTTGCAGGTGTCCTTTTTTCCTAGAGATCCCAACAAGGATTTATTATGATTTAACTACTACTTACACAAAGCTAAGGTTAAAAATAAGTAGCCTCATGTGCATACGCCATCCTGATGACATCAGAAATAATTAGCTGACAGAAACGCGTTGTAGGCGATGTTGTTATATTTTTTTCTCATGTTATAAATTATTACAGAGATCTCGTAGTGTAAATCCTGAGATGTGTAAAGACCACTCAGGTATCTGTATGGTATAAACAGCATTTGTCCAGTGACAGATATATTTACTGCTGTCTACTACCCATATTTTTTATGGTAGCGGGCTCACGTTTTTTGGTGATTATTTTAGTTATTAAATTAAAAGCTTAGTTTTAGGCACTATCCCCTAAAAGTTTTTTTATTCATAAGTGCTGGATAGATTGCACCTAGTGTGGTCGATGGGACCCATAAACATATATGAAGTACTGGAAGGAGTAACATTTTTTAATAGAAGTAATTTACATATCTGTTTTACTTCCTGGCATCAGTTGATTTAAAAAAAGAAAGTTTTTCACTGGAGTACCCCTTTAATAGAGAGAAAAGATCATGAAACTCACTAAAGGCCCTCATAAACATTAGCAGAAAGTCGGCTGAAAACATTAATTTTAGAGGGAATGGGTATATGTTTCCCTTACAGATGATGTTGTGGGACAAGAATTGGGCATATTTGATTTTAATTGCCCAACCCTTTTGTTTTCAGGGAGATATGTAACCACTATAGCTATGTGGCAGTTGCTTATCTCACCTTATTACGTGAACACACATGAACATTCTATTGTATGGGGTGAAGGGTAAAAATAGCAGCCGGCTAAATTAAAATTTAGATTACAGCTATTGAAGGTGTATGAGCACTTTAAATTCATCTCATAATATTAAAAATCATATGCTCAGTAGAAGTCCTGTGTGTTAGTTATTTGCATAAAAGTTGTTAATTCTGCTTGGCACAAATCACGCCAACTAACTTTTACTAAATTTGGGTCTATGACTTGGGTTTATGAGTCGTGTTCTCAGGTAAACTTTTTTTTTCTGCTGCCACTTTTAAACTGTCTATATACATTAGATTAAATTCAAGTGATGGATTCAGCTGATTCAGTTATAGGGGGTGGGTGGGTCTAATCTACCATCTATCAATTCATGTATATTTTTGGTTATTGGCTAAAAATAATTCTAAATTACAACAATTATTAAAACTTTACTGTCAATTAAAACATGTTGCCATGTTTACCAGACATGTCATAAGTTGAGGTCACTCCTGAGATCTGCTGCAATTGCAAGTTACAGCCAGGTGAAGTGCTGCAATGCATGCCTCACTCCCTGGCTGTCAATCAAATCCGACCTTTTCTTAACTTTTAAAATATGTCTGGGCAACATATCAAAAGTGTCCGTAAAGGTTTAACCTCTTAAGGACCCTTACGTACGCGTAACTCATGACGTCAATTCCGGTCCCCGCCACGCTGAATTATTTCAGCAGGCATCCCATGCATCAGACCCCCCCATGTCAGCGATCGCGGCAAATCGCAAGTGAATTCACACTTGCGATTTGCGCGATTCTGGGTCATTACGGGTCTATGGTGACCCGGAATATAAGGGGGATCGCGGTTGTCCAAAATACCGACGATCCCCCTGAGGGGATAGGAGTGAGGTGGCAGGGGTACTACCCATCCTATCCCTGCTATTGGTCGTATAGACGCGACGACCAATAGCAGATCGGGGGCGGGGGAGGGGGGGGGGGTTAATTTCGGTTTCCCCGTTCTGCCCGCCCACAATAGGCAGGGCAGGACAGGGAAACCAACAGGGACCGGCGCCAAAGGTCACTTACCGATCTGCGGAGGCTGCCGGCGACAGTGATCGCAAGGCGGCGATGTCGTGCGGCTCGCTCCCTGGGTCCTACGGAAGCCGGTGAGTTGCCTAGCAACATCTGGAGGTTACAGTTTGAGACCACTATACAGTGGTCTCTAAACTGTAACCCTCCAGATGTTGAAAAACTACAACTACCAGCATGCCCAGACAGCTTTTTGGGCATGCTGGGAGTTGTAGTTTTGCAACAGCTGGAGGTCTACAATTTAGAGACCACTGCACAGTGATCTCCAAACTGTAGCCCTCTAGATCTTGCAAAACTACAACTCATAGCATGCCCACACAGCAGTTTGCTGTCTGGGCATGCAGGAATTTGCAGTTTTGCAACATCTGGAGGGCCGCAGTTTGGAGATCACTGTGCAGTGGACTCTAAACTGTAACCCTCCAGATGTTTGCAAAACTGCAAATCCCAGCATGCTCAAACAGCAAACAACTGTCTCGGCATGCTGGGAGTTGTAGTTACTCACCTCCAGCTGTTGCATAACTACATCTCCCAGCATACCCTTCGGCGATCAGTACATGCTGGGAGTTGTAGTTTTGCAACAGCTGGAGACACACTGGTTGGAAAATACTGAGTTAGGTAACAGAACCTAACTGAAGGTTTTCCAACCAGTGTGCCTCCAGCTGTTGCAAAAGTACAACTCCCAGCATGCACGGTCTGTCAGTACATGCTGGGAGTTGTAATTTTGAAACAGCTGGAGGTTTGCCCCCCCCCCCCCCCCCCATGTGAATGTACAGGGTACATTCACACGGGCAGGTTTACAGTAAGTTTCCTGCTTAAAGTTTGAGCTGAAGCGCAAACTCCTAGCGGGAAGCTCACTGTAACCCGCCAGTGCAAATGTACCCTAAAAACACTACACTACACTACCACATAATAAAGAGTAAAACACTACATATACACCCCCTTACACTGTCCCTCCAATAAAAATGAAAAACATATTGTATGGCAGTGTTTCCAAAACAGAGCCTCCAGCTGTTTCAAAGCCACAACTCCCAGCATTTCCGGACAGCCACTGACTGTCCAGGCATGCTGGGAGTTTAGGACCAGCTGGAGGCACCTTGTTTGGGAATCACTGGTGTAGAATACCCCTATGTTCACCCCTATGCAATCCCTAATTAAGTCCCCAAATGCGCATGGAGCTCTCTCACTTCAGAGCCCTGTCGTGTTTCAAGGAACCAGTTTAGGGCCACATATGGGGTATTTACATACTTGGGAGAAAGTGCACTACAAATTTTAGGGGGCTTTTTCTCCTTTTACCCCTTATGAAAAGGAAAAGTTGGGGGCTACACCAGCTTGTTAGTGTAAAAAAAAATTTACACTTTTTGTAAAAAAAAAAAAAAAAAAAAAATGGCACTAGCTGGTGTTGCCCCATACCTTTTATTTTCACAAGCATTAAAAGACCCCCCAAATTTGTAACGCAATTTCTCCTGAGTACGGCAATACCCCATATGTGGGCGTAAAATGCTCTGCGGGCGCACAACAAGGCTCGGGAGTGAGAGTGCACTATGTACATTTGAGGCCTAAATTGGTGATTTGCACATGGGTGGTTGATTTTACAGCAGTTCTGACGTAAAGGCAAAAAAGTAAATACCCATGTGTGACACCATTTTGGAAACTTCACCCTTCACGGAACGTAACAAGGGGTATAGTGAGCCTTAACCCCCCACAGGTGTTTAATGAAAATTCTTCAAAGATGGATGGAAAAATGAAAAAAAACAAAAACATTTTTCACTAAAATGCTGGTGTTTTTTAATTTCATATTTCATTTTCACAAGGAAAAATAGGAAAAAAGCCCCCCAAAATTTGTAACCCCATTTCTTCTGAGTAAGAACATACCCCATGTGTGGATGTAAAGTGCTCTGCGGGCAAACTACAATGCTCAGAAGAGAAAGAGCGCCATTGGGCTTTTGAAGAGAAAATTTGTCTGGAATTGAAGGCCACATGTGTTTACAAAGCCCCCATAGTGCCAGAACAATGGACCCCCCCCCACATTTGACCTCATTTTGGAAACTACACCCCTCACGTAATGTAATAAGGGCTACAGCGAGCATTTACGCCCCACAGATTTTTGGAACAGTCGTCCATGAAAAATGAAAAATTTAATTTTTCATTTGTACAGCCCACTGTTCCAAAGATCCGTCAAACGCCAGTGGGGTGTAAATACTCACTGCACCCCTTATTAAATTCTGGGAGGGTGTAGTTTCCAAAATAGGGTCACATGTGTGTGTGGGGGGGTTCACTGTTCTGGCAGCACGGGGGGCTTTGTAAACGCACATGGCCCGTGAGTTCCATTCCAATTTTTTTTTTCCAAAAGCTCAATGGCGCTCCTTCTCTTCTGAGCATTGTAGTGCACCAGCAGAGAACTTGACGTCCACACATGGGGTATTTTCATACTCAGAAGAGATGGGGTTACAAATTTTGGGGGGCATTTTGTCCTATTATCCCTTGTAAAAAAAACTGAATTTGAGGGAAAACTAGCACTTTAGTGAAAATTTTTTTTTTTTCACATTCAACTTTAACGAAAAGTCGTCAAAGACCTGTGGGGTGTTAAGGCTCACTGGACCCCTTGTTATGTGCCTTGAGGGGTGTAGTTTCCAAAATAGTATGCCATGTGTTTTTTTTTGCTGTCCTGGCACCATAGGGGCTTCCTAAATGGGACATGCCCACCAAAAACCATTTCAGCTAAATTTGCTTTTCAAAAGCCAAATGTGACTCATTCTCTTCTGAGCATTGTAGTTCACCCGCAGAGCATTTAACGTCCTAACATGGGGTATTTCCATACTCAGAAGAGATGGGGTTACAAATTTTGGGGGGCATTTTGTCCTATTATCCCTTGTAAAAATTTATAATTTGAGGGAAAACTAGCATTTTAGTGAAAAAAAAATCATTTACACATCCAACTTTAACGAAAAGTCGTCAAACACCTGTGGGATGTTAAGGCTCACTGGACCCCTTGTTAAATGCCTTGAGGGGTGTAGTTTCCAAAATAGTATGCCATGTGTTTTTTTTGCTGTTCTGGCACTATAGGGGCTTCTTAAATGGGACATGCCCCCCAAAAACCATTTCAGAAAAGCTAACTCTCCAAAATCCCACTGTCGCTCCTTCCCTTCTGAACACTCTACTGTGCCCGCCGAACACTTGACATATACATATAAGGTATTTTCTTACTTGAGAGAAATTGGGTTACACATTTTAGGAAGATTTCTCTCCTTTTACCCCTTGTAAAAATTCAATAAATGGGTCTACAAGAACATGCCAGTGTGAAAAAATGAAGATTTTGAATATTCTCCTTCAATTTGCTGCTATTCCTGTGAAACACCTAAAAGGTTAACAAACCTTTTGAATGTCATTTTGAATACTTTTAGAGGTGCAGTTTTTATAATGGGGTCATTTATGGGGTATTTCTAATATGAAGGCCCTTCAAATCCACTTCAAAACTGAACTGGTCCCTGAAAAATTTCGATTTTGAAAATTTTGAGAAAAATTGGAAAAATGCTGCTATACTTTGAAGCCCTCTGATGTCTACCAAAAGTAAAAACATGTCAACTTTATGATGGAAACATAAAGTAGACATATTGTATATGTGAATAAATATATAATTTATTTGGAATATTCATTTTCCTTATAAGCAGAGAGCTTCAAAGTAAAAAAATTGCAAACTTCAATTTTTTCATCAAATTTTGGAATTTTTCACCAAAAAATTATGCAAGTATTGACAAAATTTTACCACTAACATAAAGTAGAATATGTAATGAAAAAACAATCTCGGAATCAGATTGAAAGGTAAAAGCATCCCAGAGTTATTAATGTTTAAAGTGAAAGTGGTGAGATGTGCAAAAAATGGCCGGGTCCTACAGTGAAAATTGGCTGGGTCCTTAAGGGGTTAAATAACAGCACACTTTTCGTTATTTAGTAACCATTTCCAACATAAAATTTTATATCTTGTGTATAGATAGTATATTATGTAGTCACATTGTAATGACGAAAATTTTAGATTACATTTTTTCTACAAATTTGGTAGCTGCATTAACCCCTTAGGACATTTTTTATGTAAAAAAAAACAGACTGTAACAGTTTGCTTTAGATTTTTGATCAGTTTACCTCAGTTTTTGTCTGTTTTTTGTCTTCTTCAGTTTAAAAAACTGGACGTAATTGGAAAGTATAAAAATTGGATGTGAACTGATGCAATTGAATCACCTTTCAATAGCTTATTTTTTGCGCCTTGATCAAAAATACACTATTTTGGACTTTGGAATTTTTTTTTAAGTGTAGGCCATTGACCATGTGGTTTTATTAACAATATATTTGTATAGTTCGAACATTGACGTACGTGGCGATACCACATATGTTTATAGTTATTTACATGTTGTTTTTTTTTAAAAGGGAAAAGGGGGGTGATTTGAACTTTTATTAGGGAGGGGGTTAAATCACATTTATTAACTCTTTTTTTTACACTTTTTTTTTGCAATGTTATAGCCCCATAGGGGGTTATAACATGCAGAACATTGATTGCCAGCACTGTTAAATGCTATGCCATAGCATTGCATTGTTTATTGTTATCGGTGATCTGTGCTTGGAGCAATCAATCACCGATCGGACACGGAGGAGGCAGGTAAGGGACCCTCCTGCTGCATCCTAGCTGATCAGAACATCACGGTTTCACTGCGGTAGTCCCGATCAGCCCGACTGAGCTGTCGGGAATGCTTTTTTTTACATTTTAGACGGGGTGACCAACTTTGGGTTAAGGGTTAATAGCGCGCGCCATTGCGATCGGTGATGCACGCTATTAGCCCCGGGTCCCAGCTACCGTTAGCCGCCGGGACCGACCTGATATGATGCGTGACCCTGCGTTATATTGCGGGAGCTGGCGCAGGACATACAGGTACGCCCTGCGTCCCCAAGAGGTAAATGTTCATTTTTAATATCCGTTTGTAGTCAGGTTTTTTGACCTGTCAATAATAATGCATGCTACGGTTCTAAACAGCCAAAAAAACTTACTGCAAACTGAACTAAAGAAACTGAGATAACCTAATTGTAACACTCACGGTAATAGTGGATCCGCTGTACCTGTGTGGAAGATGACGTGGGCCGTACCAGGGAGCGGAGTCTAAGGTTCTGCTGATTTTCACCAGAGCCTGCCACAAAGCAGGATGGACTTGCTGCGCTAGGCGGAACCCAGGTTGCCACACCTGGTAAGACTCTTCACCACAGGTTGCTGAAATGTAGCATAGCAAAGAAGGGAAATGGCAACTCAATATCAGGATAGCAGAAGGTCAGGGGAGGCGGCACGGGTGCATGGTCAGGAACTTAGCAGGAGGTCAATAGGCAGGCGGCACAGGAGCAAGGTCAGGTCATGGAACAGAAGGTCAGAACACGGAAGGGCAAACACAGTAACGCTTTCTCTAAGGCTCTAGGCAAACATAGATCCGGCAAGGAGTGGTGGGAGGTGCAGATAATTGTAATAGATGTACAGGTGCAAGTGATAATGAAAGGTGCACTGGTCCTTTAAATCGCATAGCACCCGCGAGCGCCAACTCTAAGGGACGAGGATGCATGCGCCGGCAATGAGCATGTAGCGAGGAGCCAGAGACAGCGTGGGTTAAGGAGATGCCCAGTGCTCACATGCGGGTGCTTCCCACACAGCGAGTCCTGGAGATGCCGCTGACAGGAGGAGGGGAGCACTTACGGTCAGAATGAGTGACCGGAGTGCTGCCTGCAACACTAATTCTAAAAATGCCCCATAGACTTCAATGGGATCAGTACATGTCAGTTTTACAGTCTCTTTGTAAGATGACTCAAACAGAGCACAAAAATGATGATGTGAAACTAGCCTTAAAATGACAATTTAAGGTAAATTTGTAACACCTGCAGCTTTTTTTTTATTTATTTCAATTAATGTTCATATATAAATAGCCAATGAGTTTGATAGTTCTCCCCTGGATGCACTAAGGAGGCTAGATACTAAGCCATGGGGAGCAGAAAAGAAGACCTGTCAAAAGACCTGTGTAAAAAGGTAATGGAACTTTCTAAAGATGGAAAAGGATGTCAAAATATCCAAAGTCTTGAAAATGCCACTTAGTACTATGCAGTAAATAGAAAGAAGCCTTTATTTGGCCAGTGGCCCAAAAAATCCTGGTTACACTATGCCGAGAGTACCTTGACATGCTTCATAGCTTCTGGCACACTGTAATTTGGAGTGACAAGATCAAAATAGAGCTTTATGGTCACAACCATTGGAGAGGGGTCAACAAGACCTATAGCAAAAATAATTCCATCCCCATTGTGAAGCATGGTGGTGGCTCACTCATTTTTGGGGGTATGTAAGCTCTAAAGGCACAGGGAATATTGTGTAAATTGATGACAAGGTGAATGCAGCATGTTATCAGAAATTACTGGAAGACAATTTGCATTCTTCTGCACGAAAGCTGCACATGAAATGCTCTTGGACTTTCCTGCATGACAATGACTCTAAGCATAAGGCCAAGTTAACCCTCCACTGGTTACAGTGTATTATCTATCTACCTATTTTCTGTCTATCTATATATTTGTAATATATAATCTATCTATTATATTATATTTTATCAAAGTGTACACTGGCACCAAAATCCATGAACCGGTTTTCAATGGAGAGGTCAATTTCTTGAACAGACAGTGAGAATGGCTAGTCGTGTTTGAAGTGTGCAGAGGGTGCTCACACTGAATGCAGGTACAGTTCATATAGCAACACATTTCCAGTAAGAGATTCAGAAAAATAATGGAGCACTCACCCCGATCGTTAAACTTCAATAGATGCGTTTATTTCATGCTTGACATCACACGACATGATACGGAGCAGAACAAACAGGTGCGGACACGAGGCAGGGGCTGACAGACAGACGCAGGAGCGACCTCCGTCTGTCTGTCATCCCTCTTACTGGAAATTTGTATCTATTATATTAAATACTAGCTAAGTAGCCGCCGTTGCCCAGTTTTTCCTTCCTGATCCTTGTTGGGGAGGAAAATCAAGGAGGAAGCTTTTGACTTCCTATCCCATCCTCATATATTGTTGTCATATCCCGTCCTCATATCTCAACCTCATACCCCATCCTCATATACCGACCTCATATCCCGTCCTCATATCTTGACCTCATATCCTGACCTCCTATCCCGTCCTCATATCTCGACCTCATATCCCAACCTCCTATCTCGACCTCATATCCCGTCCTCATATCCTGAACTCCTATCTTGACCTCATATGCTGATCTCACATCCCGACCTCATATCCCATCCTCATATCACAACCTCCTATCCCGACCTCCCATCTCATCCTCATATCCTGTCCTCATATCCCATCCTCATATCCCGATCTCCTATCCCGACCTCCTATCCCGTCCTCGTATCCCATCCTCATATCTCACCCTCCTATCCCGACCTCCTATCCTGTCCTCATATTCCAGCCCCATATCTTGACCTCACATCCCATCCTCATATCCCATAATCATATCCCATCCTCATATCCTGTCCTCATATCCCATCCTCCTATCTCGACCTCATATCCCATCCTTATATCCCGACCTCCTATCCTGCCCTCCTATCTCGACCTCATATCCCGACCTCATATCCTGTCCTCAAATCCCGACCTCATATCCCGACTTCATAGCCCGACCCCATATCCCGACCCCATATCCCGTCCTGTCTTTGTGACATGGGGTGTGACTTGTCAACCGGACCAACACATTCACCAGGAGATGCGGAATAACGTGCGGAGGAAACCAGTGTCACACTGCAAAACCGATCTAAGAATTGCTGAAGATCACCTCCCAGGTTGGTTGATGATGACCTATTGTGAGGGACTGAATTGTGACAAGGTTAGAGCAACTTCCCTTATGATGACGTCACAATGTTCTATGCACCCACCTGGCAGGTTGGTCCCAACAACAGCAGCCAAAGCGGTGCCCGTACCATGACTGAGAGCAGGTCTTAAGAGGGCAAAAACCCCTGACCCGGTAGGTTAGTAGTAGAAACTCAACTTCCCACTGTGTAACTTACCTGAAGACTGCCTGGACTGTACCGACCTACCATGAACTACCCCGCCACTGTATTGCAACACATTGACCTGCTGCATTTAGTTGCACCTTGCACCGCTATCGTGCAAACCAAACTATACGTAGACAATGCGTCTATTCACCTGGGAGGTCCTGCATTCCATCAACTACCTTCACCTAACCAAACCTGAGTACTGACCCAACCTCAGACCGCCGAATATCTGCTTCAAACTGAAAACTCCGAGGTGACATGGTGACGTGCTTGACAGAAAGCTTTATGCATCGTGACCCTCAAACCTGTGTTTGTGTGTGTGAACCACCATACCTGAACCTATACCAGGTGTGTATCCTCCTACAACCATGTCAGGTATACTGAGTATACAGCCACTTGTATGTCATGATGTTGTTGCCCTGAAGGCATGTCAGTAACAACAATTAGTCAGTGTGCATACCCTCCAAGTGTACCGTCTATGAGTTGTGATACTGTCGTTCTGCAGCGTGTTAGTAATGACGCCTAATCGACGTATGCCCTGCAACCATGTCAGGTACAATGGAAAGACCACTGCCTACCTGTCGTGATGAACATAGATTCTGCCACATAATCATAAATAATACTCAATGAATCCTCCTGTAGCCAAGACGTTCTTGAACAATTATAATCGCGTATGTGCGATGATGTTTTACACTCTGGAACGTGTCTGTACCAACCTCTATGCAATGGCTCCTTCTGCAGATGTGGCAGGTACGAAGAGTTTACCCCTGCGGATGTGTCGTGATGTCGTCGCTCTGTTGCGCAATGCGTCCCCCTGCAGAATTGACAGCTATGAAGGATAAGCCACCCCTATGCTATGCCAGTATGCACCACTATGCAATTTATCACCCTGTAGGTGTAGGAGGTACCAAGAATAGACCAACACCTGAGATATTGAGATGATGTTTGTTCTGAAGACGTGTCAGTAACAACCACTGTGCCATGCATCCCTGTGCAGATGTTGTAGAAACTATGGGTATCCAACCACCTATGTGACGTGATGTTGTCGCTCAGCCTAAACATGTCAGTAACAACAACTGTGCCGTGTATCCCCCTGCAGACGTGGCAAGAAGAATGGGTATATCACCACCTCTGTATCGTGCTGATGTCACTGTGAAGATGTATCAGTAGCAACAATTACACCGCACCTCCCCCTGCAGAGGTAGCGGGAATGAAAGATACCACCTATGTCCTGGTATTAATAGCCCTGACCATGTCCCCTTACCATCAACTATGCAGCATGTCTCTCTACAGATGCATGTGTATGCAACCGCTTATGTGAAGAGAAGTTGTGCCCTGAAAATGTGTCAGTAACAGCATTTCTCTACAGATGTGACAGGTTTGGAAATATGTCCCCCTTTGTGACGAGATGTTGTTCTGAAGTCGTGTCAGTAACAACAACTACACAGTCCACCCCACTGCAGACGTGGCAGGTACAATGGGTATACAACCGCCTGTGTGACGAGATGTTGTTGCTCTGAAGACTTGTCAGTAACAACAACTATGCAGTGCATCCCCCTACAGACGTGGCAGGTACAATGGGTATACAACCGCCTATGTGACGAGATGTTGTTCTGAAGATGTGTCAGTAACAACAACCATGCAATGGATCCCCCTGCAGACGTGGCAGGTATAATGTGTAAGCCACCACCTATGTGTCGTGATGTTGTTGCTCTGAAAGACGTGTCAGTAGCAACAACTATGCAATGGATTCCCCTGCAGACGTGGCAGGTAAAATGGGTAAGCCACCGCCTATGTGTCGTGATGTTGTTGCTCTGAAAAACATGTCAGTACCAACAACTATGCAATGGCTCCACCTGCAGATGTGGCAGGTATAATGGGTATACCACCGCCTATGTGTTGTGGTGTTGTTTCTCTGAAAAACATGTCAGTACCAACAACCATGCAATGGATCCCCCTGCAGACGTGGCAGGTAAAATGGGTAAACCACCGCCTATGTGTCGTGATGTTATTGCTCTGAAAGGCGTGTCAGTAACAACAACTATGCAATGAATCCCCCTGCAGACGTGACAGGTATGATGGGTATACCCCCGCCTATGTGTCGTTGTGGATTGTTGCTCTGAAAAAACATGTCAGTAACAACAACTGAGCACTGAAGATGCGTCAGTAACAACAACTGCGTGGTGCAAGCCTCTGCAGGTATTGTAGGTACAAAAGGAAAACAACCACCTATGTGTCATGAGAAAGTTACCCTGAAGATATGTCATTACTAATGACTATGCAAAGAATCACAAACGATACGTCACCCCCTAACTACCAAGAGTGTATGAACATTATAAATGCCAGAGCACGTACTAACATTACCATGAGCTGGTGAACAATAAAATCAAATGGGCTAATGAACAGTATCAATACCCTGAACGTGTAATGCCATGAGCGTGTGAAATGAATGTACTGAGCCTAAGCAGTATCACCACCACAAGCGTGTGACCAGAATGCAGTCCTGATCGAATGAATAGAATAAATGCCATTAGAGAAGTATACATGAAAAGTATACATGCCATGACGTATGCACAGTATGAACATTGAAGTATATGGACAGTAATGACTGACCTGAGCGTGTGAACAGTACAACATGCCGAAAAGCGTATGCATAGTATAACAGTATGAGCGTGTGGACAGTATGAATGTGATGAACGTATGAACAATGAATCCCCTAGAGTATAAAATATAAGCGTGTGGACAGAAAGAATGTGACAGAAGTATGCACGATGAATCCCCCAGCGTATGAAATAGAGTCATAAGAGTATAACCTAATAATCACCTGTAGCCAAAATCTCTATAGTAGACTCAATACCTGTACCCACAGACAAGCTGACAAGATTAGACACTATCAATGCTATGCACGAATGCGTACGCAATGACCGCAACAAATACTCACTAGTAAAAATGGGTGAGTCCCAGTGCTATGACCATACATGCCCTGTAAATACTATACTATAACTGCTGAGCTACCCACGTAGGATTTCTAATACAAATGCACATATGTACAATGCTCATGTCCTTACACATATATACCTAGCTCCTTCTTTAATTAATTAGTACATTTACTAACATCACCTGAACCGTATAACCATGAACTGATGTTTCCTAACCCGTGTCCCACGTGGCGTGTATGCGTTTGATTAACAGCGCCAACCTACCAGTGAAACTGAAGTTAGTTATGTATACGTACGCCAACCCGCGCATGAATCCAATGATCTGCCCTTTGAATATAACCATCCATGCATGTACATTTGAACCTACACCTACTTGTATCTATACATATACCCGTGAGCATGTCTCCACACCTGCATATCCGCATGCCCTACGCTACACATACACACACATGTATACATATATAAATACACACAATCTATGTATACCCACCCATCTACTTTATTGTTTACATTTATTCATTTTTTTTACTTTATTTACAATAATCCTACTGACGGTGCACGTGCACACACAGCGCCACCTAGCGGCGGCGTCCATGTACTGCAGCCGCACGAACCAGGGTGTGTGCACCGGAACACAGCAGGACAGCGGGGTGAGTCACGGGGTTAGTCCCGGGGTACCTTGTACCATTGAGCAGGCCCCAACAGACCGCACAGAGCCACCCAAGTCCCGTAGTGAGCCCCCTGACAGCACTCGGCAGCGCTGCAGACCCCCCCCCCAAATGTGCCCACCGATAGAAACATAGACGTATCTTAATACAACATGACATCTGAGCATGCAGCGACATGCCTGCACATACCTATTCCGTACCTCGCCCGAACCCCGATTGACCTACGGACTCACCGAGGGATGTACGAGCTAGCAGTGATGCCAGTAAACTGACCTTTCGCCAAACGTAAGCACGTACCTGTGAGACAGGGGGCGTGCGTTTAAATATGTAAGGCCCCTCCCATAATTATGCACACAACTGGGTGACGGGGGCGTGCGTAGAGTATTCCATGCCCCTCTCACAAACACAGCCAGATAGGCTTATCACTATCATATATTTTTATTTGACATATAAGTAATATGTGTACCAGGTATTATTGAAATATCTCCAGCCGTATGGAAGTTATGTGGGAACATACATTTCCCATTGATTAGCATGGGACCTTAAATGAAAACCCCAACCCTCACAAATGGGGGTAGTTAAGGGTTAAATGCACTATCCTTTATTTTAAGTGGACATAGAAGTAACATGTGACCAAGTATTATCGAAATATCTCCAGCCGTTTGGAAGTTATGTAGTAACATATATTTCCCATAGACTTGTATGGGACTTTAAACAAAAACACCAACCCTGGCAAATGGGGGTGAGTAAGAGTTAAATCACCTATCCTATGCTTGTTGTTGACATATAAGTAACATGTGTGCCAAGTTTCATGTTAATATCTTTAGCCGTTTGGACGTGATTTACCTACATGGGAGAAGGGGTGTGGGTGAATCGTTCTACCTACCTAAGTATGTATTTACCTACATTCCTATATACCTGCCTATAGGGGGACTACCTTATAAGGGAACTGTGGGGGGACATAACTATCTGCCACCTCGGGACAGAGGAATCTAATCCTGGTGGTCACCTGTGTTTGTCTTGTTCCCTTGCCTGGAGAGCGATTTTTAACATGAAGCAACATTAAAAGCTATGTTTTAAAGGGTGAGTGGCCATTTTTCTTCTACATTATATTTTTAGTGACTAATAGAAGTAGATTTGGCTGGAAGAAGTCATTATGGAGGTCTGAGCTGGATGGAGGAGAAAAGGAAATAGGACAATGCCAAGTGTGAGTCATTTAATGTAACTGTATGGAAAGGGAGGTGGGGTGGGAGGGTGTTAAAGTCCACCACATGCCCAGTGGGCCACAGTCTTTGGCAGAGCTGATATAGCCCTGCGCTAGGGGCACAAGGGGCACTAGGCAGGCCTTTGATGACAAGACAAACCACTGCTTTCCATAAGAGCAGCATAGTCTTATTCTGTGACCATTATGATGATTGGATTTTCTAGAGCTTATTATTGTTTTTACATGTTTCAAAATTGAAGACATTAGAATAAGCAAGATGGCTATGGCATATAACATGGTTCTCAGGTTCTACTCAAATTCTTGTCAAATATAGTCCATATTTTTCAAATAACATTATTTACAAATATTATTTGTTTAGAAGAAAAGCTGATAAAAAAAAGAATATACTGCATGGAGTATGGCTATGGCTATGCATTCAACAAATGAGTTTTGTACAAACACTTCAGTAACAATTATCAAGTACGATTTCCAGGAAAGAAACCAAAGGCCATATTTTCACACCATAAAAAAACAGCCATATTTTATTGATGGAACAAACACAGAAGAGATGTTCAGCCCAGCAGCTAGTGAGCGTGATGATATCTTTATTGAATGCTACATAAAATAACAGGTAAGAGACAACAGAAGTGATGTATTTCGGCCAATCAAATTGGCCTTACCCATACTAATAACCAGACAAATCCTATAAGTACGAGGGGGATAATGATCCACTCCGAAACACCTGTGGCCTTCCTGGGAACATACCCCACCCCTGCATTTACAGAAGGATATGTATACACAACATTAAATGTATCCATATGTGGTTATTCTGTTGGCCTACATACGTTACACCTAAAACTACATAAGATAATACACTATATAAATTAATACAAAATATTAAACATTATTATAACTAAATTCTTCCAATAATCTCTCATAAAATTTACAAAAGAATACAAATACATCAAGACATATCCATGTTCAAACAGAAAAATATAGACATTTTGCAAAGACAGAATGAAGATAAAGAATCAATAAAAATTGTCTGAACTTGTAAGAACAAACATATCTATGTGATGTTTTAAAAAGGGAGGTAATACATAAATAATAAGAATATATAAGACCAAACTAGATGAAAATGTAAAATATGTCTACCTTAATAAAACATCACATAGATAATGGAAATAATTGCCCAACTCCCATATAGAGATGTATATCAAACCGCATGGTGCAATTGCATAATGTGAAAAAGTACCGTATTTATCGGCGTATAACACACACTTTTTAGGCTAAAATTTTTAGCCAAAAGTCTATCTGTGTGTTATACGCCGATAAGCCGCTGCAGTTCAATTATTTAAAGCGGGTGCTTTAAATCAATGAACTGCAGTGGCTTTTGCAGGTCCAGAGACCTGCCGTCGCTGCCGACTTCTCTGCCCCTGCCTATCCTGGGGTCCAGAGACTGCCGGCGCCGCTGCCCCATTGCCTCCCCCATCCCCGTTTTTTCTGACCCCACAGAGGCCCCCAGGAAAGGCAGGGGGAGAGAGGCCGTCGCTGCCCCCTTCTCTCCCCCTGCCTTTCCTGGGGTCTAGAGCCCTGCTGCCGCTGCTTCTCTCTCCCTGGCTGTCGGTACCCCAGCCCCATTGCCGGCACCACTGCCCCATTGCCTCCCCCATCTCCGGTTTTATAATTACTTGTTGCCGGGGTCGGGTCCGCGCTGCTTCTGGCTCCGGTGTAGCGTCTCCTGTGTCGTTGCTATGCGCTGAGCTGCGCAATGACGAGTGACATCGCATTGAAGATGTCACTCGTCACTGTGCCTTGCAGCGCATGGCAACGACACAGGAGATGCGACACCAGAGCCAGAAGCAGCGTGGACCCGACCCCGGCAACAGGTAATTATAAAACCGGGGATGGGGGAGGCAATGGTGCAGCGGCACCGGCAATGGGGGAGCGGCGTCAATAGCCAGGGGGAGAGAAGCGGCGGTAGCAGGGCTCTAGACCCCAGGAAAGGCAGGGGGACAGAAGCGGGCAGCGACGGCCTTTCTCCCCCTGCCTTTCCTGGGGGCTTCTGCGGGGTCAGAAACAGTGTATCAGGGTATACACATGCACACACACGCACCCTCATTTTACCAAGGATATTTGGGTAAAAAACTTTTTTTACCCAAATATCCTTGGTAAAATGAGGGTGCGTGTTATAGGCTGGTGCGTGGTATACCCCCATAAATACGGTAGCTATTTATAGGCTTATTATTTAAGCCAATTAAAAGTATACAACTATGTATGGCACCACTATAAGCCAAACTGTGTAGATCTTCATCAATAGAAAACAAGCTAATTGAACTGCGAACTGTATTCTGTCTGCATCTGCATTAGTCACTACACTTACACATGCTCATGTTAAAAGTAACATTTAAAGGGACAGCAACCAAATATTTTTTCATCTGCAACAAAAGCTGTAACATCCTACACTCTGTTAAATAGATTGCATTGGATTGGATTTGCACAAGGTATTTTAGAAATGTATTAACGTTTTTGCATTGCAGGAACAACTCATTTGACAAAAAGCATAGTATAACTGTGCTGATCCAGAGGCAGACAAAACCCCCTAATGAGGCTGATGCCAATTGCCACATTGCCACAATCCGGGGTGGTGGTGGTGGGGGGAGGTTTATGGTGGGGAATATTGTCCCTATAAATCTAATTTCCATAACCTGTAATGTTATTACTCTCCAGAAATGTATTCAGGCCCCTTTTAAACTCTTTTATTGAATTTACCATGACCATTTCCTCTTGCAGTTAGGTGGAGAGTTAGGTGGGTTCACAAGCAACTGCGGGTAAGTTACATCACCTTGCCATGTGACATGCAACTGTTTAAAAAAATTAAATAAAAAAAAAAGTGTTCTTTAAAAAGATCCTACCTACAAGGAAAGCAGGGTTTGCCTCACAGCTGCAATCTAAACTCCCTAATGTAGCTTAAAATGAGCAAAAAACTTTGGACTGTGTGAAACTGTCTCAAAGAGAAATAATTTTAGTTTATTTTTACTTTAATGCCCAAATACAAATTTTTATGCAGCCCATAGCACAATAGTAAGGTGTGCTAGTCTATTGTTGTTTTTTTAATACAAAATTTTAGTTTATTTTTACTTTAATGCCCAAATACCAATTTTTATGCAGCCCATAGCACAATAGTAAGGTGTGCTAGTCTGCTGTTGTTTTTTTAATACTAAAATTTCGAAATACCAGTACCATGTGTGCTCTGTGCTGGAGCCCTTTGGTCTTCTGTAAAACAGTACCTAGGCGAGACCCAGAGCTATTACAATATACAGTTCTGGATCTAGCACTAGGTGCGATTTCAATTTGTGCTTTAAATGGGTTTTTATTTTTTTTGGGTGATCTGACAGGTACGATTTAAGCTTTTGTTCTCACATCAAAATTTTAAATATCCAACACAGATACAACTTTGCATAAGAAACCATTGCATCGTCATAGCCTGTTGTTTTTTAAAGCATCAACTGTCATTAAAGTATTTTATTACTTTTCCTGCAGATAACAAAAGGAGGCTCTCTTAGAATCTGTCAGGTTTATAGAGTTCCATGGACACATTAAACTAAATTCCTACAGTATATCAAGGAAAATTGCTTCTGTGTAACAGTAGTCCTTTCCCTTATTCTTTTCCATAACTTTTACACACATCAACTTTTTTAGCCATAATTTGCATAAGTTTTCATAAATTTGAGCACAGTATATATTTTTCTCTCAGCTGGGAACAATAAAGTGTACCTTCAATTAATAATGCAGATGAGAATTTATTATAGAAAAAAAATGTCCCTTTAAGCATTGCACAGTACAGTATATAATTTTTGCAGTGTATGGTGGTGACAATCTGCACAATTCTAATTGTAGAATTGTATAATTGGGCACTGATGTATAATTTGTATTTGTACACTATAATATTGTTGGTTAGTAAGCCAACAGAAAGTATCACACAGGACACTGTCATAAGGCTGGCCGCGCTTACATGATTTATGACAAGGTTTTTGGGTTTTGCCTAACAGCATTTGTAAAAGTAGTCTTGGCTGAAGAAATCCTATAACTGTGAACATCTTAATACTTTAAGTGCTACCAAGGTTGCAATCTTTGCAATCAGACGTGAAAAATAAACTATAAGTTTAAAGGGGTACTCCGGTGCTTAAACATCTTATCCCCTATCTGAAGGATAGGGGATAAGATGCCTGATCGCGGGAGTCCCGCAGCTGGGGACCCCCATGATCTTGCATGCGGCACCCCGTTTGTAATCCGACCCGGAGTGTGTTCGCTCCGGGTCTGATTATGGTCGACCGCAGGGCGGGCGGCGTGTGATGTCACGCTCTGCCCCTCAATGCAAGCCTAGGGGAGGGGGCGTGATAGCTATCACGCACCCTCCCGTAGGCTTACATAGAGGGGCGGAGCGTGACATCACACGGGGGTGGGGGCGTGACGTCACACGCCGCCTTCTCTGCGGTCGACCGTAATCAGACCCGGAGCGAATACGCTCCGGGGACTGATTACTGACTGGGTGCTGTGTGCATGACCCCGGGCGTCCCCAGCTGCAGGACTCCCGCGATCAGGCATCTTATCCCCTATCCTTTGGATAGGGGATAAGATGAGTAAGCACCGGAGTACCCCTTTAAGGTAAAAAAGTATTGGAAGAACATAGCAATATGATGACACACGTAATGTCTAACACCAAGTAATGACCACAACATTTCTTTAAATGTCCCTTTATTTTAAGTGACTATTACATAGACTTGAAACTATCAAAAATGAAAGGGGATAACCCATTGGTATAACACAAGTTAATAAATAAACCCGATAATATATTATTACACCAAAAAATTTACATTAAAATATATGATTCTTGAAGCAAAAAACATTAAAACAGAGACATGATATAGAAAACATTGTACATCAATGTGGCTAGAAGGTATACAAATGAATAATAATATAATTGTGAAATGGTCAGTATAGCGACCGTCCTAATATATGTAGGTGAGCTGTGGGTAGGACAAACTCACATTTAGGGTCAGGCATGTAGGAAAGGGGGGCAGGTAAATATAAACACAGATCCCAATGTAAACCCCAGGAAAGTAGACAAAAGTAACAGAAACAATATACATGCAAGACCCATAAAACATTAAGAGCAAAAGTAGAGGTGCACTATACAGACCACTTCACAGACCCCTACCACATAGACTTGTTGAAATCACCTGTGTCCTTTATTCTCTAAATCCAAATCACAATGACTGATGGGCAAGAATAATATTGATAATATCAATATTTATATCAATTTATTTTGTACTTAAAAAATATTTCCGCCAAGTAAAAATATTTATATCATTATTGCCTTGAGAGCTAACATTTTAAAATGAATAGAATTTTATTTCTTAATATTACTATTTCAACTATATTTGGGACCTCTACTGTCAAATGTGATTTTCAATCACATGTTGGGGTTCAACACATAAACATGTTCTCACTGCCTACTTAGGACTTTGAGCAATTTGCGATCTTTTGTTATCTAATAAAGGCTCTGTGAGCCATGTATTTTGAGTAGAGAGTTTACCAGCTGCTATCCACTACTAGGCCTCATTAGAGGCCTGCTGTTCTGATGAGAACCACACCACATGCTACACCCTCTGTTGTCTGTATATTAGGCTGTTGCTACTCTTTAAATTACCAGGTACAAAAGGTTGTTCAGTTTCTCCACAACGAACTACCACTCTTTCCGCCTTCAAGTGGCTCTATATCATGATCTCTATAACTAATTAAGGGTCTCAGACAGGCCACAGGTTGACAGAGGCGAACCTTTCCAATAGCTGAACTCTTTATCTGTGTTTTTGGAAATGATTAAAGCTTGTGCGTCTTCAGATTCAACAATCTCATCTAACAGATATGAAATGAATGTGTTCTCTACCTCAGACACAGATGAGAAATGGAAATTTGTACTCTTTTTTTTTTTTTTATTCTCGGCTGTCTGCTCAGAAACATTAAAAAGAAAGACACAAGAAACAAATAAGATGGTAAATCACAAAATATAGTTGTAGGCAATTAAAAATGTGATGTGTATAAATTATATGAGCATACGATAGGCAGAAGGCAATTGTTCATTGCTGTTATGATGGCATGTTGTGATGATTTCAATCATTACAAGGGTATTTAACAAGCACTGACTGTCACACAATCATAATTAATCTATTAATACATTGAAAATTACATTATTGGGCCTCATTTACTAAGAGTGTCGGGTTTTTACTAGTGGGAAATATTGTTTCAGACTTTCAGGATTCTTCTCTATTTACTATTGGGAAAAGTCGGGAACATTTTCTGACCAGCTTTTTCTAGGTGAAAATTTCCAGCCATTTATCCACAGGATTTTCTGTGAATTCAATAGTAAATTGGTCGGGTTGTGAAACCACGCTCCTATTTGGGACGGTCATGCCCCCTTTGCGACAGACCACGACCCTTTTTCGGCTTTTCGGGTTTTTCGTATTTTCCAGGTGCACACTGTCGCACACTGTCACAGACTGGCGCAGACATGTTGCAGACACTGCCCCAAAATAACCAGACAAAAACTGTCATTTTCAGCTTAGCAAATGAGGTCCATTGTATTTTTTTTTTAAGCCTGAAAAACATATAAAGTAATCTAAACACATTCTTATTCATGGGTGGTGTCTCTGGTATTGCAATTCAGCTGTTTGTGGTGTAAATACAATAGTGGCACCATTCCTGTGGAAATACATTTTTGTTATTTGAAGCTCATACCACATATTTTGGAGTGTAGTAGAACAAATCCAAGGTTGCTGTCTGATAATAAGTATAAATGTAGAGCTAGACTTGATGCTTCGTTACCTGACATTTAACTACAATATATTGTACTGTCAAGTGCTAATACACAATAATTTTCCTCAACCTCCTTAAAGGGCCACGAACAAACCAGTATATTATGCAAATTTAAATTTTTTATTATTTTCATACATATAGCTATACACTTCATGCTCATAATATGGTAATCACAACATAACATGAAAAATGCATAAGTTATTGTTCCAAACTCAATCTTGCGATAGATGAAGTTGTCTTTTCCTCAGTACCGAAGAAAACTGCAAGGTTCCTATACAGTATTGTTCTGAGCAAGAAAAACCACAGTCCGGAATAAAAAATCTAACTCAAAACATTTGCTTTTTGTATTCAGTGTTAGGTGTTGTTTCTACCCCACTATAAATGCCCTTCCTGGATCACATTATTTATTTTCCTATACAGCTATCAGCTCTCATTGCTCCAGTCACGCTCATATATGAAAACCAAGAGCTGAAACTAATGCATCATGCAACTTTGCTAACTGAAAATAGGGGATTCGCACATTTAAAGGGGTTTACCATGAAGACAAATAGGTCTACACTTACGCATTATGTAAAATTAAGCATATTTTCAAAGTACAAGCATTTCTTATAATTTGCTGTTTTGAGTATTAAACAGTGGCCTTCATTTACTAACGTGAAACCGACAGTTTTTGTCGGGTTGTGCGACCAAATTTGTGTCGCATAGTCCATGTGACACAAATTTGGTCGCACAACCCGACAAAAGATATCATCACTCCGAATGTTTTTTAAACCCGTCAAAATGGGTGTGGTTATCACAAAAAGGGGCGTGTTCCCGACAAAAAAGAAAAAACACTTGGAGTATGATGACAAACTCACAGGAAAACCTGTGAATTTTTCTTCACCAAAACCCGACAGCTCTGAGCTGTCGGGAAATTACTGAAAACTGAGTGAATCCTACCCCCATCATGGAACAGGGTCTGTTCCATGTTGGGGGTAGTAGTACAGGGGTTAATCCCATCGGGTCTCACTTCTGAGACCGAATCCGATCAAAAGTTATTAAGCAGGGGAACGGGCGGCAAGGTCCGCTCCCCAGCGATGTGTGATGTGTTTTACTTTCATTTTCCCAGCCGGGATCCCTGTATACCCCGTACTGAGGAGCCAATCAGGGATCGCTGGGAGCTGCGGTGGGGAAAGATATATAGAATCGCTGGGGGGAATGTATATGTCCCCACAGCTTCTATATATCTTGCCCCCCGCTGCGCAATATGTCTTGTACCCCCCGCAGCGCATGTGTACACATATATATATACTATATCCCCCACCCGCATAGTGCTATTATATACCCCCCGCAGCGCATGTATACACATATATATATACTATATACCCCCCCGCATAGCGCTATTATATACCCCCCGCAGCGCATGTATACACATATATATACTATATACCCCCCCGCATAGCGCTATTATATACCCCCCGCAGCGCATGTATACACATATATATATATATACTATATACCCCCCGCATAGCGCTGTTATATACCCCCCACAGCGCATGCAGATATATATTATACATGCCCCCGCACAGCGCATGTATATACACATGCCTCTGAAGCGCTATCAATGACTAATGCAGTGGTCTCCAACTTGCGGACCTCCAGATGTTGCAAAACTACAACTCCCAGCATGCACGGAGCATTCTGGGAGTTGTAGTTTTGCAACATCTGGAGGTCCGCAAGTTGGAGACCACTGGCTAATACTTGTCAATGATAGCGCTTCAGAGGCATATGTGTATAGAAGCGAAGTGGGGAGCAGACATAAAGCGTTATCTGGTCCCCACTTCGCTATAATACACAATCCTCAGCCATCACCGGAGCTGCCCAATCGCCTCCCCCATCCCCGGTGTTATAATTACCTGTTGCCAGGGTCCGGGGTCTGAGGTCCACGATGCTCCTGGCTTCGGCGCTCTTGCTGTGCGCTGTCACTGTGCGCACTGATGGTGACGCCCCCAACGCACGTCGTGACGTCACCGTCAGTGCGCACAGTGACAGCGCACAGCAACAGCACCGAAGCCAGAAGCATCGCGGACCTCGGACCCCGGCAACAGGTAATTATAACACCGGGGATGGGGGAGGCGATGGGGCAGCTCCGGTGATGGCTGTGGATTGTGTATTATAGCGAAGTGGGGACCAGATAGCGATATATGTCTGCTCCCCACTTCGCTTCTATACACATATGCCTCTGAAGCGCTATCATTGACAAGTATTAGCCAGTGGTCTCCAACTTGCAGACCTCCAGATGTTGCAAAACTACAACTCCCAGAATGCTCAGTGCATGCTGGGAGTTGTTGTTTTGCAACATCTGGAGGTCCGCAACTTGGAGACCACTGCATTAATCATTGATAGCGCTTCAGAGGCATGTGTATATATATACATGCGCTGTGTGGGGCATATATAACACGCTGTGCGGGGCATATATAACGCGCTGTGCAGGGCATATATACATGCGCTGTGCGGGGGACATATATACAATTTACCGTGCGACACAACTTCCAACCCGTCGGACACAATTTTTTTCCCATGCAACACATTAGTAAATCAGGGAGATGTTTCACCTTTTTTTTTTTTTTACTCCGAGAACATGCGACACTTTCAGGAAACCCGTGGGACACATTTCCAAACCCGTGTGCCAAAAAAAAAAAATTGTCGGGCGACAGATTAGTAAATATGGAGATTTTCACTCTCAGAGATTAAACCGTCACTCTTAGTAAATGAGGGTCAGTGTGTACTTATTAACCCCTCATGTGCCTTCTTGGTTTTGCCCTGGGTATGACTGTCTTAGGCTACCCACTGAGCATGCTTAGTGTAACTGCATTTTGTTTCTTGTGTGTGTAAGCAAGGGGATTGTGGGAAAGTATGGGCTGTGTTGCATGGCTGTGTGATGACCGTGCTTAGTAGCCCCTGTTGTGTTAGTTCATGTAGCTGATAACCTTAAATGTCCTTTCTGTGTCTCCCACACCTTTTTAAATAAAAGAAGCATTCAAAGCCAAGGAATGTGCCCTCTGAAGCCAGGCTTCCGATAACTTGTAACTTTACTTAAAGAGGGACTCCACTAAAATATATAACATAGAAAAATAGAATGTGTCGGCAGATAAGAACCCTTTGGCCCATTTAGTCTGCCGAATATTTTGAATCCTATCAATAGTCCTTATCCCTATCTTATATGAAGGATATCCCTATCCCATGCATGCTTAAATTCCTTTCTTGCAGCTACCACTTCTGCAGTAAGGCTATTCAGTGCATCCACTACTCTTTCAGTAAAGTAATAATTCCTCATATTACTTTTAAACCTTGGACCCATGATTGCATGGGCCCAACCTCTGTGACCCCTCCATGATCTCCAGAACAGGGCCCCATCTCTCCCTGTTCATAGATAATACAGAAAATATAGTCACTAAGGCACAAGGCTGTTTTTACGAATGTTAGACCTGCAGAAGGCCCGTTGGCAGGGATGGTGCAAGGATTTTTGTCAACCTAGGCGAAAGCTAATATTGCCATCCTCTTCACCCCATCCATTGTGACATGCCCCACCTTACTACTTGGGTGACACACTGTAACAAACCCCCACCCCATGTAATCACCTTACTGCTAGGGTGACACAATGTAACAACTCCCTTCCCCATGTAATCTTCTTATTCTTAGACTTAGACTGCAACAAACCCCCTCCTGTGCACTGTAAGGATGCTGGACAAGCCTGACCTGGGAGATCATGCCTATGTGCTTCAGAGAGGAGAAGCACTATGCTCCTCTGACAGGGTGAAGAATTCCAATTATTATGGTACACGGGTGAGGGGCGTTGGTGGGAGTGGTGCTGGCTGTGACAGGGTGGTTAAGATGCTGGCTGGCTAAGTTGCTTGCGGCGGGCAGAGCAGCCCCCCTCAAAAGGACGCCTAAGGCGGCAGCCTATTTTGCCTATAGGCTGAGCCAGCCCTGCCCACTGGCAGCTGTACTACTTTAAACTCTGTGTCCCTTCCCTGTCAACTTCACTATCCATGCCTCCTGGTTTTGAATCTTGTGAAGAAGTTGATCCAGTTCACCCACCTTTCCGTGGAGGAGAGAGATTATCAGAGGAGGGAAGGGTTGTGACTTTATTGGGGCAAGTCAGGCCATTTGCTGAAAGAGTGCTATTCCACTACAGCTTTAGTCCTCGCCTCTGGCAATTAAAGTCATTAATGGAAAAACCTTTTAACCCGTTGAGATGGTTCTCCCCTAGAAAATACTCTAGTTCCAGGTGATTAACTCATATCCAAATTTGCCTGTTGGGCTTGGTTTTCCCTGGTTATATAGACATAGACCCCCGTTCATTAACAGGGTCAGGTTTGATTTTGTGGGGGTTCTTTTATGTGTATCATATTTTTTTTTTAATGTTATTTACTAATGTGGTGCTTTTGTATGGGAAATGGAAAATTTTGGAGCACTGGACAATTGTGACTATAAAAATACGGCAAAAGTGGCATTATCCCTCATTCAGCATTTGGCAACAAAAACATGTTATGTCACTATAGAAATTTCATGACATTTCCATTACGATAAAATATTAACCAATTGCTGTCTAAGGATGAGCCGGCTTGTCCTGGGACGGGAAGTGCTGTATGGTTGCAGGCTCACAAGCCGGCCCCCAGCTGGTTCCTGTAGCTGAGGGATGGTTTTAATAGCCGACATGCGGAGATCGCCGCAGGCGGCTATTAACCCTTTAGATCGCCGCAGTCAGAGTTGACAGCGGTGTCTAAAAGGACATTTAAATCATCCCTGGTGGTCCAGTGGGGTGGATCGCCCCCCCCCCCCCCGCAGCGTGATCCCTGCGATCCACTGCTGAGATAGCCGGAGGGCTTACCTCTCCTTCTGCACTGGTCCCGGCTCTGAGATTGATAGAGCCTGGCTGAGCCAGGATTTATCAATTGAGCGCAGAGCACACAGATCAATGTGGTTCTATAGAACCACATTGATCTGTATGAGGAATCTACTGATCCCTCCTAAAAGTCCCCTAAGGGGACTAAAAGTGTAAAAAAAAAAGTTGAATAAAAAGTTTAAAAAAACACCCATTAACCCCTTCCATATTAAAAGTTTGAATCACCCCCCTTTTCCCAAATTCCATATGAAAAAAAAGTAACCATAATATAAATAAACATATGTGGTATCGTCGCATGCGCAAATGTCCAAACTATAAAAATATAATGTTAATTAAACCGCACAGTCAATGGTGTACACATAAAAAAAATTCCAAGTCCAAATTTGTGCATACCCTAAAAAATTTAGAAAATTGTATACCCTAAAAATGTATAAAAAGCAATCAAAAAGTCCCATCAAAACCGATAAATTCTTCAGATGACAGCGCAAAAAAAAATTAGCCCTCATGCATCCCAGGAAAAATAAAAAAGTTATAGGGGTCAGAAGATGACAATTTCACACATACTAATTTTGGTGCATGTAGTTATAATTTTTTGAAGTAGTGAAATAAAATAAAACCTATATAAATTAGGTTTCCTTGTAACCGTATGGACCTACCGAAAAGTGCACTGCATAGAATCGGAAGCCCCCAAAAGTTAACAAAAAGGCATTTTATTTCCAATTTTGCACCACTAATATGTTTTTTTTTCTGGTTTTAACGTAAATTTTCTGGTGAAATGATTGATGTCACTGTAAAGTACAATTGGTGGCGCAAAAAATAAAAGCCCTCACATGGGTCTGTATGTGCAACATTGAAAGCGTTATGATTTTTAGAAGGTGATGAGGAAAAAATGAAAGTGCAAAAACAGAAAAACCCTGTGTCCTTAACCCCTTAATGACAATGGACGTAAATGTACGTCATGGTGACGTGGTACTTAGCGCACCATGACGCGCATTTACATGCCGCCATGATCGTGAGCACCGAAGCGGTGCTCGCGTCATGCCCGGCAGGTCCTGGCTGCTATCAGCAGCCAGGGACCCGCCGGTAATGGCGGACATCCGCGATCGCGTGGATGTCCGCCATTAACCCCTCAGATGCCGTGATCAATGCAGATCATGGCATCTGCGGCAGTGCGGTACTTTGAATTGATGATCGGATTGCCCACAGCACTGCCGCAGCGATCCGATCATCCAGCATGGCGGCCGGAGGTCCCCTCACCTGGCTTCGGTCGTCTCCCGGGGTCTTCTGTTTTGGTCTGAGATCGATAATACTGATCAGTGCTATGTCCTATACATAGCACTGAACAGTATTAGCAATCAAAAGATTGCTATGAATAATCCCGTATGGAGACATAAAAAGTGTAAAAAAAAAAGTAAAAAAATGTAAAATAAAAAAGTTAATGTGAAAAATCCCCTCCCCCAATAAAAAAGTAAAACGTCCATTTTTCCCATTTTACTCCCAATAAAAGCGTAAAATAAGTAATTAATGCACATATTTGGTATCGCCGCATGCGTAAAATTCTGAACTATTAAAATATATTGTTAATGATTTCGGACAGTGAACGGCGTAAACATAAAAGATTTTTAAAAAGTCCAAAATTGCTGCCTTTTTGTCACATTTTATTCCCCAAAAAATGAATACAAAAGTAAAACCTAAGCAAATGTGGTACTGATAAAAACTACAGATCATGGTGCAAAAAATGAGCCCTCATATTGCCCCATATATGGAAAAATTTGAAAATTATAGGTGGTCAAAATAGGGCAATTTCAAACATACTAATTTTGTTAAAATGGTTTGAGATTTTTTTTAAGCAGTATAATTATAGAAAAGAATATAATCATGGGTATCATTTTAATCATATTGACCCACAGAATAAAGAAAACATGTCAGTTTTACCGGAAAATGTACAGCGTGAAAACAAGACCTTCCAAAATTTGCTAAATTGTGGTTTTCTTTTCAATATTCTCACATAAATAATATTTGTTTGGTTGCGCCATACATTTTATGGTAAAATAAGTGATGTAATTACAAAGTACAATTGGTGACGCAAAAAACAAGCCCTCATATGGGTCTGTGGATGGAAATATAAGAGAGTTATGATTTTTAGAAGATGAGGAGGAAAAAACGAAAATGCAAAAATAAAATGTGTTTGGTCCTTAAGGCCAAAATGGGCCTGGTCCTTATCCCCTTAACGACCACGGACATAAATGTACGTCCTGGTTTGGCGGAACTTCCCGCACCTGGACGTACATTTACGTCCTGTGTATGACCGCGAGCATCGGAAGGGTGCTCGCGTCATACACGGCAGGTTCCAGCTGCTAGCAGCAGCCGGGGACCCTCCGGTAATGGCCAACATCCGCGATCGTGCGGATGTCCGCCATTAACCCCTCCGATGCCGTGATCAACACAGATCACGGCATCTGCGGCATTTTGATTGGATGATCGTATCGCGCTACCGCGGGGATCCGATCATCCAGCATGACAGCCGGAGGTCCCCTTAACTAGCTCCGGCCGTCTCCCGGGGTCTTCTGCTCTGGTCTGCGATCGAGCAGACCAGAGCAGAAAATCACCGATAATACTGAGCAGTGCTGTGTCCTATGCATAGCACTGCACAGTATTAGAAAACAAACGATTGCTATAGATAGTCCCCTATGGGGACATAAAAAGTGTAAAAAAAAAAGTTGAAAAATGTAAAAATAAAAAGTAAAAAAAAGTGAAAAATCCCCTCCCCCAATAAAAATGAAAATTGTCAGTTTTTCCCGTTTTACCCCCAAAAAGTGTAACATTTTTTTTTTAATAAACATATTTGGTATCGCCGCATGCGTAAATGTCCGAACTATCAAAATATAATGTTAATGATCCCGTACGGTGAATGGCGTAAGCGAAAAAAAATTTAAAAGTCCACAAATGCTGCTTTTTTTGTCACAATTTCTAAAAAAGTTTTTATAAAAAATGATCTAAAAGTTTTATATATGCAAATGTGGTATCTAAAAAAATTACAGATGACGGCGCAAAAAATGAAGTTATAGGTGGTCAAAATAGGGCGATTTTAGATTACTGATCTTGAACAAAAAGTTTTAGATTTTTTTTAAGCGGTACAAAAATACAAAAGTATTTAGCCATGGGTATCATTTTAAGCATATTGACCCACAGAATAAAGAACACATGTCATTTTTACCAGAAAGTGTACAGTGTGAAAACAAAACCCTCCAAAATGTGCAAAATTTTGGTTTTCATTTAAATTTCCTCCCTAAAATTTTTTTGGGGGGTTCGCCGTACATTTTATGGTAAAATGAGAGGTTTCATTACAAAGTAAAATTGGTCACGCAAAAAAAAAAGCCCTTATATGGGTCTGTATATGGAAATATAAAGGAGTTATGGATTTTAGAAGGCGAGGAGGAAAAAACGAAAACGCAAAAATAAAATTGGCCTGGTCCTTGAGGTGAAAATGGGCTTGGTCATTAAGGGGTTAAAGGGTTAAGGGGTGAGCATAAAAAAAAAATAAAAAAAAAAATAAAAAAAAAAGTTTTAACTCAGATTTTTTTAAAGTGTCCTGTCATTAACAAAAACTTTTTATATAATGTCGATATTACCATTATATGTATATTTGTAATATACATAGGTCAAAAAAAGTGTACATTTTTGTCCCTGCAAATATATTGCCTGCCTGTGTGTGTCTCTGTGAGGAGACCAAATACAGGAAGTGTGGGTGGACAAGCAGGGTTCTGTGCACTGAGGACAAGCAGGGCTCTGTACACTGAGGACAAGCAGGGCTCTGTACACTGAGGACAAGCAGGGCTCTGTACACTGAGGACAAGCAGGGTTCTGTACACTGAGGACAAGCAGGGCTCTGTACACTGAGGACAAGCAGGGCTCTGTACACTGAGGACATGCAGGGCTCTGTACACTGATGACAAGCAGGGCTCTGTACACTAAGGACAAGCAAGGCTCTGTGCAGTGAGGACAAGCAGGGCTCTGTGCAGTGAAGACAAGCAGGGCTCTGTGCAGTGAGGACATGCAGGGCTCTGTGCAGTGAAGACAAGCAGGGCTCTGTACACTGAGGACAAGCAGGGCTCTGTGCACTGAGGACAAGCAGGCCTCTGTACACTGAGGACAAACAGGGTTCTGTACACTGAGGCTCTGTGACACACCCCTGGCTCACACAGCAGGATGATTGACAAGCCTTGTGCCTTCTTGGTTTTGCCCTGGGTATGACTGTTTTAGGGTACCCACATAGCATGCTTAGTGTAACTGCATTTTGTTCCATATTCTCTACTGTGTATGTAAGGAAAGGGGGTTATGGGAAAGTATGTGCTGCGTTGCATGACTGTGTGATGACCACGCTTAGAAGCCCCTGTTGTGGTAGGTTAAGTAGCTGATAACCCCAAAGGTCCTTTCTGTGTTTCACACACCTTTTTAAATAAAAGAAGCAGTAAGACTCTGTGACACACCCCTAGCTCATACAGCAGGATGATTGACAAGCCGGGAGCCTGCACAGAGCCCTGCTCGTCCTGCCCACACTTCCTGTATTTGGTCTCCTCGAAGAGACAAACAGGCAATAGCTTCAGGGACAGCATTTTTTCACCCAAAAATATACATATTATTTAACCAATGTATATACATATACATATAATGGTATTATCTACAGTATATTAACAGTTTTTGCTAACAACTTGTAAACTTAAAAAATGTAATACTTCTACTGATCTTACTAATGGGACATATTAATAATGAGTGAGTTAAGTCGCTCTTTGTATGTTCTTTTCTGAACATACTATTTCTTGGTCTGATAGTTTCCCTACAGAAAGCTTATTATATTGTTGTTAAAGTTAATAAATCTGTTGGGTTTGTATGCTAATTTGAAACCAAAACCCTTGGTGGGGTTTCTGGGGTTTTTGTTAGTGATGAGCGGCATTGCACATATTCGAATTCACGATATTTCGTGAATATATAGACGAATATTCATCCTATATTCGCGAATTTCGCTTATTCATTATATTCGCATATGTGAATTTTTTGCATATTCGCGTATTGGAGGAAGAAAACAGTGAGGGGGTGGGCAACTTTATTATTTGTTGCTAGGGATGTTGTTGATAACCTCTGACAAGTGTATTTGCATCATTCTAATTGGCCACAAGAGAAAAGAAGGAATATGCGAATATGCGGGAAAAAAGCAAATATTCGCAATTTTGAATATATAACGAATACATTCACAATATTCGCAAATTCGTGAATTTGCTATATTCGCAATAAAAATTTGAAATGCAAATATTCGCGCCCAACACTAGTTTTTGTTGGGATGTTAAGGGATTTCTGGCACACTGTGGCACATGATGGCGTAATAATGTTGCACAAAAAAAACAACAATAAACACAGGTCGGATTCAATTTAGTAAAGGAGGCCCATAATCTGCGTTTTTGCAGGTGAGATTTTGTCTTGGTACCCTCAATGTGTTACTGCCTGTATACACAGGCTGATTACGTTGCTATGTACCTTCCTGGTCTTTTCGCTTCCTAAAGAATAACAAGAGTATAGCAAAAATTTTGAGAAGCTACAGATAGGGGCTGTTCCTCTCCACGACCCTACGATTGTGCTATTGGGCTTCAATCAGGTGCCATACCCCCAAAAAAGCAGAGTCTACCCACTGTTTGTGGGAAAGAGCCAAGCCATTGAGGAGTATGTTGCAGATGCACTGTCCTTGGGGTTCATCCATAAGTCTACTTTTCAAGCAGGGGCTGGGTTTTTGTTTGTCCAGAAGAATGGTGGTGAGCTGGGACTTTAGCTTACTTGACTTGATGGTGGCTGCAGGACTTGACTTTGAGCTCTCCAACACTCTGGACACACAAACTAGGCACGACTGCACTGGACCTCAACTTAGCAGAAGAGCAGAGCTCTAAGAGAGAGAGAGAGAGAGAGAAGCTAGCTCCACCCAGGGCTTATATGGGGGAGACTAGCAGTGAGCTCATAGGTCACTCTTGGGATCAACTGGTCACTGGTACCTCCTAGGTAACAATCACATGACATATCACATGGTATAACTCTTAAAGCAACATTACATTTTATAACACTTTACATGGTAAAACATATTTACAATGGGGAAACAAGTGCAGGGGGCCTTGGGGACACTGAAAGAGGCTGCCAATGTCTTAAAGGAGTACTCCGCCCCTAGACATCTTATCCCCTATACAAAGGATAAGGGATAAGATGTCTGATCGCGGGGGTCCCGCCGCTGGGGACCCCCGGGATCTTGGCTGCAGCCCCCCGTCGTGACGTCACAATGCTCCAGGCCCCTGTATCGCCCGTCATTACTCACAGAGCGAGTTTGCTCTGTGCAGTAATGACTGCGAGTTGCTGCAGCCAAGATCCCAGAAGTCCCCAGCAGCGGGACCTCTGCGATCAGACATCTTATCCCCTATCCTTTGGACAGGGGATAAGATGTCTAGGGGCGAAGTACCCTTTTTAGACTTGAAATGATCAAACATTATTTATTCCTAATGTAACTCCTTAACTATTCATTGTTCTTAGAGATAAATAATGTAAAAAAGAAGCAAAATAAAAAAATGATCACATTTTTGGGGACTTAGATCAACTTAGATCTGTAAAGTGGAAACCTACTGAACTGGAATGATTAGGTGACATTTAAAGATTAGTTGCTATAAGCTCTTCACCTTCAAGTGTGATCATTAACATAACATCCTATTAAACCAAAAAATAGCTTAGTATTATAGTGAAAAGTACATAGCTAGCAAGTCTTATTCACATAAAAGTCACAATCATGCACTATCCTGTCAGTGTGCACTAACATCTTCCCTGGTTAAATGGTTTTTTCAATCGTAGTGGACAGGCACTTAAAATGTACCAACACAAGATCAGTTATAGTGCCGTTCTGTCATCTATACGCCAGTGCTTATTACCTAAGCATCCCATTACCTCTAACTAGAATATGACTATGGCTGGTATGGCATTTGATGCCTTGCAGTTAAGTTTTTAATAGGATGCTGTGCCTACATTTAATGCTCCAGGCAATAAGATATAAGGATAGGTGGTAACAATGATATTAAATTCTTATGAAGTACAAGCCAGTGATGATCTACTATATGACACCAAATACCAACAACAGAAAAATTCCCACCATTGAAAAAGTAAATAAAATCCTGCCGGCATTTAGGTTTTACTAGTAACTTGTCGAAGAGAATTACATCTTTTTTTAGATGTCTATTGCTCAGCTCCACAATGTTGTATGATGTCAGCAAATGTGTGTGCTTGGTATATGCACTTAGAAACTAGAAGAGCATGCATTTTTTTTATAGACAACATTACATGTCCAGGGGGGGAAAAAAATAAAGAATAAAGTCCAAATAGAAGCAGCACATCCAAAAGAAAAAATTGGAAAAAATGACAAAAATAATAATGAAGAGGTGTGCACACATGTATAGGACTGGGGTTACCAGGTCCAACACAACAGCAAATGGATAATTCAAAATCAAAAAGTTTGGTTTATTCCATGATGGAAAGACAACGTTTCAGTAGCCTCTCGCTTGACTTGTAAAAGGTAGCAAGAGGCTACCAAAACGTTGTCTTTACATCATGGAATAAACCCCAATTTATATATATATATATATATATATATATATGGAATCAAAAGAAGTGATCTGATTGGTTGCTATGAGCAACTGACCCTTTTCCTCTACACAGGTTTTGATAAATATCCCTCTATGTTTTTACAAAGCACATTTGTTAGTAGCTATTAAAACCTGTGAGAGGGAAAGTTGACCAGTCGCCTATAGCAACAAATCAGATTCATCTTTTATTTTTTCTGTGGCCTTTTTAAACATAAATGAAGCAATCTGATTGGTTGCTATGGGCAACTGGTCAACTTTTCCTCTGCACACGTTTTGATAAACCTCCCCATCTGTCCTTTGGACCTTGCAATAAATAAAGGTACGTTCACACAGGCAGATTTACAGGTTTCCCGTTGCGTATTTGAAAGGGGGCGGGCTCTTCTTGGCTGCCCACAGCAGATTTTCCGCTGCGTAATTTTTGCTGCAGAAAATACGCCGCAGACCCTACTGACTTCAATGGGGCTTGCTGAGGATTTTCCACAGCGGAAATTCCGCAGCGGAAAATCTGCTGCGGAAAACAGCAAAGAGCCCGCCCCCTTTCAAATACGCAGCGGGAAATCCGAAAATAAATCCGCCCGTGTGAACGTACCCTAAGTCAGTGTTTCCCAACCAGGGTGCCTCCAGCTATTGCAAAACTACAACTCCCAGCAGGCACAGACAACCAAAATTTTAGAAGGCAGAGGAGGTAAGAGAGAAGTATTATATGTAGGAGAGGGAGGGTAGTGAGTTAAACATCCAGTTGAATACAATTATCATAAAAACTACCGTATATCCCAGCATATAAGACGACTTTTTAACCCCGAATTTTCTTCTGAAAAGTCAGGGGTCGTCTTATACGCCAGGTATTGGGGTCCGGTATAGGAATACTTATGATTATCTGCCCGGGACGGCTCCTGTGTGTGGCTGCAGGCGGGGGCCGGCCAGAGCATGTATAAACTGATAACTGTATACTTAAAAACCAGGGTGCCTCCAGCTGTTGTGAAACTGCAACTCCCAGCATGCCCGGACCGGCAAAGGCTGTCCGGGCATGCCTGGTAGTTGTAGTTTCAAAACAGCTGGAGGAACCCTGGTTTTTAGTATACATGAATTAGTTTTTACATGCTCTGGCCGGCCCCCGCGGGCAGATAATCATAAGTATTCCTATGCCGGACATCCCTGTGTCCCGAAAAATCTTTTCGGGACATAAGGATGTCCGCAGGTCACTAACCATTCCCTGGCCGCCGCGCGTCCTCCTCCGGTCCTCCTGCGGTCTTCCTCCGGTCCTTCTGCGCTTCTCCACCTTTCTATGGTTGTACGCACAGGACGTCAGTGACGTCCCGTGCATACAACCATAGAGGCGCAGGAGGACCGCAGGAGGACGAGCGCTGGCCGGGGCCTGGTGAGTGACCGGCGGCGCACCATCTACAGTCTTCCATTCACCGCTCCTCCGGTCCCGGGACTGCTGCTATGGTCCATAGGCCATAGCAGTAGATTGTGACCCCCGGCCGGAGAAGCGGTGACCGGAACACTGTGGGGGGCAGTACACAGACATACAGCCTCCAGCCATACACTCTATATGGCTGGAAGTTGTATGTCTGTGTGCGGAGCTGCCTACTAATGTGGGGGGAGCTGCTACTATTGTGGGGGAGGGAGCTGCCTACTATTGTGGGGGAACTGCCTACTATTGTGGGGGAGGGAGCTGCCTACTATTGTGGGGGAAGGGAGCTGCCTACTATTGTGGGGGAACTGCCTACTATTTTGGGGGAGGGGAGCTGCCTACGATTGTGTGGGGGGGGGAGCTGTCTACTATTGTGGGGGGAGCTGCCTACTATTGTGGGGGGGAGCTGCCTACTATTGTGGGGGGGGAGTTGCCTACTATTGTGGGGGGAGCTGCCTACTATTGTGGGGGGAGCTGCCTACTATTGTGGGGGGAGCTGCCGACTATTGTGGGGGGGAGCTGCCTACTATTGTGGGGGGAGCTGCCGACTATTGTGGGGGGGAGCTGCCGACCTAATGTGGGGTAGCCGCCTACTATTATGGGGGAACTGCCAACCTAATGTTTGGGAGCTGCTGACCTAATGTGGGGGAACTGCTGACCTAATGTGTGGGAGCTGCTGACCTAATGTGAGGGAGCTGCTGACCTAATGTGTGGGAGCTGCTGACCTAATGTGTGGGAGCTGCTGACCTAATGTGTGGGAGCTGCTGACCTAATGTGGGGGAGCTGCCTACTATTGTGTGGGAACATGCTGCCTACCTAATGTGGGGGAACTATACTGCCTACTTAATATGGGGGGAACTACAAGGTACTGTACATCGCAGTAGGAGGGGTAGTCTTATACGGCAAGTATATCCCAAGCTCTATATTTTCAGTGTAAAAGTTGGGGGTCGTCTTATACGCCCAGTCGTCTTATACGCCGGCATATACGGTACATTACTATGGCTATTTGAGCCCCATATTCATTTGATATCTGGGTAAATGACCAATTCGTTCAGTATTGCTGTAAGTACATACTGATGTGAATCGAAGTTAGAATTACATTTTGAGGACGGTTCACACTACAAAATTTCCGATTGTAATACTGCTTCAAAATTCCTCTCTGAAATTCTGGTGCAGCAGAGTTCCATTGCTGTTAACTGGATTCTGCTGCACAGCAGAATCCCATTGACAGCAATGGAACTCTGCTGGAAGAATGAACCTGTACATTCTTTCATTGGAACAGTGGGGGACCGTGGTAAGGGACAGGCTGGAACTCGCATACGGGCGGTTCCGGCAATGCAAATCCCAGCCCTGCCGGCAGCAGGCGGGAGGGGAGCAATGCGCTCATGGTCAGTGCAAGTGGTCGGAGCGCATTGCGTAACAGTACTCCTCCCCCCCTTTGGTCTCCCCTCCTTTTGCAGTTCAAAAATTTTCTGTGACGGTCATGATCTAGGATATTTTCCTCTGGCTCCCAAGATCTCTCCTTCAGACAGAATCCTTCCCAATCCACACGAAAAAAATGTTTTCCTCTGATAAACTTGGAGTCCAAAATTCCTTTAACAACATAAATATCAAAGATACCAGAGATGGGAGTAGGTGAGATGTCTTTTTTTAGAAAAGCGGTTGTGGATGACAGGCTTCAAGAGGGAAACATGGAAGGAATTTGGGATCTGGAGAGAGGATGGCAGATGGAGAGAATAGGCCACAGGATTTAACCGTTTCTTGATTTTATAGGGGCCTAGATAGTGAGGGCCCAGTTTATAACTGGGTACTCTTAGGCTAAGTACAAGAAAAAAATGCAAGAAAAAACACCTGAAGAAATGACAGTGCAATTTCCTGCATCTGGCATTTTTTCTGGCGTACTGGATGCAGTAGTGATGTAAACATTTTTTATTTAACAACATTTTTATTTTTTATAACTACATTTTAATTTTTAATTTAGTGTGTTTCACTTTTTTTTCTCAATTTTTTTTTTTTTAGGTAGTACTACTACTCCCAGCATGGAACAGACTGTTCCATGATGGGAGTAGTAGTAAATAGACATATCGCCCCGGGTGTCAGTCTGACACCCGATGCGATCGTCCATAATATAGCAGAGATGCGAAGCGGCTCTATACAGCGCTCGCATCTCTGCACTATACTCTGGCCAGTGATGTGAATAGAACATCACTCATTCATATTTTCCACCCAGAGTGGAGATTGGCTGGATGATTGCAGCCAATCACCGCTCTCAGGGGGAAATATTAATGAGTAAGTGGCCGGCTGGAGTATAGTGCAGAGATGTGAGCTCTGTGTAGAGCCGCTCCGCATCTCTACTATAGACAGGACGATCGCAGTGGGTGTCAGTAGTGAAACCCGCTGTGATCTGTTCTCACCTGCAAGTACTACTACTCTCAACATGGAGCACACTCTGCTCCATGATGGGAGCTGTAGTACCTGCATTAATAGACAGATCGCAGTGAGCGTAACTTCTGACACCTGTCTATTAATGCAGGTACTACAGCTCCCAGCACGGAGCAGAGTGTGCTCCATGTTTGGAGTAGTAGTACCTGCAGTTAAGGAAAGATCACAGCAGATGTCACTCCTGACACCCGCTGTGACCCTCCTGTATAATGTATAGATGCAGTCGGCCGCTCTTCTATGGTCTCCTTCATTGACGTATATATACACCTATTCATATTTCCCACAGAGAGCTGTGATTGGCTGGAACCATCTGGCAGTAGTAGTACTACCTAAAAAAATTTAAAAAATTAAGAAAAAAAGTGAAAAACACTCCCACTACATTTTTATTATTGTCGACTACCTTTTTAGGTCCCTGTCCGCACACATAAGTTGATACCTGTTTAAAAATTAGTAAATATTTTGTAATAAAAAAGATGAATTTCGTTAGATACAATTTTTTCCATCACTACTGTATCTTTTTTATTATTCTTTTTTAAATGGTACCCTACAAAATTTTATTTAAAAAGGTATCTCCATCACTGTTTTGGATTGCTAAAGTCCAAAAGAGAATAAAAAACGCCTGAAAAAACACCAAAGTTAAAACCCACACGGTGTTTTTCTTGGTGTTTTTTACTCCCATAGACTATTATGGGAGAAAAACGCCACAATTTCAAAGAAAAAACGTTATTGGCTCAACATGCTGTGATTTAGCAAAACCACCAAGGAGTTGAAAAACGCAAAAAAAGAGTGAAAAAACGCCAAACGGATAAAGAAAACGCCTAACTGAAAAACATCAAGTGGAAAAAGAATTTAGCGATTTCTCATTGATTTACAGGTAACATCTGGCCGCAGTGTTTTTTGGCCAAAAAAACGCCATGCGGCAGAATTGGCGTTTTTCTCTGCGTTTAAAAAAAAACAAAAAACAAGTAGAAACTTAGCCTAAAGCGGATATAGTTTGTTGACAACCAGACTTTGTCACCAGGAGAGTACTTGGATGGAGAACGTCTTTTCTTTTCCGCGTGAGATTTCATATAACTCGTAGCATGCAGAAGAGAGGAACTTGTCTTCTACCAGATGGTTGAAAAATTCGGCACTTGATTGTCAACCACAGGAACTCCGGAAGAAGAGGACAAGGGAAGAGGAGGACAAGGATGAAGACCATCAACTACAAAGAAAGGCGAAGTTCCAGTGGATTCAGAATCCTTATGGTTGTATGAGAAGTCTGCCCAAGGAAGCAAATCGACCTCGTCGTCTTGACGAGCAGAAATGAAATGACGGAGATAGTCTCCCATGACTTGATTCACCCTCTCAACCTGTCCATTGGATTGAGGGTGGTAGGCTAAGGAAAAATCCAGCTTGACTTGGAGACTTGGGCAGAGAGCCCGCCAGAACTCAGAGACGAACTGGACTCCATGGTCGGATACAATATGTGAAGGCAAACCATGTAAACGGAAGAGGTGGCAAAGGAAAAGTTTAGCAAGCTGTGGTGCAGACGGAAGTACAGGCAGCAGCACAAAATGCGCCATTTTAGAGAATCTGTCCACTACCACCCAGACGACTGTATTGCCACTGGAAGGTGGAAGGTCAGTAATGAAGTCCATAGCAATATGGTCCAGGGAAGCTCTGGGACAGGCAAAGGCTGTAGAAGACCTGCAGGTTTAGAACGAGGGGTCTTATCCCGAGCACAGACCAAAAAGGAACGGACAAAATTGACAACATCCTGTTTTAAACTAGGCCACCAATATTGTCTGGAAATGAGCTGTAGGGACTTACGAGTTTCAGAATGACTGGCCAGAAGAGAGGAATGGCCCCATTTCAAGACTCAGAGTCTTAAACGTGGAGATACATAAGTCTTCCCAGGAGGCAGGTCTTGAAGACTTGCTGGTGCTGCAGAGATGAGACGTTCAGGACAAATATGTTGAGGATGGGATTCCTGGTCTTGAACAACAGAGGATCTGGATAAAGCGTCAGCTCATAAATTCTTCTCTGCTGGACGGAAGTGGATGAAGAAGTCAAATCTGGAGAAGAACAGAGACCAACAAGCCTGCCTAGGGTTGAGACGATGGGCAGTCTGAGAATAAATAGTAACCGGATGTACCGATCACTCCAAGAGATGACACAATTCTTCCAAAGCCAGATTTATTGCCAAGAGCTTGCGATCTCCAATGGTATACTTTTTCTGCAGGAGAGAATGTCTTAGAAAAAAAAACGCAGGCTACAATTTTTCCATTAGAGGACTTTTGTGTTAAAATTGCACCAGCTCCAACAGAACAAGCATCAACTTCCAAAAGAAATGGCTTGCTTGGATCGTGTCTTGACAGTTTTAGAGCTTCTTCAGCCTCGGAGTCCAAACCATTGGTTTAGCAGTCTTCTTGGCGAGAGAAATGATGGGGGCTACCAAGGGGGAGTAATGAGGAATAAATTGCCGATAGTAATTGGCAAAGCCGAGAAAGCGCTGAATAGCTTTTAGGCCAGAAGGACGAGGCCAGTCCAGTACAGCGGACAACATGTTAGGGTCCATTTGAAGACCTTGACTGATATACCCCAGGAATAGAAGGCTGGTTTTCTCAAAAGTACACTTTTCCAGTTTAGCATAGAGATGGTTGTCTCATAGACGTTGTAAAACTTCGTGGAGGTGGGAGCGATGAGTCTGAACATTAGGTGAGTAGATGAGAATGTCATCCAAGTAGACACAGACACAGGAGTATAGGAGATTACGAAAAATATCATTGACAAACTCCTGGAAGACTGCTGGAGCATTACAAAGTCCAAATGGCATCACAAGATACTCAAAATGTCCATCACGAGTATTAAAAGCAGTCTTCCATTCGTTTCCTTCTCGTATGCGAATCAAATTATCGGCCCCACAAAGGTCAAGTTTGGAGAAGATCCTCGATCCACGCAGATGATCCAATAATTCCGAGATCAAAGCAAGTGGGTAGCGGTTCTTGACTGTAATCTTGTTCAAGCCATGGTAGTCGATGCATCCTTTTTTTCAACGAAGAAGAATACTGCTCCGGCAGGGGAGGATGAGTTTCCGATAAATTCTTTCTGTAGATTTTCTTGGATTTAATTAGACATGGCCTGGGTTTTGGGTACAGACAAAGGGTTAATCCTGCCCCGAGTAGGTGCAGTCCCGTGCAATAAGTTGATAGGACAATCGGAGGGACAATGTGGTGGTAAAACTTCAGCTTGTTTCTCACTGAAGACGTCAGCAAAGTCCTGGAGGAACAATGGCAGACCGGGCAGAGGAGTAGAAGGAGACACCAACTTGGATGGAAGGGTATGAATACAGTTATTATAGCAGTATGTTCCCCAACAAAGTACTTCTCCAGTCTTCCAATCAAGATGCGGGGCATGTAGTTGTAACCAGGGAAGGCCAAGAAGAAGAGTGGATCACTGCGATCCCATAGCGGGGTTGCCCAGGCCAGGGCCCTTCCTGCTAAAAGACTGAGAACAAAGGCAACCTTTGCTCATTCCGAAGGGAACTTTTCCGCCATAGTTCTATGTGCATGGAGCACTGTGTCATGAATCCACAGCAAGACTTCCCTCATACTTCTCAGGAAGAAACAAATGGAGCTTTGATCCCGAGACGACTGCAGGAACGAGAGACAACACTGGAACAGGAGGAGGCTGTGGCTGCTGCGGCTGTTGTTGGGCAGATAGAAACTGTTGCATCATGGCGGACAAATGGTTTAACTGTTGTGCCTGCTGGGCCAACTGCTGCAACTGGAGAGCCCCGATAGAGGTGAGATCCAGATTATCGGACAGCGAAACCCCAGTGGGATCCATGGCCTGATCTTGCAGTAACACTCACGGTAGTGGTAGTAGCGCTGCTGGATGTGGATCCTCCAACCTGTGTGGCAGATGACACATTATTGGGGAGCTGAGTCTAAGCTGCCGCTGGTCTTCACCAAAGCCCGCCGCAAGGACGGATGGGCTTGCTGCGGCAGGCGACACACAGGTCGCTATCCCCGATATGACTCGACCACACAGGTAACTGGGCAAGACGAGGTACAGAAGGATGAGGCACAGGCGTAGTCAGACTAAGCAGAAGGTCAGGGCAGGCAGCAAAGGTGCATAGCCAAATAACGTAGCGGAAGGGTCAAATACACGGGAAAGGAACAGACAATAGAAACACTTAATCTCAGGCTAGGGGCACTGAAGATCCGGCAAGGAAGTATGGGAGGTGCAGGGACTTATAGAGTAGTGTCAGGTGTTACACATAATTATGGGCATACTGGCCCTTTAACCCCTTATGGACTCAGCCCATTTTGGCCTTAAGGACTCAGACAATTAAATTTTTACGTTTTCATTTTTTCCTCCTCGCCTTCTAAAAATCATAACTCTTTTATATTTTCATCCACAGACTAGTATGAGGGCTTGTTTTTTGCGCGACCAGTTGTCCTTTGTAATGACATAACTCATTATATCATATAATGTATGGCGCAACCAAAAAAACACTATTTTTGTGGGGAAATTAAAACGAAAAACGCAATTTTGCAAATTTTGGAAGGTTTCGTTTTCACGCCGTACAATTTATGGTAAAAATGACATGTGTTCTTTATTCTGAGGGTCAATACGATTAAAATGATACCCATTATTACATACTTTTCTATTATTGTTGCGCTTAAAAAAAATCACAAACTTTTTAACCAAATTAATACGTTTATAATCCCTTTATTTTGATGACCTCTAACTTTTTTATTTTTCCGTATAAGCGGCGTTATGGGGGCTCATTTTTTGCGCCATGATCTCTACTTTTTTTTGATACCACATTTGCATATAAAAAACTTTTAATAAATTTTTTATAATTTTTTTAAATAAAATGTATTATAAAAGTAGGAATTTTGGACTTTTTTTTTTTCGTTCACACCGTTCACCGTACGGGATCATTAACATTTTATTTTAATAGTTCGGACATTTACGCACGCGGCGATACCAAATATGTCTATAAAAAAAAATTTTTACGCTTTTTGGGGGTAAAATAGGAAAAAACGGACGTTTTACTTTTTTATTGGGGGAGGGGATTTTTTACTTTTTTTTAACTTTTACTTTTACATTTTTTTACATTTTTTTTTACACTTGAGTAGTCCCCATAGGGGACTATTCATAGCAATACCATGATTGCTAATACTGATCTGTTCAATGTATAGGACATAGAACAGATCAGCGTTATCGGCTATCTTCTGCTCTGGTCTGCTCGATCACAGACCAGAGCAGGAGACGCCGGGAGCTGAACAGAGGAGGGAGAGGGGACCTCCGTGTGGCGTTCTGAATGATCGGATCCCCGCAGCAGCGCTGCGGGCGATCCGATCATTCATTCAAATCGCGCACTGCCGCAGATGCCGGGATCTGTATTGATCCCGGCACCTGAGGGGTTAATGGCAGGCGCCCGCGAGATCACGGGCGTCGCCCATTGCCGCGGGTCTCTGGCTGCGATAAGCAGCCGGGATCAGCCGCGCATGACACGGGCATCGCTACGATGCCCGCGGTTATGCACAGGACGTAAATGTACGTCCTGGTGCGTTAAGTACCACCGCACCAGGACATACATTTACGTCCTGCGTCCTTAAAGGGTTAAATTTCAGAGTTCTGTCGCGCGCGCCCTAGGAGATGTGGACACGCGCGCCGGAGCTGAGACACAGTGGAGGAAATGGTAGAGGGCTGGTACTTGCATGCGGGCGCGTTCCGCGATTCGGATCCCAGCCTCGCCGGCAGCAGGGGAGAGGGGAGCAATGCACTCATAGCCACCACAAGTGGCCAGAGCACATTGCGTAACACTCCCATTTCGTCCCATATATATCATCATACTGCCTCCATATAGTATTAGACCCTACTGCTCCCATATACTGTAGTATAAGACCCTAAATTTCCTCCATATAATATTAGACAAACATATACACTGCTCAAAAAAATAAAGGGAACACTTAAACAATACAATGTAACTCAAAGTCAATCACACTTCTGTGAAATCACACTGTCCACTCAGGAAGCAACACTGATTGACAATCAATTTCACATGCTGTTGTGTAAATGGAACAGACAACAGGTGGAAATTATAGGCAATTAGCAACACCCCCCCAATAAAGGAGTTGTTCTGCAGGTTGTGACCACAGACCACTTCTCAGTTCCTATGCTTCCTGGCTGATGTTTTAGTCACTTTTGAATGCTGGCGGTGCTCTCACTCTAGTGGTAGCATGAGACACAGTCTACAACCCACACAAGTGGCTCAGGTAGTGCAGCTCATCCAGAATGGCACATCAATGCGAGCTGTGGAATGAAGGTTTGCTGTGTCTGTCAGCGTAGTATCCAAAGCATGGAGGCGCAACCAGGAGGCTGGCCAGTACATCAGGAGATGTGGAGGAGGCCGTAGGAGGGCAACAACCCAGCAGCAGGACCTCTACCTCCACCTTTGTGCAAGGATGAGCAGTAGGAGCACTTCCAGAGCCCAGCAAAATGACCTCCAGCAGGCCACAAATTTGCATTTGTCCACTCAAATGGTCAGAAACAAGACTCCATGAGGATGGTACGAGGGCCCGACATCCACAGGTGGGGGTTGTGCTTACAGCCCAACACCTTGTAGGACATTTGTCATTTGCCAGAGAACACCAAGATTGTCAAATTCGCCACTGGTGTCCTGTGCTCTTCACAGATGAAAGCAGGTTCACACTGAGCACATGTGACAGATGTGGCAGAGTCTGGAGAAGCCGTGGGAACGTTCTGCTGTCTGCAACATCCTCCAGCATTGGTGTGAGGTGGCATTTCGTTGGGGGGGGCTCACATCCCTCCATGTGCTTGCCAGAGGTAGCCTGACTGCCATTAGGTACCGAGATGAGTTCCTCATACCCCTTGTGAGACCGTATGCTGGTGCGGTTGGCCCTGGGTTCCTCCTAATGCAAGACAATGCTAAACCTCATGTGACTGGAGTATGTCAGCAGTTCCTGCAAGAGGAAGGCATTGACGCTATGGACTGGCCCGCCCGTTCCGCAGACCTGAATCCAATTGAGCACATCTGGGACATCATGTCTCGCTCCATCCACCAATGCCACGTTGCACCACAGACTGTCCAGGAGTTGGCGGATGCTTTAGTCCAGGTCTCGTAGGACATCCCTCAGGAGACCATCTTCCACCTCACCAGGAGCATGCCCAGGCATTGTAGGAAGGTCATACGGGCATGTAGATGCCACACACACACTACTGAGCCTCATTTTGACTTGTTTTAAGGACGTTCCATCCAGTGGCGGATCCAAGTGGGGGGGGGATGGGGGGGGGGCAACTATATGGCTCAGGTAGTGCAGGCTTATGTGGGGTGAACTATGCTGACAACCTAATGTGGGGGTGAACTATGCTGACAACCTAATGTGGGGGGAACTATTCTGACAACCTAGTATGGGGGAACTATGCTGCCTACTTAGTGTGGGGCAACTATGCTGCCTACCTAGTGTGGGGCATCTATACTGCCTACCTAGTGTGGGGCATCTATACTGCCTACCTAGTGTGGGGAAGCAATGCTGCGTACTTAAAGGGGTACTCCACTGCTCCAGCATTTGGAATTTTGTTCCAAACTCTGGGTGCGGGCTGCGGGGGTTGTGACGTCACAGCCATGCCCCTTGTGGCATCACACCATGCCCCCTCAATGCAAGTCTATGGCAGGGGGCATGTCGACCCATGCACGATACTCTGATGCCCCTCCCAAGACTAAACTCTGGATCCATCCCTGATTACATCAAAGTTGGGTCAGCCTGTAGCATGCTTTTCCACTTTGATTTTGAGTGTCACTCCATATCCAGACCTCCATGGGTTGCTAAATTTGATTTCCATTGATAATTTTTGTGTGATTTTGTTGTCAGCACATTCAAAAATGTAAGGACGAAAGTATTTCTTACAATTAGTTCATTCATTCAGATCTAGGATGTGTCATCTTATTGTTCCCTTTATTTTATTGAGCAGTGTAGTATAACGTCCCTATACTTTCCACATATAGTATGAGGCACCAGACGATCTCTGTTCTGGTGCGGGAACAGGATACTTTTAACTGTGGGTGTGCCTTAAAGGGGTACTCCGGTTCTTAGACATCTTATTCCCTATCCTTTGGATAGGGGATAAGATGCCTGATTGCGGGAGTCCCGCTGCTGGGGACCCCCGTGATCTTGCACGCGGCACCCCGTTTATAATCAGTCCCCGGAGTGTTTTCGCTCCGGGTCTGATTACCGGTGACCACAGGGCTGATGGCGTGTGACGTCACGCCTCCGCCCAGGTGTGACGTCACGCTCCGCCCCTCAATGCAAGCCTATGGGAGGGGGCGTGATAGCTGTCATGCCCCCTCCCGTAGGCTTGCATTGAGGGGCGGAGCGTGATGTCACACAGGGGCGGAGGCTTGAAGTCACACGCCGTCGGCTCTGTTTTCGCCGGTAATCAGACCCAGAGCGAACACGCTCCGGGGACTGATTATAAACGGAGTGCCGCGTGCAAGATCACGGGGGTCCCCAGCGGCGGGACCCCCGCGATCAGGCATCTTATCCCCTACCCTTTGAATAGGGGATAAGATGTCTAAGCACCGGAGAACCCATTTAATGACACAGAGACAGTTTAAAGCTGTATTCAACTGGGGATCCTCACATGTGTCTTGAATTCCTGAATGGTCCCCCCGCCATAGGTAGGCAGAGTTACCCCCCCCCTTTCCCCATTAGGGTATACAAAATGACCAAAAATACACAATTTTGGGCTTTGGAATTTGTTTACATATACACCATTGACTGGCAATACCACATGTGTTTATTTTTGTTTATATATCGGTGATGTCCGGCATTAGACACGGGTCCCGGCTGATGATAGCCACCGGGACCAACCTGCTTTAACCTCTTTAGTACGCCCTGCGTCCTTAAGATGTTAAAGACCAGGTGCAAAGGGATGACATTAAAGGCTTGTCCGTTTGCTATAGACTTCAATGTTAAATTTAATATATCTGTTTCTGTTCCGTTATTTTTGCGGATAAAAAAATACTGCATGCAACATCTTTTCTCCGCTAAAAATAATGGAATAAGAACCTACATGTGTAAACGGGTGACAAAGGACTGTGAAAAAATCCCGTTGACATTAATGGGATCTATTTACAGCTGTTTGAAAAAGGCTTGAACGGATTTAAGAACAGGCATGAATTAACAGGGACTGATGTGAACGAGCCCTTACAATTTTGTAACACTGCAGAACAATATATTTTTATGCTTTGTATTGCTTGTAAAAAGACTCTGCAGTGAATTATAATTTTGCATTATGTGTGAATGAAAAGATGTAAATTGGAAAAAATTGTGTTCTGCCACATTTAAATTGTTACTCTAATGGACTGCCTGGCTATTTACAGATAGTTGACAACCCTAGATCCAACCTTCTTGCCTGCAGTAGTTATCAGCAGTCTAAGGCTATGCATTGTCAGACTAGGGGGTACTTGGGCCCACCGTAAGAAATGATCCCGAGAACCTTCTTTATCTATGCAGATCATGTCTTATCCACATGCAATTTCATGTTGTTATCCCTGTACACCGGACATATCAGCAATTTATATAGTCATTTTTATATGAATCATCCCAATAGACTCTAGTGACAAATGGTTGTCTCTAAAGTAAATTTCAAACAGGGCGACTTCTGCTTAATCACTAGGGCTCATAACAGAGTCCAGGTCCAGGGCCTACCAGGGGATTCCCCTAGTACCCTAGTAGGCCAGTCAAATCCTGTGGCTACCTCTTTGTAAATTATTCTATGTAAAAGGTATACAGTTATCCAGGCATAGAAAAACAGAGCTAATTTCTTCCAAAAACAGCGCCACGTCTGTCCCCAGGTTGTGTGTGGTATTATAACTTGGCTCCATTCATTTCAATGGAACTGAGCTGCAATAATACACACAACCTGGGGACAGAAGTGGCGCTGTTTCTGGAAGAAATCACCTTTGTTTTTCTAATCCAGGATAACCCTTTAAAACAACACAAATCTAACTAAAGCAAACAATTTGAGAAAATAAAGCAATAAATAAAATTAAAATGTCTTTAGAGGTTTATGGTGGTCAAAAGTAATTGACACATTTGATGGTAAGGATCAAGGGAGTTTTATGAGATTAGAAAAAAACATGGCTGCCTTCTTGTTCATGGCCTTTATCTGGTATTGCATTTAAGTTCCATTCACTTCAGCTGGACTGAGCTCCAATTTGGAGACAAGGAGGCCATGTTTTTCTAATTTCATACAACCTCTAGGGTTCCTAATGTGAAAATAGAGATATGTCATACGAAACCCACATAGTATAAATGTAAAAATTGAAATAAAATACAGCAGAAAACACAAAAGCATTTTGACAAGCATTCATTTTTGGTGTAACTTTTCAGTCTGAGAGCAATTATGGCAGTGTGATTGAGGCCTAAGGGAATAGGAACACATTATTTGTTATTTTAGAACGTCCTCGGTAACAGAGAAAATTCAGTAAATTGTGATGGCAAGGCAGCAGAAAGGGAAAAGAGCAATCCGATAAAGACAAGTGAATATTGCAGGTGCATGTATATATACAAACACATAAAGTGTGGCAGGATGCTACGCAATTCAGAATATTTATACAAATGTTTAGGTTTGCTTGTAATAAATCTCCTTTATATAACTGGGGCTTGTATCCAAACAAAAGCTCATGGTTTCATAAATAATAGCCAACAGATCTTATCCTAATGTTCTATTTATCATTCCTGCATAAATCTGTCTGGCCTTCCTTTGTTAGCTCTTTGAGAAAAATAATCTATTAGTGGATTGGTTATTACGGAGAGATATGTCACTTCCTATAAAAGCCACTACGTGTAAAACCCATGCAGTAGACCCTGTTGATTTTGTCCTTGCATTATGTGAATAATCCCAGGTTCCTGTGGAAATGAAATCCATGCAGAACATAATGAGAAAATGATTTTCCCTGTGCTTATTTTGTTGGCACTTGCAGTTTGGTTGGATGTGAGATAGATGAAACATTTGCATCCTCTATCTGCATAATGAGCCCTATACGGAGTGATTGCAGCGCATGCAAACGACAGGGTGGCATGTTTTCAGTTTTAATGGGGACGCTCAGAAAACTTCCAATCTTTCTTGACATTTCTTATAGCCAAATAAATGTAGTCTTGGCTGGAGTGTCTATTATGAAAATAAGAGAGGAGCAAGTCAATTATATTTCAATGACTGAATAGCCAGGGGTCCTCATTAAAATGATCAGAAAAGGCTTCAGTGTTGCTTTCCTATATGTAAGCACTGATTAAGTTGTAGAAGAATGACATGGCCTTTTTGTTTTGGAGGAATACAGAGTAAGCCCTGGTGCATCGCCATCCAGCCAGAAATTGTTGACACTTACTAAAGTGAGATATATACAGAATGAAAGAGAAGTTGCTACTTATGGGGTCATGGACTCCTAATAAGTGCAGAAGGACTTACAGCTGTTCTGCTGGAGACAGTAACAGCAAGTTTTACAGTTGCACTAGACTCAGATGAAATGCCTGTGGTAGGGTGGTGATATGGTTCGTTGTGTTTTCTGCTTCATTCTCCTAAATCTAAATCTCTCTGTACCAGGAATATTTGCTTGCTGCCTGCTTCCTAGTGAATTCATGTTTACAAATCAGCTCTTACTTTTACAGACATAGTTTCCTATAGCTGCAGCATCGAAAAATAGAAGCAATTCATTTGTTTTATTCTTTTATAGTATTAAGGTACTTACTATTTCAGTATTACTAATGAAAAAAGATTATTTATGAATAGAAATTTTCCCCTTCTTACTTTATTATAATAATCTTATTCAAGTCAAGAGAATTATTTCTGTTGTTTTATTATATAACTTTTGCATTCAAATATTTTTTTAAATGCATGTTTAAATACTACTTTAGTGTATGTTTACATGCTGCAGAAGTTATACTGTATTCAAAAATTGCCAGCATATGTGTGAACGTAGTCTTAAAGTACATGCAGGACGGCCTATTGTAAATCAGTTATTGTCTATCTAATATATTGACTTTGGCGTTTATTAGTAGGAAAACACATTCTTTTAAAAAATAGGAATTTACATATATTATTTTTGTTTTATTGTTTCATGGTATGGATTTTTACGTTAATGAAGGCAATGTCCAGCTGTCAGTACTCCATATGGCTATTTAATGTCAATGGGAAAAAGTCTGAACATTTCCAAATGTCAACCAGTGTAGTCAAATTAGGATGTCTGTTTAAAAAAAAAAAAAAAAAAAAAAAATATATATATATATACCTATATATATATATATATATATATATATATACAATGATTATTTTTTTTTTATTATTTCATGGTATGTGTTTTTATGTTAATGAAGGCAAAAGTGTTCAGCTGTCAGTACTCGATATGGCTATTTAATGTCAATGGGAAAAAGTCTAAAAATTTCCAAATGTCAACCAGTGCAGTCAAATTAGGATGTCTGTTCAATATGATTAACATATTACAGATAAGTAGAACGTAATTGTAGAAATTTGCATGTAGGAAATCCAATAATTATAAAAATAATTGATTCTGGAATCTATTTTAAAGAAGTGATACCGTAAGCATGAACTAATAGCCACATTGAGCTTATTTTTTAACCAGCCCTTCAACCTGTGTCTTATCAGAATAATTGGCCTTTTAGTTGATTTGACTAACTGACATCAGGGCCACTAATAATTATCTATGGCAGCTTTTTATTTCTTAGTTTTATATAAGAATACGCAGCTAATGAGTGCGTCAAGGGCCAAACAAAAAATGGTGAAAGCTTAAACTATCATTTAAATAATTCCCCTGGAGTTGTGATTTCATATGTATGATCACAACACAGACATTTCATCAAATTAAAAGGGTTATAAAGGTCCACATGGCCAAGAAGCTCATTACTGATAGGCTTAATTTTGTAGATTTTTCCTAATATCATAATAATGCAGTGACAAGCTTTCAGATTTATTTATGTATTAGTGTTCTAATTATTATAAGATACAGTCACGTTGGATAACTTGATATTTCTATTTCCTTAGATATCAACGCTTTGAACCTATCGAGAATGTATGAGTTACAGTGTATAATAATAGTATGGTGTATTCCAATGAATCAGAGACACAACAAAAGGAAGCTTAACAGTTCAAGGTCAGATGCGGCACAGTATTACATTTTTGGATGGAGGAACTGAAGATTTCCATACTTGGGTGAGTTCAGTCTGGGCTGTGCAATGTGCATGTAGAATTCTTTACTGTTGCAATGTGTTTATATTATAGTCATATTGAAATGAAGTCCAATTACCAGTCCTGATTGTATCTCCGCAGTTCTTCCTCTAGTGTACTTAACAGGTGATGCACATTGAAAAGGAAATATATCAAGATTGACTGAGATGATGTCAATAATAGTTACTGAAAGAAAACTATTTGCTTTAGCACCGAAATATATTCATTTAAGGTATTTCAAAATCACACTTCAAATTACCTTTATTGCAAGGATCTAGCATGTTAATTATCATAAATATTGTATAAGTATAAATGAAATTTTATTATTCCATATTATAACACCTGTCCGTAGTCTGTGATGAATCTATAGTATTATTTTGACCAAGCTGATTGAACTAATTTGGGAAAATAATATATTAAAACATGGTGCATGTGGCAGAGGTGCTCTCCTCTTGCTTTCAGTGCTTTATATGTTTTGCCAGTCAAATGTCTATTGTGCTTTTGTGTTTCATATCATTTAAAATTAATAAATAAAAGCTTATTTATTCTTATTTCTGTCATTACATGACAGATTATTATTTCTAAAAAGTGATCCATATGCAAAGTATAGGTAATCATTCTTGTCCCTTTGTTATATAGCAAGGCCTTACTTTTTTAATTCAGTCCTAAAAAAGGTGCACAATATAGCTTCGAAAAATAAACCCAGTTAAAGTGTATTTATTATAAGTAATTTTTTTAAACAAATTAAATACTAGTTATAACATATAATAGAACATTATTAGCAAATGATTCACAGTTATTTATAAAATATATGTAAAAATTGTTCTTCAAATAACAAGTGTATAAAATGACACGTATAAATGACAAAATAGACAACACACAAAATGAATGTTATTACAGACTGGTAAACTATGTAATAACACAGGATTATGACACTATAATATAGTGAAATTAAGTTCTATACAAAAATAAACAATACTAAAAAATACATATATATATTTTTAAAAAGTGTGCCGATCTATACTATATGGTAAAATGCTTTGCCTATTGTATATCAAAAAGGATAATATTAATAAGTTATATGATGCAATTTATTAAGCATACTATACAGTGTCAATTACCTTATTGTCTGAATGTTTTTATTAATCAAAGACATTGTTGTTTATCATCTATGATATTAATATAATAATATGTAAATTAAGAAATGTCTTCATTGAACTTTGACTGTTATTTCTGATTGGGCTTTCATCAGCTTCTTAGGCATGTTTTTTTTTTTTTTTCTCTTAGACCTGCTCATATAAATGTTAGCTAGAAAATCCCATGAAATGATATTAAAATAATCCCTTTATTAATAAATACATTTTAAAACATATAGATACCAGACCTATTGTGTGCGAATCAGCAAAATTAGATGTAACAAGGACTCATGTAAACCATTGTGAAATCTTTAACCCTCTCCTTTTATATGACATACCAGTATGTAAGGCAGAAGGGTAGTTTTAGCCACCTTATGTACTGGGACCCCATTGTTTAGAAACTGAGCCTACACGATCAGCAGCCGGAGCTGACAAAAGCAGAGTAGGTGCCACTCTCGGCAGTTTAATCCCATATATTCCATATTCCATGGCAACTACTACATCTATAGGCTCCCCAGGATGCAATAATGGAATATTGATGGATACCATGGCAACCAGAGACCACATTATGGCCTCTGTGACTGCCATGAAAAAAGCCTATGTGGACCAGCCATGGTACAGAAGTAACATAGTGAAGTATTCCTGTGATCAGACTATCACAGCTTTTACCCCTTAAGGGCACCACCAATTTTGGCCTTTAAGACACAGCCAGCTTCATTTTTGCATTTTCGTTTTTTCCTTCTTGCCTTCTAAGAGCCATAACTCTTTAATTTTTTTTTATCTTCAGACCCATATGAAGGCTTGTTTTTTTGAAAGACCAATTGTACTTTGTAATAATACTAATAATTTTACCATAAATGTACCATGCAACTAAAAAAATATTATTTGGGGGGAAATTGAAAAGAAAATTACAATTTTACAACTTTTGGAGGGTTATGTTTTTACACAGTGCACTTTACAGTAAAATTGATGTTTTCTTTATTCTATTGGTCAATACGATTAAAATGATACCCATGTTTACATGCTTTACTATTATTGTTCTTCTTTAAAAAAAAAAAAAAAAACCTCACACTTGTTTTAAACAAAATTAAGATGTTTAAAATTACCCTTTTCTGACCCCTATAACTTTCTTATTTGTCTGTTTATGGGCAAATTTTTGCACCCGGATCTGTAGTTTTTATTTATTATTTTTTTTTACTTTTAAATCATTTTTTTTTTTTACTTTTTGATCACTTTTTTCCCTATATTTTCTGGGATTCGATATGACCCACAAAAATGCAATTTTTTTTACTTTCTTTTCATGTTTACGCCATTCACTGTACAGGATCATATACATTGTATTTTAATAGTTTGAGCATTTACCCATGCAACAATACCAATTACAAAATGTTTATTTATTTATGTATTTTGAAACTTTTTAACCCCTTAAGGACCAATGCCATTTTCCCCTTAAAGGGGTACTCCGGTGAAAACCTTTTTTCTTTTAAATCAACTGGTGGCAGGAAGTTAAATATATTTGTAAATTACTTCTATAAAAAAATCTTAATCCTTCCAGTACTTATTAGCTGCTGAATGCTACAGAGGAAATTCCTTTCTTTTTGGAACACTGATGACATCATGAGCACAGTGCTCTCTGCTGACATCTCTGTCCATTTTAGCAACCATGCAGTGCAGCATGGTGGCTCAGTGGTTAGCACTGCTGCCTTGCAACACTGGGGACTTGGGTTCAAACCCCACTATGGACAACAATAAATAAAGCATTATTATAATAACATCAGCAGAGAGAACTTTGCTCGTGATGTCATCAGAGAGCAATCCAAAAAGAAAATAATTTCCTCTGTAGTTTTCAGCAGCTAATAAGTACAGGAAGGATTAAGATTTTTTAATAGAAGTAATTTACAAATATGTTTAACTTTCCGCCACCAGTTGATTTAAAAGAAAAAAGGTTTTCACCGGAGTACCCCTTTAAGGACCAGAGCATTTTTTGCACATCTGACCACTGTCAATTTAAGCATTAATAACTCTGGCATGCTTTTACTTATGAATTTGATTCCGAGATAGTTATTTGTGACATATTCTATTTTAACATAGTGGTAAATTTGTGTCACTAGTATCATTTCTTGGTGAAAAAGTCAAAAATGTCATGTAAAATTAGAAAATTTAGCATATTTCAAAATTTGAAGCTCTCTGCTTGTAAGGAAAAAAGACATACCAAATAAATCACATATTGATTCACATATACAATATGTCTGCTTTATGTTTGCATCATAAAGTTGAGTTGTTTTTACTTTTGGAAGACATCAGAGGGCTTCAAAGTTGGACATAAAGTGCTCTGTGAGTGCACTAAAATGCTCAGAAGAGAAGGACCCACATTTGGCTTTTTGAAAGTAAATTTAGCTGAAATGGCTTGTGGGGGGCATGTTGCATTTTGGAAGCCCATATGATGCCATAACAGCAAAAAACAAACAAACAAAAAAAAACACATGGCTTACTATTTTGGAAACTACACCCCTCAGGGCATGTAACAAGGGGTACAGTGAGCCTTATCATCCCACAGGTGTTTGACGATTTTTCATAAAATCAGATGTGTATATGAATTATTTTTTCACTAAAATGCTGGTGTTATCCCAATTTTTTTTATTTTCACAAGGGGTAATAGGAGAAAAAGCCTCCCAAAATTTTTTACCCCATTTCTTGTGAGTGTGGAAATACCCCATATGTGGATATAAAGTGCTCTGCAGGCAAACTACAATGCTCAGAAGAGAAGGAGCACCATTTGGCTTTTGGAGAGAGAATTTGGAATGGAAGCGGGGGCCATGTGCTTTTCCAAAGCCCCATGGTGCCAGAACAGTGGACCCTCCTATATGTGACCCCATTTTGGAAACTACACCACTCATGGAATGTAATACGGGGTGCAGTGAGCATTTACACCCCACTGGCATTTGACAGATCTTTGGAACAGTGGGCTGTGCAAATGAGAAATTAAATTTTTCATTTTCATGGACCACTGTTCCAAAAATCTGTCAGACACCTGTGGGGTGTAAATACTCACTGCAGCTCTCGTTACATTCCTTGAGGGGTGTAGTTTCCAAAATGGGGTCACATGTGGGGGGTGTACACTGTTCTGGCACCATAGGGGCTTTGTAAACGCACATGGCCTTTAATTCCAGACACATTCTCTCTCTCCAAAAGCCCAATAGCGCTCCTATTCTTCTGTTCCCTGTAGTGCGCCAGCAGAGCACTGGATATTTATATACTCAGGAGAAATGATGTTACAAACTTTGGGGGGCTTTTTTCCTATTACCCCTTGTGAAAATGAAAAATTTGGGATAACACCAGCATGTTTGTGAAAAAATTAAAGATTTTCACGTCCAACTTTAACAAAAATTCGTCAAACACCTGTGGGGTGTTAAGGCTCACTATACCCCTTGTTACATTCTGGGAGGGGTGTCGTTTCCAAAATGGGGTCACGTGTGGTTGTTTTCTTTTTACGCATATGTCAGAACCGCTGTAACGATCAGCCACCCATGTGCAAATCACTTCAAATGTACATGGTGCTCTCACTCCTGAGCCTTGTTGTGCATTTTATGTCCACATATGGGGTATTTCCGTACAAATTTTGGGGGTCTTTTTTTCCTTTTACCTCCTGTGAAAATGAAAAGTATGGGACAACACCAGCATGTTAGTGTAAAATGTTTTATTTAGTAGACCTCAAATTTACCATTTCATAAGGGGTAAAAGGAGAGGAGAGAAAGACCCCCAAAAATTGTCAGGCAATTTCTCCCGAGTACGGAGATACCCCATATGTGGCCCTAAACTGTTTCCTTGAAATACAACAGGGCTCTGAAGTGAGAGAGCGCCATGCCCATTTGAGGCCTAAATTTGGGATTTGCATAGGGACAGACCCGGATGCAAGAATTACACTTGCCTCCGATACTAAAATTACCCTATGGCAGTGTTTCCCAAACAGGGTGCCTGTTTGCCTGTTGCAAAACTCCCAGCATGCCTGGACAGTCAATGACTGTCCGGCAATACTGGGAGTTGTTGTTTTGCCACAGCCGGAGGCTCCGTTTAGGAAACACTGCCGTATGAGAAGTTTTAAATTTTTATTGGGGGGGGGGGGGGGGGGACATGTAAGGGTATACGTATATGTAGTGTTTTACTTTTTATTTTTGTTAGTGTAGTGCAGTGTAGTGTTTTTAGGGTACATTCACACGGGCGTGGGTTCACAGTGAGTTTTACGCTGGGAGTTTGAGCTGCAGCGTTTTTCATTTTTATTGGGGGGGGTAACTGTGTAGGGGTGTGTGTATGTATGTAGTGCTTTAATTTTTATTTTGTGTAGGTGTAGTGTAGCGTTTTTAGGGTACATTGATATGGGCGGGGGTTAACAATAAGTTTCCCAGTGGGAGTTTGAGCAGCAGCGATACATTTTCTGCATCTCAAACTTGTACTACCCTGTACATTCACATGCAAACAGCCAAACCTCAGTGTTTCGCAACCAGTGCGCCTTCAGCTGTTGCACAACTACAACTCCCAGCATACACGGTCTTTCAGTGCATGCTGGGAGTTATAGTTTTGCAACAGCTGGAGGGACACGGGTTGGGAAGCACTGAGTTAGGAAACAGACAATGTTTCCCAACCAGTGTGCCTCAAGTTGTTGCAAATCTACAACTCCCAGCATGCCCAGACAGCCGAAGGGCATGTTTGGAGTTGTAGTTATGCAACAACAGGAGGAGAACAGTTTGGAGACCACTGTGTAGTGGTCTCCAAACTGTAGCCCTCCAGATGTTGCAAAACTTCAACTCCAAGCATGCCCAGACTGCCCAGGAATGCTCGGAGTTGTAGTTCGGCAACATCTGAAGGGCCAGATGTTGCCGAACTACAACTCCCAGCATGTCTTGACAATCTCGGCATGCTTTGAATTGTAGTTTTGCAACATCTGGAAGAGCAAAGTTTGGAGACCACTTGGTCTCCAACCTGTGGCCCTCCAGATGTTGCAAAACTACAACTCCCAGCATGCCCAGACAGCCAAAGGCTGTCTGGGCATGCTGGGAGTTGTAGTCATGAAACTCCTAGAAGCAGCAGTAAAGATCATTTTGCCTCTGACAACGAGGCTGCCTCCACTTGCCTGGACTTTCTGCTGCCGATCCCTGCGTGATCTCAGGTAACTGCCGCCGGTCTCCCCATATCAACGGCTCCCGCACCATCGATGCCAGAGCGGCGGATCTGAACTTTCACCCCCAGCCCCTGCCCAGGGGATAGGAGGAGGTGGCTGCTATCCTTTATGATGATCGGGGCTGTCTCTGACAGCTCAGATCATCCCTATTTTCCAGGCGATCGGGTCACCAGAGACCCAATCAGCCCGGAATTGCCGCAAATCGCCGATCCGGGGGTTTGCACGGGGTGCCTGCTGAATGATTTCAGCAGGCATCCTGGTCCAGTCCCTGCATGGTGAGCGGCAGGGACCGGAATTCCCACAGGTACGCCCTTGGTCCTTAAGCACCAGAACGTCAGGGTGTACCTGTATGCCCTTGATCCTTAAGTGGTTAAAATGGCAAAAGGGGTTCTTTTTTTTAATTGTGGGAGGTACATTTTTTCTTCAAACTTTACATTTTCATGTCCCCACAGAGGACTATTTAAAGAGATAATTTGGTTGCTAATACTGTTAAGTGCTATAAATAGGGATAACACTGACCAGTACTATCTGCGACAGAGCCATACTGGGATCAAACATAGGCCTGGGCATTTTATACAAAGCAGCCCATTTTTTTGGTGGGGGTCCGGCTGCTGAGACCTCCACCGATCACCTCAGTTTAAGTAACTCTCCAGCTGTTACAGAGCTACAACTCTCATCATGCCTGAAGGCATTATGGAAGTTGTAGTTTTGTGATAGCTGGAGAGCCACTGATTGGGCACAGTTTCTCCCATCTTAACTGTAGAACTTACATGTGACTACAGCTCTGATGGGTCAGTCAGGAGAATACACAATGATATCAGTGACCTGAGTGATGTCTTTTCTGTTGTCATTTCTTTCCTTTTCTTCTTCATTTGGTCCTGATCGCCGTGACTTCTTCCAACTACATCTTCTTCTGCAGATTCTGATTCCCAGTAATCATTGGTTCATCACTTTGTCAGTAGATCCTCATCCTCTGTATGAAGACAATAATAATTATAACCCTGCCAAATACTGTACCCCCTAATTATAATACTGCCACCCACTGTAGCCTCTGAATATAGCCCTGCCAGACACTGCTCCTGAGTATCACCCTGCCAGACACTGTGCCCTCTGAATAAAACCCTGCCACACAGTGTGCCTGTAATAATAATACTGCCACACACTGTTTCTTCTTAGTCTGGCTAAATCACACCCCTGCACTTTCCTCCTTCAGCCCACTCATTCCTCCCCAAACCCCAAAGTCCTCCTCCTGGTTCCTCTTTTTCACCACCCAGACCCCTAAGTCCTATTCATGTTCTTCTACCCCTCTCTCCAGACCCCCTAAGTCCTCTCCAGGCTCCTCTGACCCCTTCTCCAGACCCTTAAGTAATTTCCAGACTCCTCTGCCCCCTCCCACAGATACCTAAGTCCCCTACAGGCTCATCTGCCCCTCTCCCCAGGCCCCTAAGTCCTCTCCAGGCTCCTCTGCCCTCCTCCCCAGATCCCAAAGTCCTCTCAAGGCTCCTCTGCTCCCCTTCCCCAGACTTCTAAGTCCTCTTCAAGCTCCTCTGCCCCTCTCCCCAGACCCTTGAGCCTTCTCCAGGCTCTTCTGCCCCCCTCCCCCAGACTCCTCAGTCCTCTTCAGAAGGCTCTCAGAACATGACAGGAGTTGTAGTTGTGTAACAGCTGAAGAGCAACAGATTGGAGAACACCAGTCTAAACCAATCAGGGGTGTTGTCACATCTGGGCAGGGAAAGAGTGCAGCCCATTGAAATACCAGAATCTTTTACGTCTCTCTGGAGAAGATATGGAACCAAGTTGCATGGGTTGATGTTTGGAAACAGAAGAGGAGACAGGCAAAAAACGGAGAGAAAGAGGATGAACAACATTCTCATCTGCGTGCACGCAGATGTCTATCCAAATGTACTGCTAAGGTCATAGCTTGGTCTAAGGTGTCAGGAGAGGGGTAGGTCACCAGCATATCCTTTAGGATGTTAGATAACCCCAGTCTGAAGTGGCAAATAAAAGCTGGGGTGTTCCATTTGGAAGCCAAACACCACTTCCTAAAGTCTGCGAAATATTCCTCAACAGGTCTTCGTCCCTGTTTTAAGGTACGCAGCTGAGACTCAGCATATGCATCTCGGTCAGGTTCTGCATGCAAAAGACCCAGTTCCGCAAACAGTGAGTCCACAGAGGACAACTCAGGGGAATCAGGATCAAGGGAAAATACCCACTCTTAGGGACCCCTTACAGAAAGGACATAATAATTCCAACTATTTGGGCCTCAGTACAAGACGAATGGGGTCTTAATCAAAAGTATAACTTATAACTAGCACAAAAGGTTTTAAATTCTTTCCGGTTCCCTGAAAAACACTCAGGAAGATTAACCTGAGGTTCCACAGTAGCACGTGATGATTCAAGCTCCTGGATTCTGGACAACAGTCTCGGAATCACCTGCTCCTGATTCTGCAGCCTCTCAATCAAATCCTGGTTTATTCTAGACTGGGATTGAAAGGATTCTTGCTGCGGAAGCTTCTCAGCTAAGTCCTCGACCAACTGCATCTGACCAACCAAAGATGTTATAGGGTCCATAACTAACAAAAAACAGATGCAGTAGTTTTATGGCTTGTGATAATGTCATGTCTGGGCAGGGAATGAGTGCAGCCCTGAACTCACTCACAGCCTCTGTCTCTGCCTACTTACGTACCCGCCCTAGGCAGCAGGTCCATAACCCCAGTGCCGGTCCCTTCCTATGTAAGTGATAGCAGTCACAGTCAACACAATAAACTACAAAAAACAGTCACATGTCGGGAACAGTCAGGAGGCACACAAACTAACAGAAAACAACCTAAACATGCACACACACTAATAAATAGTCAACAAGCCGAGTCCAAGCCAAGAGGGAGCATAGTACAATAACGAGTTACAAAGGGAAGTCAAAAAGCCGAGCCAAGAGTCACAGAAAACCAGAATAAATAGTAAAGTAAGAGGTTGCTAGGTCAGTTGAAGAACTATCACAAGCAGGGAATGACTGGAAAAGGCCTCCTTATTTATGCCTGAGCTGAAATCAGGATTCTAATTAGCTCAGCAAGCTGAACCACACCCAGGAGCACAGAGGCGTCATCCCAGCAACCAAAATAAACAAAAGAGCTAGAAAAAATTAACTCGATGGGTTCTGGCAGAACCAGTCATCACAATTGCATTTTAGGTTTGTGCTGTCCTAGGCCGTCCTATACCCAATAGCCCCACTGGTCCCCCACTCCTTTGCATTGATGTACAGTATATGTATTTGAGATGTGTGTATGGATGATAGATAGATGTATGAATGTATGATAGATGTGCATATGATAGATGTATGTATGACAGATATGCGTATGACAGATGTGAGTATGATAGATGTGTGTGTATGATGGACAGGTAAATGATTGGTGTACGTATGATAGATGATAGATCTATCATATGCACATCTATCATACAGACACACACACATCTATTATACACATCTATCATAAATACACCCATCCATCATACATACCAGTCATATACATGTCTATCATACATACATTTATCATATATACACCTATCATACATATACCCATCTATCATACATACACCAGTCATATACATGTCTATCATGCATACACCCATCATAGATAAACCCATTATACATACACCCATCTATCATACATACACCAGTCATATACATGGCTATCATACATACGCCCATCTATCATACATACAGCAGTCATATGCACATCTATCATACATATATATATCATTCATACATACCTATCATACTTACACCTATCATACATACACCGGTCATATACACGTCTATCATACACCCATCTATCATACATACACCAGTCATACATGTCTATCATACATGGTATATGCCCCATCAGAGATCACACTGGTAGGAATAAGATGCAGGGGTACTGGGCACACAGGATGACTAGTACCTGCTGTGCCCAATACAGGAGGGATTAATGGGCACAGATAAGGTAGTGTGATGTGTGTAACATGGTGACTATAGGCACAAAATGCATTAGGGCATATTAGGAGGCAGTTTACAGGATTAATACAGCAGAGGCCACCTTCTCCATCGTTAGGTTCTGGATGGAAACATTTGTTTATTGTGTACTTGTTAGGATAACAGACCCACTGTGTTTTGCCTTGAATATCCTTATTTTTTTTCTTTGATCATTATTAAAATGTTCAAAAGGGTATTTCACAGGATAGGGAAGTATCAGATCCCAGGGTTGTTGGGCTGCCATTGAGATTTTTTGAGCCAAATCTAAGATTGGATTAAAAAGGAATAAGTAAATTTACTGAAGGATTTTACTTCAAAATTATAATTTTTAAAACACTATACAGTTTTGCATTACTTTCTTTGAGATGTCTTTATGAAAGGAAATGTCTGGGAAAACTACCATATCAGAGTGAGAGGAATAAGAATCTGAATTATTAGAAATGGAAATTTTGGGAAAAAATTGACACATCGGAAGAAGAGGAGGAACTAGGACTATTCTTTATTTAAATTTAGACATGACAGGTGGGTTCCTTTTTAACCCCTTCCCGACGTGTAACAGATCAGGTCACCTTATCAGTCATGCAGTAAAACGAGAAACTCACATAAATAGTAATGTAAATGAAAACACGCATTAATGTTAATAGCAATTATTCACAAGGAAGTGCTAGTGCCTAAGAAATAACCCACCCTAGTGACTACAAAGTGCCTATGTGTCACAATTTGTGGATCAATATACAAGACATAGATGCCTGAAAGACCCTGGTCACTGAGCACACTAAAATGCTTTGGCATAAAAATGACAAAATATTGAACCTAATGAAGCTTTGCACATCATAGGTAACTGATCTCGACTAGTTTCCCAGCTCACATGGGCATAACCTGGATCCATTAAATTCCAGACCCTTGTAATACACCTCAAAAGCCACTATCTTATTCATTGAAGAAAGTTGAGTTAGCACTCAACAGGGATGGCTATAAGGCAACAGAGACAGGTAAGTGCCATACGCTCCATTTTATGTGTAGAGACAACCTACCTTGCAAAACTCCGTACTGTACTACAAAATGCTGTTAGGAGTTAAAATGAAAATCAAAACAAAACCGCATCCCTCCTGCACCCCTTGTTACCTGTTACAGGTGAGAGTTAAATCAATGTCAAAGTTCTTAACAAGCAAATATTGATACTCTAAGAAGTGAAAAAAATTCTATGGAAAATAAAAATATGGTGGAATGGTGAAAATAACATAATTTTATGTTAATACATGGAACTGTGCCAATGGGCATAAAAAACCTTTACAACTAAGATAAATGGATAAAATGCCAGTGTGTCATCAGAGCTTTTACTTTATCTGGAGGGCATATGCACAGCAGTTAAGTGAATATGGACAAGCCACAATACCAGACACAGCCCGTGGACAAGAGTGACACTGTCTCTGACCCCTTTTCCCAATCTCATACAATACCTTTAAGTTGAGATGAATGTTCTCATTATCAGTTGTAGTGCATTTAAAGCGCAACATGTGCCAGGGTGCAAGTAACAAGCTCACAAAGCAGAAAAGTAGGCAACTATAGATGGGAGTTTCAAGTACCAAGCACTGGCATGGAGCAGACTTTGCTCTATGCATTGAATGACTGGGGTGCCGTGCCGGAGATTGCGGGGGGACCCAGCTGCTGGACCCCTGCGATCAGACATCTTATCTCCTATCCTTTAACCCCTTAAGGACACATGACGTACTGGAACGTCATGTGTCCGCTCCCGATCTATAACGCGGGGCCACGGCCGGGACCCGTGGCTAATAGCGCGTGGCATTGATCGTGGTGCCGCACTCTATTAACCCTTCTAAAGTGAAAGTGAAACCATGCCGGTTAGCTCAGTGGGCTGTTCGGGATAGCCGCGGCAAAATCGCGGCATCCAGAACAGCTTACAGGACAGCGGGAGGGCCCCTACCTGCCTCTTCGCTGTCCGATCGCCGAATGACTGCTCAGTGCCTGAGATCCAGGCATGAGCAGTCAAGCGGCAGAATCATCGATCACTGGTTTCCTATGAGAAACCAGTGATCAATGTAAAAGATCAGTGCATGCAGTGTTATAGGTCCCTATGGGAGCTATAACACTGCAAAAAAAAAAAAAAGTGGAAAAAAAAGTGAATAAAGATCATTTAACCCCTTCCCTATTAAAAGTTTGAATCACCGCCCTTTTCCCATATAAAAAAAACAGTGTAAATAAAAATAAACATATATGGTATCACAGCATGTGTAAATGTCCAAATTATAAAAATATATCGTTAATTAAACCGCACGGTCAATGGTGTACGCGCAAAAAAATTCAAAAGTCCAAAATAGTGCATTTTGGGTCCTATCAATGCAAAAATTGTACCGTTAAAAACTTTAGATCCCAGCACAAAAAATTAGCCCTCATACCAGCCCATACACGTAAAAATAAAAAAGTTATAGGGGTCAGAAGATGACAATTTTAAACGTATTAATTTTCCTGCATGAAGTTATGATTTTTTTCAGAAGTACAACAAAATCAAACCTATATGAGTAGGATATCATTTTAATCGTATGGACCTACAGAATAAAGATAAGGTGTCATTTTTACCAAAAAATTTACTGTGTAGAAACGGAAGCCCCCAAAAGTTACAAAACGGTGTTTTTTTTTCAATTTTGTCTCACAATGAGTTTTTTTTTCCATTTCACTGAAGATTTTTGGGCAAAATGACTGATGTCATTACAGCAGAATTGGTGGTGCAAAAAATAAGCAATTATATGGATTTTTAGGTGCAAAATTGAAAGAGTTATGATTTTTTAAAGGCAAGGAGCGAAAAACGGAAATGCAAAAACGGAAAAAACCCCGGTCCTTAAGGGGTTAAGGATGTCATTACAGAGTACAATTGGCCCTGCAAACATTAAGCCTTCATATGACTTTATAGATGGAAAAATAAAAAAATCTGATTTCCTGGGTGGTTAAAGTGGATCTGCGGTATCTCTTGATCTATCTATTTAACTGCACTGGTAAGGCCACACCCAATGGACACTTTCTAGAAGGGTGAAAGACAGAAATAAAGTCTATTTTTACATGGATTTATGGTATACACAATAAAAGACGCTTCTCTGTACCTTTGGCAAGCAATGTCATCACTGGAAGCTGGAATATTCTTTTATTGTTTTCTGGCATTGATACTGTATCTTATTCAGTCTTGTCAAAAATGATTAAATCCCAACTTTTATATTTTGAAATATATACACATATTACAGATATGACGTAAACAGTTTTACTGCTAAACATTCTTGCTGAATGAATAGGTGAAATTAACATGCTTTCATTAATAGGATATGTTGTTACTGTTCTAATAGATAAGAAAATATGGAATCACTCAATGCTGAGAAAAGAAATAATGGAATCGTTAACAAAAAAACAAACAACCAAAAACCCCAAAAATACAGAACTTTGTTGCTGCTGCTTATACTTGTATGGTGGCCTAAATTTATTGAGGCATGGACTTTATTAATGATAAACAATATTCTCTGTCAGGCTGGTTCCAACTATCTCAAAGAACAGTTGACAGATCAGTTTTGCAGAAGGGAGCTTTGTCATGGACCAATTTATTACATTTTCACCATAAATTTGAGATCCGAACTGCTTGCCGGACGGTTCATTGAGTTGATATGCATTTTCAAAATAGGAGCTTTAAAGGGGTACTCCGGTGGAAATCTTTTTTTTTTTTTTTCTTAAACAGAAAGAAAGTTAAACAGATTTGTAAATTAGAAAGTAAAATAATAGAATCCCCAGTCCTCAAGTACCCCAGCCAAAAAAGGGTGTACAATGGATAGTTGGAAAACACATAAAATGTAATATATCATATAAATAAAATTTCTCACAGGGCCCATATGATATATCATAAAATATACATAGTAGTGAATAAACAATCAGTATAAAAGTGGTAGACCTGTAAGATAAAATCTAATGTCCAATATGTGTGGAACACATACACGCTCTCCATGTCAGGAACTGTCCGGAACAGTAGAAAATCCCCATAGCAAACATATGCTGCTCTGGACAGTTCCTAAAATGGACAGAGGTGTCAACAGAGAGCACTGTGGTCGTGACAGAAAAGAAATACCAAAAGAAAAGACTTTGCTCTGTAGAATATAGCCGCTAATAAGTACTGGAAGGATTAAGAATTTTTAATAGAAGTAATTTACAAATCTGTTTAAGTTTCTGGCACCAGTTGATTTAACCCCTTCCCGACCTATGACATACCTGTACGTCATGAGTGGGAAGGTGTTCCCAACCCATGACATACAGGTACGTCATGAACATTTTTGCCGCTACTCGCGGCATCCCGCAGCGCCCGGTAAGATGGTGGGGGGGGGTTCATTCCCCCCCCCCCCCCAGCGATCGCTGCTATCAGCTAGTCAAATCTGACTAGCTGATAGCAGTGTTTCGCTATGAGAATACTTAGCAGCGCGGTGTGTGAGTCCCGATCACGGGGATCAGGACACACACCGCTCTGCTAAGTGTCCCTTACCCGTCCCCCGGCGTCACTTACCCGGCCATGCGGTGTCCCGAGCGGTCCCGGCACGAGCGGCGTCCTCCAGGTGGTCCCGGCGGTGGTGCGTCCCGGCGTTGAGTTTCCGGCAGCAGGGCGGCATCTTCATTGGCAGCAGGGAGATCGCCGTAAAGCGATCTCACTGCTGCCTCTGGGAGTTTCAAAACTGCAATTCCCAGCATGCCCAGACAGCCTTTGGCTTTCTGGGCATGCTGGGAGTTGTAGTTTTGCAACATCTGGAGGTCCACAGTTTGGAGACTACTGTATAATGGTCTCCAATCTGTGCTCTTCCAGATGTTGCAAAACTACAAATCTCAGCATGCTCACTCTGTCCAGGCATGCTGGGAGTTGTAGTTCTCTAACATCTGGAAGAGCACAGATTGGAGACCATTATACAGTGGTCTCCAAACTGTGGACCTCCAGATGTTGCAAAACTACATCTCCCAGCATGCCCAGACTGCCCAAGCATGCTGAAAGTTGTAGTTCGGCAACATCTGATCATTCAGATATTGCCGAACTACAACTTCCAGCATGCCTGGGCAGTCTGGGCATGCTGGGAGTTGTAGTTTTGCAACAACTGGAGGCACACTAGTTGGGAAACATTATCCGTTTCCTACCTCAGTGCCTCCAGCTGTTGCAATTGTTGCAAAACTATAACTCCCAGCATGCACTGACAGACCATGCATGCTGGGAGTTGTAGTTTTGCAACAGCTGGAGGCACACTGGTTTGGAAACACTAAGATTGGTTGCAAAACACTTGAAAGTTTATTACTTAACTTAGTGTTTCCAAACCAGTGTGCCTCCAGCTGTTGCAAAACTACAACTCCCAGCATGCACGGACAGCCAAAGTTTGGGAATCATTGGCATAGAATACCCCTATGTCCACCCCTATGCAAATCCCTAATTTAGTCCTCAAATGCGCATGGCGCTCTCTCACTTTGGAGCCCTGTCGTATTTCAGGGCAACAGTTTTGGGACACATATGGGGTATCACCGTACTCGGGAGAAATTGCCTTACAAATCTTGGGGGGCTTTTTCTTCTTTAATAATAAAGATCATTTAACCCCTTCCCTATTAAGAGTTTGAATCACCCCCCTTTTCCCATATAAAAAAAACAGTGTAAATAAAAATAAACATATATGGTATCACCGCATGTGTAAATGTCCAAATTATAAAAATATATCGTTAATTAAACCGCACGGTCAATGGCGTACGCGCAAAAAAATTCAAAAGTTCAAAATAGTGCATTTTGGGTCCTATCAATGCAAAAATTGTACCGTTAAAAACTTTAGATCCCAGCACAAAAAATTAGCCCTCATACCAGCCCATACACGGAAAAATAAAAAAGTTATAGGGGTCAGAAAATGACAATTTTAAACGTATTAATTTTCCTGCATGAAGTTATGATTTTTTTCAGAAGTACAACAAAATCAAACCTATATGAGTAGGATATCATTTTAATCGTATGGACCTACAGAATAAAGATAAGGTGTCATTTTTACCAAAAAATTTACTGTGTAGAAACGGAAGCCCCCAAAATTTACAAAACGGTGTGTTTTTTTCAATTTTGTCTCACAATGAGTTTTATTTTCCATTTCACTGAAGATTTTTGGGCAAAATGACTGATGTCATTACAAAGCAGAATTGGTGGTGCAAAAAATAAGCAATTATATGGATTTTTAGGTGCAAAATTGAAAGAGTTATGATTTTTTAAAGGCAAGGAGCGAAAAACGGAAATGCAAAAACGGAAAAAACCCCGGTCCTTAAGGGGTTAAGGATGTCATTAGAGAGTACAATTGGCCCTGCAAACATTAAGCCTTCATATGACTTTATAGATGGAAAAATAAAAAAAATCTGATTTCCTGGGTGGTTAAAGTGGATCTGCGGTATCTCTTGATCTATCTATTTAACTGCACTGGTAAGGCCACACCCAATGTACACTTGCTAGAAGGGTGAAAAACAGAAATAAAGTCTATTTTTACATGGATTTATGGTATACACAATAAAAGACGCTTCTCTGTACCTTTGGCAAGCAATGTCATCACTGGAAGCTGGAATATTCTTTTATTATTTTCTGGCATTGATACTGTATCTTATTCAGTCTTGTCAAAAATGATTAAATCCCAACTTTTATATTTTGAAATATATACACATATTACAGATATGACGTAAACAGTTTTACTGCTAAACATTCTTGCTGAATGAATAGGTGAAATTAACATGCTTTCATTAATAGGATATGTTGTTACTGTTCTAATAGATAAGAAAATATGGAATCACTCAATGCTGAGAAAAGAAATAATGGAATCGTTAACAAAAAAACAAACAACCAAAAACCCCAAAAATACAGAACTTTGTTGCTGCTGCTTATACTTGTATGGTGGCCTAAATTTATTGAGGCATGGACTTTATTAATGATAAACAATATTCTCTGTCAGGCTGGTTCCAACTATCTCAAAGAACAGTTGACAGATCAGTTTTGCAGAAGGGAGCTTTGTCATGGACCAATTTATTACATTTTCACCATAAATTTGAGATCCGAACTGCTTGCCGGACGGTTCATTGAGTTGATATGCATTTTCAAAATAGGAGCTTTAAAGGGGTACTCCGGTGGAAATCTTTTTTTTTTTTCTTAAACAGAAAGAAAGTTAAACAGATTTGTAAATTAGAAAGTAAAATAATAGAATCCCCAGTCCTCAACTACCCCAGCCAAAAAAGGGTGTACAATGGATAGTTGGAAAACACATAAAATGTAATATATCATATAAATAAAATTTCTCACAGGGCCCATATGATATATCATTAAATATACATAGTAGTGAATAAACAATCAGTATAAAAGTGGTAGACCTGTAAGATAAAATCTAATGTCCAATATGTATGGAACACATACACTCCATGTCAGGAACTGTCCGGAACAGTAGAAAATCCCCATAGCAAACATATGCTGCTCTGGACAGTTCCTTAAATGGACAGAGGTGTTAACAGAGAGCACTGTGGTCGTGACAGAAAAGAAATACCAAAAGAAAAGACTTTGCTCTGTAGAATACAGCCGCTAATAAGTACTGGAAGGATTAAGAATTTTTAATAGAAGTAATTTACAAATCTGTTTAACTTTCTGGCACCAGTTGATTTAAACCCTTCCCGAACTATGACATATCTGTACGTCATGAGTGGGAAGGTGTTCCCGACCCATGACATACAGGTACTTCATGAACATTTTTGCCTCTACTTGCGGCATCCCGCAGCGCCCGGTAAGATGGTGGCTATCACTGATAGCCAGCCATCTTACCATGCGACCACGGGGGGGGGGGTTCATCCCCCACCCCCCCCAGCGATCGCTGCTATCAAATCTGACTAGCTGATAGCAGCGTTTCGCTATGAGAATACTTAGCAGCGCGGTGTGTGAGTCCCGATCACGGGGATCGGGACACACACCGCTCTGCTAAGTGTCCCTTACCCGTCCCCCGGCGTCACTTACGCGGCCATGCGATGTCCCGAGCGGTCCCGGCACGAGCGGCGTCCTCCAGGCGGTCCCGGCGGTGGTGCGTCCCGGCGGTGAGTTTCCGGCAGCAGGGCAGCAGGGAGATCGCCATAAAGCGATCTCACTGCTGCCTCTGGGAGTTTCAAAACTGCAATTCCCAGCATGCCCAGACAGCCTTTGGCTTTCTGGGCATGCTGGGAGTTGTAGTTTTGCAACATCTGGAGGTCCACAGTTTGGAGACCACTGTATAATGGTCTCCAATCTGTGCTCTTCCAGATGTTGCAAAACTACAAATCTCAGCATGCTCACTCTGTCCAGGCATGCTGGGAGTTGTAGTTCTCTAACATCTGGAAGAGCACAGATTGGAGACCATTATACAGTGGTCTCCAAACTGTGGACCTCCAGATGTTGCAAAACTACAACTCCCAGCATGCCCAGACTGCCCAAGCATGCTGGAAGTTGTAGTTCGGCAACATCTGATCATTCAGATATTGCCGAACTACAACTTCCAGCATGCCTGGGCAGTCTGGGCATGCTGGGAGTTGTAGTTTTGCGACAACTGGAGGCACACTAGTTGGGAAACATTGTCCGTTTCCTACCTCAGTGCCTCCAGCTGTTGCAATTGTTGCAAAACTATAACTCCCAGCATGCACTGACAGACCATGCATGCTGGGAGTTGTAGTTTTGCAACAGCTGGAGGCACACTGGTTTGGAAACACTAAGTTTGGTTGCAAAACACTTGAAAGTTTATTACTTAACTTAGTGTTTCCAAACCAGTGTGCCTCCAGCTGTTGCAAAACTACAACTCCCAGCATGCATGGACAGCCAAAGGGCATGCTTGGAGTTTGCAACAGCTGGATGTTTGCCCCCTCCCCCCAATGTGAATGTACAGGGTACACTCACATGGGCGGAGGTTTACAGTGAGTGCTGCAAGTTTGAGAGGGCGCAAATTTTGCGCTGCAGCTCAAACTTCCAGTGGCAAACTTGCTGTGAACCTCTGCCCATGTGACTGTACCCTAAAAACACTACACTAACACTAACCTAAAATAAAAAGTAAAAAACACTACATATACACATACCCCTACACAGCCCCCCTCCCCCAAAAAAATGAAAAACGTCTGGAACGCTACTGTTTCCAAAACGGAGCCTCCAGCTGTTGCAAAATAACAACTCCCAGTATTGCCGGACAGCCATTGACTGTCCAGGCATGCTGGGAGTTGTGCAACAGCTGAAGGCACCCTCTCTCACTTTGGAGCCCTGTCGTATTTCAGGGCAACAGCTTTGGGACACATATGGGGTATCGCCGTACTCGGGAGAAATTGCCTTACAAATTTTGGGGGCTTTTTCTTCTTTAACCCCTTATGAAAATGTGAAGTTGGGTTAGTGTAAAAAAATAAATTTTTAACACTGACATGCTGGTGTTGCCCTATACTTTTCTTTTTCAGAAGAGGTAAAAGGGAAAAAAGACCCTCTAAATTTGTAATGCAATTTCTCCCGAGTACGGAGATACCCCATATGTGGGCGCAAAGTGCTCTGGGGGCGCACAACAAGGCCCAGAAGGGAGAGTGCACCATGTACATTTGAGGTGATTTGCACAGGGATGGCTGATTGTTACAGCAGTTCTGACAAACGCAAAACAATAAATATCAATATGTGACCCCATTTTGGAAACTACACCCCTCACGGAATGTAATAAGGGGTGCAGTGAGAATTTACACCCCACTGGCGTATGACAGATTTTTGGAACAGTGGTCTGTGAAAATGAAAAATAAAATTTTTCATTTGCACAGTCCACTGTTTCAAATATCTGTCAAACGCCAGTGGGGTGTAAATGCTCACTGCACCCCTTATTAAATTCCATGAGGGGTGTAGTTTCCAAAATGGGGTCACATGTGGGGGGGTCCACTGTTCTGGCACCATAGGGGCTTCCTAAATGGGACATGTCCCCCAAAAACCCTTTCAGAAAAACTCACTCTCCAAAATCCCATTGTCGCTCCTTCCCTTCTGAGCCCCCTACTGCGCCCGCCGAACACTTTACATACACATATGAGGTATTTCCTTACTCAAGAGAAATTGGGTTACAAATTTTAGGGTGATTTCTCTCTTTTTACCCCTTGTAAAAATTCAAAAATTGGGTCTACAAGAACATGCGAGTGTAAAAAATGAAGATTTAGAATTTTCTCCTTCACTTTGCTGCTATTCCTGTGAAACACCTAAAGGGTTAAAACACTTACTGAATATCATTTTGAATACTTTGGGGGGTGCAGTTTTTATAATGGGGTCATTTATGGGGTATTTCTGATATGAAGACCATTAAAATACACTTCCAACCTGAACTGGGCCCTGAAAAAGTACGATTTTGAAAATCTTGAGAAAAATTGGAAAATTGTTGCGGAACTTTGAAGCCCTCTGGTGTCTTCCAAAAGTAAAAACTTGTCAATTTTTTGATGCAAACATAAAGTAGACATATTGTATATGTGAATCAATATGTAATTTATCTGGAATATCCATTTTCCTTTCAAGCAGAGACTTTCAAAGTTAGAAAAATGCTAAATTTTCAAAATTTCCATGAAATTTTTCGATTTTTTACCAAGAAATGATGCAAATATCAGTGAAATTTTACCAATAACATAAAGTAGAATATGTCACGAAAAAACAATCTCGGGATCAGAATGATAAGTAAAAGCATTCCAGAGTCATTAATGTTTAAAGTGACAGTGGTCAGATTTTCAAAAAATGCCCAGGTCCTGAAGGTGAAAATGGGCTGGGTCATGAAGGGGTTAAAAAAAATTAATTCATATAAAAAAGGTTTCCACCTGAGTAGCGCTTTTACAATCTTTCCTCTCTGGCAAAATGCATTCTCATCCTAAAACTGGCTTCTTTGAGGTAAAGATTGCCATTTTACTTGGTCCTTTACCCAAAATAATAACAAAATTAAGCCCACTGACACACGTGAAGTGCCTACAACATTACCACAGATAACCCTTAGGGATTAATCAATCCTTTCAATGTCATATGTTATAAGATTAAAAATTAACTTTTATTGAAAAGTAAATAATAACCAGGTGAGTCTGATTTAAAAACACATGTTTCAGGCTACACTAGCCCTTAGTCATGATTCCATCGTCACAAAATGTAGATTGTACCTATGGCAACAGTTTCTCCATTACTGTTTTGTAGATATCACTGTTGGATGGATTTATATTTTATACTACTGCAATAGACTTAGAAGTTCTTTTATCCAAGCGCTGGATCCAAGATTTTCTTTTTTTCTTTGTTATATTTCTAACATGGTCAATTAGGTGTGGAGAACCATTTCTAGTTCTAATACAATTGGCATGTTCAATAAACCTTATATATAGACAACAAAAAGTCTTCCCTATATAAAAGAATCAGGTATTGGCATTAACAACAAATTTCATCTTGCAGGTAATAAAGTGAGTCACCTTCCATTCTACTTCTCCCAACCTGCAGAATTTAGTTATGTTATTTGCCCAGATTCATCAAACTGTGTGAGAGTAAAGATAAAGGAATTTTCCTTCAACAACCAATCACAACTCAGGTTTCACTTTACCAGAGCTCGTACGCTGAGTTGTGATTGGTTGCTGAGGGAAAATCACACTATTTTTTCTCTTACACAGTTTGATAAATCTGGGCAATTGATTTTACAGTAAGCATAATGCCTACACTTGAAACTTCCTCTTAAGGGAACCTCATACCTTTACTTAAAGGGTTACTCCGCTCCACAGTGTCCGCAAAATTCCACCTCACATGGGAACATTGACTTCCTGGACGATGTGTGTGGGCATATGTGTTCAGGCCCGCCCCCTCGTGACATCACGGCCTGCCCCATCAATGAAGGTCTATGGGAAGGCCGTCGAGCCCCCTTACATAGACTTGCATTGAGGGGGCGGGACATGACGTCTTATGACGGGGCGTGAAGTAACGGGGGGGTGGGCATGAACACGGAAGCCCCGCACACAGCGTCCAGGAACTCAATGTGCCGGTGTGAGGTGGAATTTGGCGGACGCTGGGGAGCGGAGTAATCCTTTAATATGATCTGCATCAATTTAGAGGAATGCTCTAAATGAGCTTCTTTTCATTTGTTAATAAAGATCTCATCTTCTAATAACTAAGAAGGGCCCTTTTAGGACTGAAGGCCCTGTGGCAATCTTGTTTCAGATGGAATCTATCTTGTTAGGGCTGTGTTTGTTTTTAATAAGTTTTTTCATTGACCAAACAATTCAAACAGAAACATTGTCCTGAAAAATAATAAGACTCTTTGATAAACTTGATACCAAGACAGATCATCATTTTCATAGAAACTCCCTCTCAAAAGAAAGAAGGTCTTCTTCCAGCAAAATTTGTCCTTCCTTTTCATCTGTCACACAATCAGTCAGCTAAAGAAAAATATTAAGAACATTTGGCATCTCTTGATTCTATTGGCATCTAGAAAAAACAATAACACCCACATTATCTCCATAAGCCCCATATTTTTTTCAAAAGTTCCCTATCTTGGTTTAAAACTAGCCCCCATCACCAAACTAGCAACAGAAAAACATAGCCTGGTTACGGGATAAAGGGGCATTCTTTTTCATATCAACTGGCTCCAGAAAGTTAAACAGATTTGTAAATTACTTCTATTAAAAAAATCTTAATCCTTCCAGTACTTATCAGCTGCTGTATTCTCCAGAGTAAGTTGGGTTATTCTTTTCTGTCTAAGAACATGCAATTAAAAAGAAGAAAGGGGGCTCAATCCACAATGATTTGAAAAAAGACAGGTGCTACTGTTACCAAAACTACATAGTAAGAACCAAGCAATACTGAATTGTAGAAGCACACCATAATTTATGCAACTAATCAAATCCTTATTGTACAAAAATTCCTCATATACAAAACAACCCCCTCACCTAGGAATTGCTAGGTGAGGGGGTTCATGGCCCCTCCCCAGGGTTGCGCTCTGGCTTCTAGTGAGCCATTTTAATTGTTTTTAATTAATTGTCTCTTCACATTTGTGATTTATGTTTTGTATATGAGGAATTTTTGCACAATAAAGATTTGATTATTTGCATAAATTATGGTGTGCTACTACAATTCAGTGTTGCTTGGTTCTTACTATGTAGTTCTTTTCTGTCTGGCCACAGTGCTCTCTGCTGACACCTCTGTTCATGTCAGCAAGTGTCCGAAGCAGGATAGGTGTGCTATGGGGATTTGTTCCTGCTCTGAACACTTCCTAACACAGACAGAGGTGTCAGCAGAGAGCACTTCCTGTAGTTCAGAGCAGTTCAGTGTGCAGCTCATTCGGGTGTGTCTCTTTGTGTGTGCTCCAGAGACTTCCAGCAGACCAGAGCAGATGTTTCATCAGCCTCCCCAGGAGTGTGGCAGTCTCCTCGGGAGAGCCTCCCTGCATGGCGTCCCTGGCCTCCACCTCCCGTTCTTCAAGGCTAGCGGGGGGTGGAGAGCAAACAGCAACAGCCATTCCGGCCGGGGGGAGAAGATCTGGCAGAGTCTGCAGCAATGCAGGCTCTGCACCCCCGGCAACGGTTGCCAGCCAGAGGACTGGTGAAAAAAAAGCAAGAAGGAGAAGTGTGGAGTTGTGGGCAGAGAGAGGGCCCAAGAAGTCCAGCGCCACCTACTGCTCCCGCATGGCCGTGAGGTTTGCTGAATATGATCGCTGAAGTTGGCCAGACAAGATCTGCAAGGGGCTCAGAATCTGGTGAACACTGTGAACAAAAAGAGCAGACCAGAGCTATGAAGAAAGATCTCAGCACTGAAGGCTGAGATTGTGCAGCTGGAGGAGAGGAGAGCAGAGATCTTGGAGGGGAGCGGTCTCTTCAAGGAGAAGCTTCAGAGCAACAACCGGTTTGCCGCCATGAAATCCCCAGGTAAGGTGGAGGTGGATGATGGGGAGAGTAGTGGCGGTGAAGAAAGTGTGGATGGTGAAGGCATAAAGAAGAAGGAGGAGGAGGAGAATGTGGGAGAAAGAGCACAAGTGGTGGAAATGGATGCCTTGCCTGTAGCTACTCCCTATAACACCCAGGACAGCTACATAGAGCCAGCCCAGGTGGCGCTTCCATTAAGTGAGAGCGAGGATGATGAACTGGAGAGTGAGGCTGGGGGATTACTGAGGGCGATTGTTATGCAGGAGTCCCCAGCCCACCTCCAGAACTTTACCTTTGGAGATGACCAGTGCGATGATGTGGCAGTAAAGCGTAAGAAGCAGAAGACTCAGGAGACAGTAAAGTACATGTTTGTCCCTTTCCAGCAGTCAGGGCCAGCTGCACAGCTGGTTCAGGCTGCTGGGCCCCCCAGACTGCCAGACTCCGTTTCTGTAGTGGAACGGAGCCAGCATGGGGGGTACAGCATGGCGTCAGAAAAGGCTGCGGACGCAATAGCTGTAAAGCCCACCCATCCTGCCGGTAGGGAGGGGAAGGATGGGCTCATGGTGGGCAGTTTTGGCGAGTTTTGCTGCTGTGTGCTCGAGGGGCGGTTCCCCGAGAACTGTGGGCATTACCGGCGCTGCGGGGCACTCCCCTGTGAGGGGGGGGGGGAGTGTCCGGGCACCGGTGGCGGAGAGCGGAGTGTCTGTGTGCTCGGGGGGCGGTCCCCCGAGTACTGTGTGTTCTGTGGGTGCTGCGGGGCACTCCTCTGTGAGGGGGGGGGGGGGAGTGTCCGGGCACCGATATCCCCTGCAGAGCCTGTGCGGTTAGGCAAACCAAGCGATGGCGCTGTGGGAGGAGCTGGGGTGAGCTTTGAGGGGCAGCCCCATACTCAGGAGGTGTCATCGCACATGGAGGAGGAGTCATCAGTGTCGACCCCGGTAGCAGCAGCATCGACCCAAGCACAGAAAACCATAATAAGACCAGCAGTACTACAGGTCCCAGCCAGCCCAGAATCCATTAGGCAGGAAAAGAGTGGAGGATGTGAGAATGCTGAGTGTAGTAGAGCTGTGGATGTGAGGAGTGTAAGTGGAGTGAATGATGGTGGGAGTAGTAGTGGTAAGAATGGCAAGTCTGGTATGGATGGGAATAAAGATGGGAGTAGTGGTGTGAGTTGCTGTACTGATGGGTCTGGGTCTGGTCCAGCTGCCCCCCCGGTAGTGACTGCTCCTAGAAGTTATGCTAATGTCGCTGCCGGGGGTTCAGGGGGGTCCCTGTCTCCGGCAGGCTCTGGAGGCCACTTGCAACAGCGCCTCCTGGAGGCTCTGCCTAGGGGCGACAGGTCGATCCAGGTAGAGGGGAGGGGTGAGGTCGACCTGTCTTTCTGGATAGAGAGGCACAGTTTGGGGGCTTTCCGAGAGCGGAATGGGGAGGTGGTCTGGTCCCTCCCAACAACCGGGCAGGACAATAACCGTAGGTAGTGGTCCGTCTGATTTGGAGGGGCGAGGATGCGTGCCCGCCTCACGCTAAAGTGGTTGAGCTCCTCCTCCAGATGGAATTCAGGGCATGTGACGAACTCTTCTGGTCAAACTACGAAGTGGCAAAAAACGAGCCCGGCTGGCGGGAGTTCGCCGTAAAGGCGATTTCCCGTCAGAATGCTGTCAAGAAGGTGTCCGTTTTGACCCGTAACGAGTCACTTTCTTGTTATGATATCATGACCTGGCTCGGACGGTATGGGGATGTGACGGACATGCCCAAGAAAAACTTGGATGAGCACGGGATCTGGTCCGGGGCCTGGACGTTTTCCGTCAAACTCAAGCGTTCAGGGAGTACGGTTGCCCACATTCCGTCAGCCGCCTTCCTTGGACGTGATAGGATCCAGGTCTTCTACCAGGGGCAGCCTAAGGTCTGTCACAGGTGTGGCAGCCCCACCCACTTTAGCACAGCCTGTACTGTGCAGGTCTGCGCTTTGTGTGGTGGGGTGGGTCATCTGGCCGCATCTTGTCAGCAGATCCGGTGCCACCTGTGTGGTGTCCTCGGACACCCTTTCAGCCGTTGTCCTAGCGCCTTTGCCCATGCAGCGGCCGCTCCAGCTGAGGAGAGCTGTGAAGTTGCCACGGCTGGGGAGGGTACGGGCCGGGATGGGGGCGCAACAGGGCTAGTGAGGAGGAAAAAGGACCCTGCCAAACTAAGGTGGGAGGAAAATCGTAGAAGGAGTAGGGAGCTGGAGAGTGACCAGGTGGCGGGGGTAGCTTCAGTCCCTGCTCCTGAAGCTAGCCCTGTAACTGCTGAAGCCCTGGTGGAGAATGTGCTGGATGAGGAGATCAGGAGACTTCACAGAGAGGAAAGCAATATGGCCGACCCTTCCGATTCCTCCCACTATGAAAGTGTGGATGAGGAGAGTGGAGTGAGGCCCAAAAAGAAAGAAAAGGGCAAAAGGAAAGGGAGAAAGAAGATATCAGAGCCCTATGAAGCACCTGGTACTATGGGCCAGGTCCAAAGCGGAAGCCTGGCTGCCCCCCCTCTGATTGACCTGTCAAACCGGTACCTCGTCCTCGATACCATCTCCTCCCCCTCCTTGGAGGGGGAAGGTGAGGGCGGGGTGCCTCGGGAGAAAGAGCCTCTGGGGGGAACTGGGCCCTGTCCTGTCGAGGCACCTTCCTCAGAGGGCAGGGCTAGACCGGGGCCGGACGGACACGGGGACCTTATGGACCAATCGGAGTCTAAAAAAAGATGTAAGAGTGGTCCTGCCCTTTCGTCGTCTTCGGGGGATGAGGGGGCTAAAAAGAAGGGGAAAAATAAATAAAGGGTGAGGCCATCTAATTCAATCACCCTGTATGGCGGCACTCACCCCATTGACGCTGGCATCTATTAATTGTGCCAGTATAAAGTCAGATATGGCTAGATTTGCAATTGTAGGATTAGTACCATAGGTGGTTTTTGTTACCATTTCTATTGGTTTAACATTTCAGAGGAAGAGTGTAGGTTATATTATGGCTAGTGTTGCTCGCGAATATCGCATATTCGTGAATTCGCGAATATTCGCGAATATAGCACTATAAATTCGTAATTACGAATGTTCTTTTTTTTCTTCACAGTACACATCACAGTGATCATCCCTCTCTCCTTACAGCTTGTGTGGTGCAAAGAAGGCTCTAATAGTACTGTGCGAAACAGGCGTGCGGATTTTCGCATATGCGAAAATTAGCATATGCTACTTTTCGCATATGCAAATTTTTGTTTATGTTAATTTCATGCAAACTTTCGCATACGCGATTTTTTTGCGCATGCGAAAATAAAACAAGGGTATTACGAATATGCGAATATTCGCGAATATATGACGAATATTCGTCCATATATTCGCGAATATTCGCGAATTCGAATATGGCCTATGCTGCTCAACACTAATTATGGCTAGATTTGCAGCCTTTGATTTTCTCGGCCGTGTTGAAGCCGACATTTTCTTTTTACAGGAGACCAGGTTGTCAGATCTTGCCTCTCTGGTAAAAGCCAGAAGAGAGTGGAGACGTGGGCCCTCCCACTGGTCTCTTGCGGCTGAGCCGTATAGTGGGGTGGCGGTCCTTTTTACCACTCCTGTTGAATGCCGACGGGTTATTGAATTAGAAATGGGGAGGTGCCTGATCTTAGATGTCTTCATGAAGGGACAGGAGCTCTGACTCATTAACATCTGCAAACTAAGCGGGGCCGTAAAGATCTCTTTATGAGGATTAAGCCCTTTCTTTTTACGAGTCGGCAGGTGATCTTTGAAGGGGACTTCAATAATGTCACGAGGTCCCAAGATAGGAGAGGCTCCAATGGTCCGCTGACTTGCGATAGTGTGGCACTGATTAGCATAGCTAGAGAAGCTCGCCTAGAGGATGCCCACATCCGGAGCCCCTCAGGTCACGCGGGTTTCACCTATCATCAAGGTAGTCGCAGGTCTAGAATAGATAGGTTTTATTTGAAGGAGGAAGCCGTCTCTTCCGCAGTGTCCGTGGTTGAGGTGGAGTTCTCCGATCACTGTATGATTTTGTTTTCCCTGAATGTTTCAGAGACCCCCCCGGATGGGAAAAGGTTATTGGAAGCTGAATTTGTCCCTCCTGGAGGAAGCGGAGGTAAGACAGTCCTTTGAGGATTTTCTTCAGAGTCAGGTACCTTTACTGGATCTTTGTAGTAATAAGCTGGAGTGGTGGGAGATATTCAAGAAGCGGGTTGCGGGGTTCTTCCGCCAGCTCTCGAGCCTCAGGTCCCTGAACAGGTACCGCTTGTATTAGGGTCTGAGGAGGAAACTCGAGCTTCTCGTCTCGACTGGTGGTAGCCGAGAGGATATCTCCAGAGTGAAATCCTTGCTGATGGGGTGTCAGTGTCACGATCCCGGCTGGCAGGAGGTGGATCCTCTGTGCCAGAGAGGGATTGGCGTGGACCGTGCTAGTGGACCGGTTCTAAGTCACTACTGGTTTTCACCAGAGCCCGCCGCAAAGCGGGATGGTCTTGCTGCGGCGGTAGTGACCAGGTCGTATCCACTAGCAACGGCTCAACCTCTCTGACTGCTGAAGATAGGCGCGGTACAAGGGAGAAGACAGAAGCAAGGTCGGACGTAGCAGAAGGTCGGGGCAGGCAGCAAGGATCGTAGTCAGGGGCAACGGCAGGAGGTCTGGAACACGGGCTAGGAACAAACAAGGGAACGCTTTCACTAGGCACAAGGGCAACAAGATCCGGCAAGGGAGTGCAGGGGAAGTGAGGTATAAGTAGGGAGTGCACAGGTGGAAACTAATCAAGGTAATTGGGAAGATTGGACCAGGCACCATCATTGGGGCACTGGCCCTTTAAATCGCAGAGACCCGGCGCGCGCGCGCCGGGACAGGACCGACGGAGAGCGAGTCAGGTACGGGAGCCGGGGTGCGCATCGCGAGCGGGCGCCACCCGCATCGCGAATCGCATCCCGGCTGGAGGCGGTACCGCAGCGCACCCGGTCAGTGGATCTGACCGGGGCGCTGCAGCAACGAGGATGAGGCGAGCGCTCCGGGGAGGAACGGGGACCCGGAGCGCTCGGCGTAACAGTACCCCCCCCCTTGGGTCTCCCCCTCTTCTTGGGGCCAAAGAACCTGAGGACCAAAAACTCAATTTTTCCGTGATGAGGTCCGAGGCACATTAGGAGGGGTTCCGTGCGGTAACGCACGGCACAGTCCAATCTTTCATTGTTAACACAATTGATGTAGAGGGGTCTGGCGAGACTGGTCACAGGGACGTTGAACCTGTTGATAAGAGAGGCCAAAAAAAAATTTCCTGCAGATCCGGAATCCAAGAAGGCCATAGTAGAGAAGGAGAAGGTAGAGGCAGATATCCGCACAGGCACAGTAAGGCGTGGAGAAGCAGAGTTGACATCAAGAACTGTGTCACCTTTGTGCGGAGTCAGCGTACGTCTTTCCAGGCGGGGAGGACGGATAGGACAATCCTTCAGGAAGTGTTCGGTACCGGCATAGTACAGGCAAAGATTCTCCATGCGGCGTCGTGTCCTCTCTTGAGGTGTCAAGCGAGACCGGTCAACTTGCATAGCCTCCACGGCGGGAGGCACAGGAACGGTTTGCAGAGGACCAGAGGAGAGAGGAGCCGGGGAGAAAAAACGCCTCGTGCGAACAAAGTCCATATCCAGGCGGAGCTCCAGACGCCATCCGGAAAAACGCATGTCAATGCGAGTGGCAAGATGAATGAGTTCATGTAGGTTAGCAGGAGTTTCTCGTGCGGCCAGAACATCTTTAATGTTGCTGGATAGGCCTTTTTTAAAGGTCGCGCAGAGAGCCTCACTATTCCAGGACAACTCGGAAGCAAGAGCACGGAACTGAATGGCGTACTCGCCAACGGAAGAAACACCCTGGGCCAGGTTCAGCAGGGCAGTCTCGGCAGAAGAAGCTCGGGCAGGCTCCTCGAAGACACCACGGACCTCAGCGAAGAAGGACTGGACTGTGGCTGTGGCAGGATCATTGCGGTCCCAGAGTGGTGTGGCCCCAGACAAGGCCTTTCCAGAAAGGAGACCACGGCAGAGTCTAGAGTCCTCATCAAATTTGTCCGGCAGGGACAAGCAGGGGTTAGGAGCGGCCGGTTGCTGCGGAGGAGTTGCAGGAGCCGGCGGAGGAGATGGTTGTTGCAGCTGCTGTGTCTGTGACTGAAGTTGCTGTATCTGCGGCAGCAGCTGCTGTATCTGTGACTGAAGTTGCAGTGTCACGGTGGTCAAGTATGCCAGCTGGTGATTTCGTTGGGCAATCTGTCGGGCTTGCTGGGCGACCAGTGTGGGGAGGTCGGCGACAACTGGCAGAGGAACTTCAGCGGAATCCATGGCCGGATCTACAGTCACGATCCCGGCTGGTAGGAGGGCCGTCACGATCCCGGCTGGTAGGAGGTGGATTCTCTGTGCCAGAGAGGGATTGGCGAGGACCGTGCCAGTGGACCGGTTCTAAGTCACTACTGGTTTTCACCAGAGCCCGCCGCAAAGCGGGTTGGTCTTGCTGCGGCGGTAGTGACCAGGTCGTATCCACTAGCAACGGCTCAACCTCTCTGACTGCTGAAGATAGGCGCGGTACAAGGGAGAAGACAGAAGCAAGGTCGGACGTAGCAGAAGGTCGGGGCAGGCAGCAAGGATCGTAGTCAGGGGCAACGGCAGGAGGTCTGGAACACGGGCTAGGAACAAACAAGGGAACGCTTTCACTAGGCACAAGGGCAACAAGATCCGGCAAGGGAGTGCAGGGGAAGTGAGGTATAAGTAGGGAGTGCACAGGTGGAAACTAATCAAGGTAATTGGGAAGATTGGACCAGGCACCATCATTGGTGCACTGGCCCTTTAAATCGCAGAGACCCGGCGCGCGCGCGCCCTAGGGAGCGGGGCCGCGCGCGCCGGGACAGGACCGACGGAGAGCGAGTCAGGTACGGGAGCCGGGGTGCGCATCGCGAGCGGGCGCCACCCGCATCGCGAATCGCATCCCGGCTGGAGGCGGTACCGCAGCGCACCCGGTCAGTGGATCTGACCGGGGCGCTGCAGCAACGAGGATGAGGCGAGCGCTCCGGGGAGGAACGGGGACCCGGAGCGCTCGGCGTAACAGTCAGTACGATAGGCACGCACCTTTGGTTTTTGAGAGGGATTTCGGGAAGTACCACTCGCCCGACCCTTACAGAAACTGTAAGATGTCAGTGAGTAGTAAAGTCATTTCAGGACTGATTGATAGTAGGGGATCTCTGAATCGGTCCAGATCAGGGATCTTGGAGGTCGTCAGATCCTTCTACTCGCACCTCTTGGGAAGGAAGGATCTAGATCGAGACAGGATGTCGGCTTTCCTGGCTGAAACCATTCCTGAGCCAGGGGTAGACCCCTCTCTTGATGTTTTGGCAGAAGAAATCAGGGAAGAGGAAGTGAGACTGGCGATCGAGGGGCTCGCCCCTAAGAAGTCGCCAGGTCCGGATGGCTTAACATCCGAGTGGTACAGGACCTTTAAGGAGTCTTTAGCTCCCCTCTTGACTGAGGTATTCAATGAGTGTCTCTCCTCGGGCACTCTGCCGAAGTCAATGAGGAGGTCAGCCCTGATTCTTCTCTCAAAGGGTAAAGATCCCAGCCGAATTGAGAATTGGAGGCCCATAGCTCTTCTCAATACGGACAGGAAGCTTCTGGCCAAGATACTGTTTAATTGGCTGGTGAAGTTTGCACTCTGGCTCCTTTCGGGGACTCATCACTGCTCTGTTCCAGGCCGAAGCACCTTAAGTGCTGTCCTTAGTGTCAGGGAGGCAGTGGAGCGGAGTAGTGCGGGTTTCTGGAAGGGGTACTTGCTGTCCCTGGATCAGGCCAAGGCATTTGATCGGGTGAACCACGAGTACCTCTGGTCTGTCCTCCTGAGATATGGCTTACCGAGTACTTTTGTTAATTGGCTTAAGATCTTGTATGCAGGGGCAGAGAGTTTCCCGCTGGTGAACGGTTGGTCTGGCCGCTCTTTTGAGGTGGGGTCCGGAGTCCGTCAGGGTTGTCCTTTGAGCCCGCTTTTATACGTGTTTGCAATCGATCCCTTCGTCCGGAGGGTAGATTGTGGGCCGTTGGCGGGAGTCGGGATGAGTCTGGCGAAGCTGGATGTCACCCAGAGAGTGGTGGCATGCGCTGACGATGTCACTATTTTCGAGAGAGAGGAGGTCGATGTGGTGATGTCGGAGGTGGACCGCTACTCGGAGGCCTCTGGGTCTAAGATCAACCGGGATAAGTGTGAAAGTCTCTGGCTGGGAGGGGGAGATCCCACGTTTGATCTCACGGACACCCTTCCAGGGCCTCAAGAATCAGCAAAAGTCTTGGGCATCACATTCGGCCAGGATGATTATCCCACCAAAAACTGGGATGGTAAGCTCCAGGATGCCGCTCAGAAGGTGGACCAGTGGAAGGGTTGGTCTATGACCCTCAGGGAAAGGGTACACCTGATCAAATCGTACTGGCTCCCCTTGTTTATCTATCTGTGCAGCGTATGTATCTTGCCAGTGGCTTACTACACTTGGATCTACAGCCTGTTTTTCCAACTGTTATGGGGGAACAGGATGAACCTAGTCAGGAGGGAGGTTACGTACCACACGCGGAGACTAGGGGGTTTATCTATGGTAAACCCTGTGGTGTTCTTTATGAACACCTTCTTGAAAGCTAACATTGCAAACCTCTGGAAAGAGAGGGCTCCTCCGTGGGTACTCTCCTGCAGGGAATGGTTTCGGCCTTTCTTCCAGGAATGGGAGAGAGGAGGGCGAGTGAAGGACCTCCGCACGCCCCATGGATATCTTCTGGCTTATGCTACCCCACTCTGAAGGTGATACGTCGGTGGGGTCTGGGAGTGTGGGAGATCAGGACCCAGTCAAGGCAGTTCCTTGATAAACGGGTTCTGTTGACCCATTTCCAGAAGCCTCTGGCGCTCAGGGACTGCCCAGGTCGGGATCTGAGGGTGGGGTTGTACCTTTTAAACATGAAAAGGATCCCCCAGAAGTTTTGGGACTTGGCCTGGCGCTGCTTTCAGGGGAAGCTATATCTAAGGGACAACCTGAAGTGCAGGAACTCTGATGACCGGGGATGTCCCCGAGAAGAGTGCGGGGACATGCTGGAAAGCATGGACCACTTCCTGCTTCATTGTCCCTTTAATATAGGGGTTTACAACAGGGTGGGTGCTTCCATCGGCTGGAGTCAACTTGCCGGCCTAACCTATCCGGAGTGGGCTTATGGGGCATTCAGGAACCTGGGTGGCCGAGAACGGGGCACTTTATTCTTAGTTAGTTTAGTGGTTAGGTACTACACGTGGAATGCACGGTGTTTAGTGTCGACCCAACAGAAAATCCTCTCTGAGGTGGAGGTCTGTAAGAACATCACTGGTGACCTCAGGAAGATCAGGTCTTTGGAGTATGGCATTCTTGGTACCAGTAGGGCTTCTCTCCTGTGGAGAGGTTTTTCTTTTGATGTGCCCTAGGTACTAGACCTTTTTAGGTAGAGTACCTTTATTTTGGTTAGGGGCAGTGTTATAGGGATAGTGATAGGGTGAGAGCAGGGTCAGTTTTAATGGAGGGATAGAATTAGGGAAAATTGTAGGGGGGATAATGCATGTGCACGCTAGCTTTTTGTTTTGTTTTAAGCTGATATGGTATGAAGGGCTTACAGGCGACCAAACTTGGGCCTAAGGTGGCTTTGGTTCAGTGTGTATATGTTAGTATGTATAAGTTTGTGTGTAAGTTGGTTGGGAGGAGTGCTAGGTGGGGAGGGTGTATTTGTGGGTGGTGGTGTTTTGCTTTTGTTTTGGGGACCTGACATGGGTCAGTTAGGGACAGGTCTTTGTGTACGAACGGTATGGACTCTAACCCATGTGCAGGAGGGGTGGTGTGGGAGAGGGTACAGTTTTAGTGTAGGGATTTTGGTAGGGTTTTCTATTGTTTTTGTAGGTTTTCTGTAGTGTATATATATTTATTTTTAGTTAAATACTATATTATTATGTTCATGTGATTTTGTATGTATATTGTTTATATATTGTTTTCATTTTTTCTATATTACAGCATTACAGTAGTCATGGCAGTCGGACCAGTTATTATGTTACGTGGTTTACTTGATTTTATCATGTTGTTACGTTGTTTATTTTTGGTTGAATTTTTTTAAAATTTTTTAAAATTTTAAAAAAAAAATTTGTAGCCAGGTAGTGCTAAATTTTATGTTCATGTTTATATTTTGCTAAGCCAAGTTGTGCTTATATATATATTTTTTTTTTGTGTTTCCCGAATATGGATGGTTTTGAGTTGTAGCCAGGTAGTGCTAAATTTTATTTTCATATTTTGATAAGCCAAGTGCTATTTTTATGTTCATTTTTGGTATGCGTGTGAGTGTGGTTCGGTTAGGTGGGTTGGCATATTTTAGGTTTTTGCAAAGCTGGGCTGGCCGGTTAGGCAGGCTTTTGTTTTTGTTCTTTGGTACCAGTGTATTTCTTATTTATGTTACAGCTGGTTAAGCTTGTTTTGTGTTTTTGTATAAGTTTTGTACTTTTATAATAAAAAGAGAGTGTCAGCAGAGAGCACTGTGGTCAGAGAGAAAAGAACTACTCAACTTCCTCTGGAGCATACAGCAGCTGAAAAGTACTGGAAGGAATAAGATTTTTTTAAATAGTAGTAATTTACAAATCTGTTTAACTTTCTGCCAACAGTTGATTTGAAAAAAAAAAAAAAAAAAATTCTACCTGAGTACGCCTTTAATGCCACAACCAACAATTCAACACAAACATACAACTCCTCACAAGCAGCAGCAAATAAATATAAATCATATAATGTTCATGTAGTAAGCATTATGTTGGTTGTACACCATGTACACTCAAGAAAATAATATCAGAAAACTTTTACAATAGCAAAAGAGGCCATGACAAAATGTTTTAAGTGCACTTCAAGGAACATTACAATAGCCACATTAATCTCTAGTCAACCCGCGATGTACATGATCTTTGCTAAGCCCTGGTACTAAAGCACACAGCGATGTACATATATGTTGTGAGGGTTCACAATCTATGAAGTGGATGCAGAATCTCCTTTCACATCATAGATATTTGCTTGTTCTGTCCACACTAGGACTGCGTGGAAATGCGCCATAGTCAAAGACTGCAATACATTTCCGTGTTTCTGCTGTGAAAATACCCCCGTGTGCACAGTGCAGCAGAATCTAATTGAAATTAATGGGAATTTCCCAGTGGAATGTTCTGCGAAATATCACTTGGAAATTCCGCCATGTGAACATGGCCTTAGTCAATGGTTTCTTGAGGGCATCTTTCATCTTTAAAGAACATGTGTATAATCATAAATCTTATGATTGGTCACACAAATATCCTCAATAAGGTCTAATAGGTTACACATTTAGACAAAATTGTTGATACCCTTCTGCTGAAGACAGAATAACCCACAATGCTCGCTTGAATAATTTGAAACTAATAATATTTACCAAAGTAAAAGAATAAACAACCACTGTAACGACCAGAGCATTAAGTAAAATTGTCTTTATTAATCACAAAATGACATAAAGTTCAAAAAATTATAAAAAAACAGCAAAGGGTATAGAGAAAACCGAGATAGGTACTCGGGAGTGATACTACTGGGGTTTAGCAAGAGTAAACCCCATATGGCATGCATAGAAAATCCATACGTAACAGACTCAAATGAGAAGTTTGTATATTAGTGGTTGGACACATGAACGGACCTGTATTATCAGAACATGCAAAACTATGGACATGTGTCAATGTAAATGCCGAACCATGAATCCACCAATTCCCCCTAAATAGGCAGTGGATCATCTAGATCAATACTGAATAAAGTGGTTAGTGCACATGAACCAAAAAAATAGAAAACGATCGGGTTATACCTATAGGCCGAGGAAAAACCAACAACCAAAAATGCATGCAGAGTATACACAGTGTCTCCCCAATCCCCAATAAAAGATATTAAGTGATACACACCTGAAGATAAGAAACAGCTTGAGCACATCTATGTATGTGCACCGTCTGACGTAACTGTGTATGTCCTAATGAGATAACACAGATGGGGTGTTCCGTGGACTGGTTAGGATGGTGTAAATTTTATTGACAACCTCAATTAAACCAATTAGTGAACCCTCCCACCCCCCCCCCCCCTTACAAATAGTTGAAGAATTCCCCAGCCCCCTTGTCTTTTTTTCTGCCCTCCGGACAGATTTTGACTGGTGCAGGTCCAGTTTCTGGACCCCTTCTTTTCCTCCTTTCGTTTTTGGAGGTTTCTTTATTGACATACCTTCTGGGCATGTTTTGTCCACTTACTCTGCTGCTTTGCAGCTCCCTGTATCTTTTTTGCCGGCTCTGGCTCTTCATGTGTGCCTATGTATCCCTGTCGGGGATTTTGTCCTCCTGTGAAAGCGCTCTGTGCTCAGTGGTGAGAGCAAGTCGTGTCAGCGCTTGGCGTCCTACGTCACTTCCAATTTTCCACCGGGATGTTCCTCTAAGCTCCTAAGTTCCTGGGGCCAAAAGATTCTTAAGGATCTCTGTTCAAGTTCAGGGAGTTCTACGGCATTATCAGTTTGTTGTCCTCCCATTTAGAATTTCTTCGGCCCCACACGCATTTACCAAGATAGTAGTCTCCGTGGCGGGAGTGTTGAGACTTCAGGGACTAACCATAATCCCTTACCTAGACGATTGGCTTCTCAAAGCCTCCTCTCTACCAATCATATCCCAACATATTCAGACGGCTGTATCCCTCCTTCATCAGCTGGGTTGGATAATCAATTGGAACAAATCCAATCTCCAACCAGCCACCTCAGCGAAATTCCTGGGGTTCTTTCTGGACTCTGTAGCGATGACAATTTATGTAACTCCCGAAAGAAAGCTACGGGTTCAGCATACAGCCAAATCTCTCTTAGTTTCCAAGAAGGTTACAATTCACTATCTAATGAGAATGTTGGGTCTAATGTCAGCGACTCAAGAGGTGGTACCTTTGGCACTTTGGCACTTACGTCCGCTTCAGTCAGAAGTATTAGCCAAGTGGGATCACAGTCCAGTGGGACTAAATTCTGTGCACTCCCTGTCTCCTTAAGTCCGGTCCTCCCTGAATTGGTGGTATCACCTTCAGGACAGCAAGTCTTTGATCCCACCTGTGTGGATCATACTGACCACAGACACATCACTTGTAGGTTGGGGAGCTCACTTATTGGACATGACAGTCCAGGGGACCTGGTCTCTACAGGAGAAGATACTATCTTCAAATCTCCTGGAAATGAGGGCCATCAGTCTGGCCCTATTTCATTTTGCGCCTCATATTCAATGGAAGGCGGTAAGAGTTCAGTCAGACAGCATTACTGCTGTACTGTACATCAACAAACAGGGAGGCATGAGGTCACAAAGTCTTCTGAGAGAGATAGGTCTGATTCTGGATTGGGCAGAATTGAACCTCACCATTTGTCGGCCGTTCATACCCGGGGAACTCACAATGTCATAGCAGACCACTTGTGCAGGGGTCTTTCCACTGGAGAGTGGTCTCTCCATCCAGACATCTTTCATCAGATCACACTCAGGTGTCCTGTGGCGGAAGACGCTCTCTGAATCCCATGGAGGTTCAGGCTGGCCTACATCTCCCTCCCTCTTCCTTGATTCCAAGGGTATTGATGAAAATCAGGCAGTACAAAGTCTCTGTGAAAGCCATCATTCCATACTGGCCCAAAAGAGCTTGGTTCACTCAACTCATTCAAATGAGTCAAGGTCAATTTTGGAGGCTTCCCCCAGGGTAAGCAATAGTGTCAGGGGACACTGACAGCTGCTCGAACCTACAAATGTTCAACCTGACGGCCTGGAGGTTGATCAGTCCCTTCCACACTTAGAAGGGTTTTCAGGGGCGATCTTGAGGACTCTATTGCACTCCAGATCTGAAGCTACTACAAAAGCTTATGAAAGAATTTTGAACATTTTTTCGTCATGTGTCGCCTGCGCCAACTATCCTCCAAGAATCCTTCCATCTCTACCATTCTTCAATTCCTGCAAGACAGATTGGACAAAGGATTTTCATCTTCCACCCTTAAAGTGCAAGTTCCTACTATATCGGCTTTCCTCAATAGGTCCCTTTCTCAAGACCCCCTGATTAGAAGATTCCTGAAAGGAGCATCTAGAATTAAGCCTACAGTCATTCGACCTATCCCTGCTTGGGATTTATCAGTCATGCTCAGGAGGTTATCATCTCGCCCATTTGAGCCTTTGGTACAACAATCCCACCCTTTCCTTCTTTCTGTTTTTTTATAACTTGTATATTATACAAGGGGGCTAGGGTATTCTTCCCCTATTTTACGGGGGGGAGGGGTGGGAGGGTCCACTAATTAGTTTAATTAAGGTGGTCAATAAAATTTTCGCCGGTCCTAATCAGTCCACGGGGGCGGAATACTCCATCTGTGCCACTTTTAGGACTAAGGGAAAGCAAATTATCATTAGAAATTGACGGGTATCGGCGTCTGATGTAACTTTGTGTATTAGCCATACCTAGAAGTATGGCACACATACACAGAGGCTCCAGAAATATGGTCGCCAATGTGCAAGAAAAAGAAGCAGGGAAAATGGCCGCGGTAACTTGCGCATGCGTCCTACATACAGAATGGTCCACACCAAAATTGCTGGGACCAAAGAAGGTAAAGGGGCTACAGAAAGATGGCGCCAACACTGCACATATCTCACACGAATGATCCAATGATTCAAAAGAAGAGGAAAGGGGAAAACAGTCTAACAGAGTGCAAGGAAGGAAGGTGCAATGGGGAGAAAAAATGGGTAAGAAAGATAATAACATGAGAGCATGTGAATAAATATGCATAAATAGTATATATAAGGTATAAAAATATGTGTATATATTCTTTAAAGTGCAAAATGCCTTCATACTTAAAAATACCAGAGCATATAAGTGACACAAATTACTAAGGAGTGGAGAGTGAAAAGTGCAAAACAAGATACAAAAAATATTTAAAATAAATATAATACATCACAGCACCAAAACCAGCAAAAAAAAAAAAAAAAAAAAACCTGGAAAAAAAGTATATGTGAGATCACAAAAAATTATTATTGAATTAGACAATTAAACGCCCCCACTTTTCCACCTTCCCCCCTTTCCCCCCCCCTTCCCTCTCATCTGCACTTTAAGGACTTTAAGGTATATATACTCTTTTTATCCAAATATAAACCACTACTATATGACAATCTATTACATATATTTTCAACATTATAGTATATATATATATTTTTTTTTATTCATTAATATGGTTTTTATAGTTCTTACATATTTAATACATCTGGCACACATTAAACACTAAATACTATCTTATATATTTTCATTTATCATTGGCTGTTTGACTTGACTTAGTCTGTGACCATGTACTCATTGGTGCATTCGTGTGAGATATGCGTTACTGCAGCCATTTTTCCTGCCTCTTTTTCTTGCACATTGGTGGCCATATTTCTGGAGCCTCTGTGTATGTGTGCCGTACCTCTAGGTATGGCTAATACAGGAAGTTACGTCAGACACCGATACCGGCGCACAAACACAGATGCACTCACGCTGTTTCTTATCTTCAGGTGTGTACCACTTAATGTCTTTATTCTATTGGCTCCCCCTTATATATCTAGCTGGTTTTTGGGGGTGCCCCCTAGTGTCTCTGTCAACCTTTCAGTTTAGACACAACTTCGAACAGGGTATCTTTCCATCTGTTAGCCAGTTTGTGTTTTCAAAGCACACCTAAATTCTGGAGAACTGTATCTCCTTCTCAAATCTCCCGATGTCTCAATTTAGCATCATACCTTCTTTTGTTCCGTTCTTCCATTTTTGCTGCAGCTTGGGTGGCCAATTCATAGGCCCGATGAAGGTTTTGTTTGAGGTTCCTCATATATTGAAAGTGTGAGGTTGACTCTATTCCATCAGCAGACACTCCCAACCGGGCATCTATCGGTAATCGGGCTTCTCTTTTGAACATTAGGAAACGGGGGGAAAACCCTGTAGATTCATGCCTTGTACAGTTGTATGCGTGGACCATGGCTTCCACATGCTTATTCCAAGATCGCTTATCAACTTGCTTGAGAGTCCCTAGCATGTCTAGGAGGGTCGTATTGAACCGTTCTGGCTGTGCATCATACTCCGGATGATAAGGTGTGGTTTTGGACTTATGCACGTGTAACATGTCCAACATTTCCTTGATTAACTTGCTCTCAAAGTCTCTACCTTGGTCAGAGTGTATCTGATTGGGTATTCCATAGTGCATAAAATACTTCTGCCAAAGAACTTTGGCTACAGTCACAGCCTTTTGATCTTTCGAGGGGAAAGCTTGAGCATATCTTGTAAAGTGATCTGTTACCACCAGCACATTCCCAATCCCCACTGTATCGTTTCAATGCAGAGATAGTCCATGCACACAAGATCCAGGGGTCCCATACTACAGCGTCTTCCTCTGGATATATCTTCTGCAGGTCTTTACATGTTGCTCGACATGTTCCCTCATGCGAGGCCAATGGAACCGATCTTGTATTAGGTCATAGGTCTTGTCCACTAGTGTTGCTAGCGAATATCGCATATTCGCGAATTCGCGAATATTCGCGAATATAGCACTATATATTCGCAATTACGAATATTCGTTTTATTTTTTTTCTCAGTACACATGACAGTGATCATCCCTCTCTGCTTCCAGCTTGTGTGGTGTAAAGAAGTCTCTAATACTACTGTGTGAGACTGGCGTACGAATTTTCGTATACGCGAAAATTTGCATATGCGAATTTTCGCATATGCAAATTTTCGCATATGCTAATTTTCACATGTGCAAATTTTGCATATGCAAATTTTTGCGAATGCTAATTTGCGCATATGCAAATTTTCACGTGTGCGAAAATAAAACGCAAATATTATGAATATGCGAATTTAGCGAATATATGACGAATATTCATCCATATATTTGCAAAATATTGCGAATTCGAATATAGCCTATGCCGCTCAAGACTATTGTCCACCCTGAGATGCTCATGTTGATCGTGGAGGGCTCTCAGGATCATGCCCTGGTATCTGTGTGGTAGTGCCATTGTTTTCTGCCAGGGTGATCATGATACTCCACAACCTTATAGAGAACTCCATCTTCCAGGTGTAGTCGGCTCCATTCTCTTCGGTAAAACTCTCTTTGACTCACAGGGTGAGAAGTCAGCAATTTAGGATTCTTCGTGCCCTGAGAACTGTCCCAATATACCAGTCCTGTGCTTGAGCCTTCCTCTTGTCTTCTGTGATTATGCTGGACTACTGTTGAAGCATGACTGGAGCATGGAACACCTCGGGCACTGCTTCGGGGGAGTGACTAATAGAGTCTATCCCTCTTAGCTCAGCAAATTCCTCTTGATTCTCAGCCACTACATATGTTTGACAAAAGGCTCCCACCCCCGGTCCAGGGGTCTCTTCCCATTCCTCTTCTTTTTGGTGAGGAGGGAGTCCAGGTCTGCGGGACTGGGCATCTGGATTAACATTCTTGGGGCCGGGCTTGTATTTCAGACTGAAACTGTAGTTTGACAAGGTAGCCAACAATCTATGTCCTGTGGCAATCAGCTTGGCTGTAGTCTGAATGTAGGTGAGTGGATTGTTATCAGTCCTTACTTCAAATGTTGCTCCATACAAATAGTCACACCGCTTATCCACAATGGCCCACTTGAGTACTAGAAATTCCAACTTATGAACTAGATAGTTCTTCCCAGCACCCGTAAGACTTCTACTTATGTAAGCCACTGGTCTTAATCCTTCTGGATAACTTAGTTGCAATACACCCCCTAGGCCTTCCATACTGGCATCCACATGGAAGATATATTGTTTCTCAGGGTCTGCATATGCCACGACAGGGGCTTCTGTAAGCCTCTTCACATCCTGAAGTCCATTTCTCTCCAAAGGGATCTTTAAGACATGGTGCCTTAGCACCCCCTACTTCAGAGGTAATCTTCAGCAGGTCATGTAACTCTCGAGCAATCTTCGAGTAGTCTTTCACAAACCTTCCATAGTAACAAGAGAAACCAAGGACCACAATTCGCTGATGTTATTGGGTCTTGGCCAATTTAACACTGCTTCAATCTTAGCTGGGCATGTGGCTACTCCTTCAGCAGAGACTATGTGCCCTACGTAAGTGACAGAGTTCTGGGCAAACCAGCATTTGTCCACTGATAGCTTTAGGCCCTCTGCTTGAAGTCGATTCAACACCTTCAACAACCTCTGTTCGTGCTCCTCTGGTGTCTTCCCGAACACAATTACATCATCCAGATACACTAGACACTCTTTGGGATTCATATCCCCCACAGTTTTCTCCATCAGCCTCTGAAAGATAGCAGGAGCTGTGAATCCTTGGTGGAAGAACCCCAAGGGACAGATGTAAGCTGTCTTCTCCTGATCCTCCTTCATCATGGGTACTTGATAATACCCCGATCTCAGGTCAAGGACACTGAACCACTGGCTGCCAGATAGGGCGTTCAGCAGATCCTCTATCCGGGGCATGGTGTACTGATCAGGTTCAGTCCTCTTGTTCAGAGTACGATAGTCCACGTACAGCTGAACTGCACCATTCTTTTTCCTCACTACTACAATGGGTGAAGCATAGGGACTCCTGGACTCTGTGATGATGCCAGCTCCTTCCATCTGCTGGGGTATGTCCCAGAGATCTTCCACATCTCGACAGGGTATTCTTCTTGACCTTTCTCTGAAAAGAGTAGGATCAGAAAGTATTATAGCATGGGTGGCACTCTTAGAACACCCCACGTCCATTTCTGCTCTGGAGAAAACTCCCTCTTGAGCAACTAGTTTAGAACGAGGCTGTCTTTCTCTTGTTGTGGTAGAGGAGAATCTTCCAAATGAAAATCTTCCAGTGCTTTCATATTATCCTTCTGTTCTGCACTCACAGACATGAATGACAAAACTTGATCTAATAGGTGTATCACACCAATTTTCTGACGATGATCAATCCGGACTTCTGTGGGGGTTAAGTTCTGTACCATCACATGAAAGCTCTGACACCAATTTTTGTGCCAATCTTTCACCCCTTCTTCTGATCCTCTTCAGGCAGAGACTCGATAAGATATTATCCAGTTCCCCCAACATTTCACGGTGCATTGAGGCTATGGCTCATAAGGTTTTGGTCTCATCGGGCTTCACAAATACAGTTTCTGTCCCTGAATAGTGGCAAGACCCTGGTTTCATTTCAAGGGCTAGTCATTTGCACTCTTTCCCTAGGACATGGCTGAACTCCATCAGTCGGGCTAAAGAAACATCTCCCACTTCTGTTAGGTAGGCCCTGAATACATCCTGTACCATCTTTGCATTAGTACTGAAGATTATTGGGGAGCACACTTTCTTGGCTGCAGGGCATATGATAGCTTCCAGCTCCATAGGACAAATCATCCTGGTGTTTAACTGGGGAATAGTTATGGTCACTTTTATTCATCCCTCCACGGGTTGAGCTTGAGACCCCATGCCCCATAGCTGAAACTCTCCTGCAGGTTCCATGGGAATGTGTTTCAAATGACATTTATAGAAGTCTTTGTAGTCCCTGTATCTAGCAATGCTGAAGCATGAATTCCTTCCACTTGCATGTGTATCAAAGATATAGGCCCAATCTTGGCCCCTACGGATAGACTATGTGTAGGCCTGTTCTTCTTTTGCTTGTAAGACCTGGTCATTTGAGTCTCCTTGAGCTCGGTTGCCAGCACCTCTTTCTTTGTTGCCCCCCCCCCTCCAGGGGAAGGATCTGCTCTCTCTGGTGGTGATTTGCATAAAAGCTCCAATTCAGCCTCCTCTTTCTCTTTCCGTAGAGGAGGTGGACACATCTGGTCTTCCAATTTCCTGGCTGTATTTATTAATGTGGAATAGGGCAGAACTTTATCATCCAACTTGTCTCTCAGCAGAATCATAACTGGATTATTGGTCAAACCACCTCTCTTAACTTGCTTAGATAGCCGAGCATCCAACTCAGAGGTGGTGACTACTCCAGCGATAGGTGTAACTGGTTGATATAGTCAGTGGCTTTTTCGTGTTCCTTCTGCTTAGTGGTTAGGAACTTAACCAACAGATCATCCAAATCTTCTGATTTTCCTTAAGCGTCCTGTAAAACTTGCAGATGGTCGGGCACAGTAGCTTGCCCGTTCACTCCCTTGCACAGTCGTATCATGTCTGTACCTGGAAAACAAAGACTCTCCACCAATTACTGTTTCTTTATGGTATCAGTACAAGACCATTCCTCCAACAATAGCATTATCCTTCCAGACCTCAAAAGGCTCTTCTCCTGGAAGTACAGGCTGATTCCCATAAAAAACCTTTAGTTTTCGGTAACTATGGGTGTGGTTTGCTGTCACTATGGCCTCTGAGAGCTTTCGTAGTATGTCAGATACATCACTTCTTCCTGTAGATGTGCTACTCAATACAGGGTTGTCTTGTTTCTGTAATGTTGGAGATGGGGAAGACTCTGTTTTAGGAGTAATCACCCCCTGTTCTCCAGTAGGGCAGGCAGCTTATTTAGGAATGGCCTTTCCAGAGATGGGAATCAGGGGCTTTTCTGCATAATAGTCTTTTGGTCCTAACCCAAAGGGTTGTTGTGGTGAGACCGTTTCATTCTTATCAGGGAGGGCCTACAATAAGGACCATGCTTCATCTGTGGCTCCATACAAATGAATGTTGATAGGCCTCTCATGGTCTCTCAGATCTCCATGACAATATATTAACATGTACATGTGGCCATCAGGATCTTGCAGGATATCCCTGACAGTCGTCATTTCCATTCCCAGTCAGATTTCCATACACAAGATGACATGGCTCATCTCACAGCAGGCTGGTACTTGGCATAATACTACGGTTTGCTGTAATGGTACATTCCATTGCTGGGCCCACTCTGTTGCAAAGGAGGGAGTGGGCCGGGGACTTAACTTATTCTCACTGACTGTACCCCAATTTAATATCTCAGCAGTGCCTCCATATCTAGTGGGTTTTTGGGGGCGACCCTAGTGTCTCTGGGGTCCCTTACCCTAGCTACCTCACTATGCCTGACAGGCGGATCCTGAGCCTCCGTTATCTGGGAGCTGGGGTACATGCTGCGGCTGTGCCTTGACCCAGTGGAGCATCTGGGATAAGGATGTTAGGGCCCCCTGGAAACATACTTGGTACAATGAGACTGACACAGCCTAATGTGAACTAACTTTATATAGTAAGTAGCAAATGAACGACATACATAGGATAATACAATAATGTAACATAGATAGGAATGCAATGTGGATTTTCCTCACGCACCCACTAGCACACCTGCGGCCCACCCCCTTATCTTCGCCCTAATGGCCGTTGGTGCACATAGGAGTGTTTGGGCCCTTATAAGTCTTGCTCCACAGTGTCACTGAAGCAGCCGGTGCTGTGTAATCTCCGCCACTGGACCTCAGAGTCTTTACTTTGAGTAAGGAGACAGATGCCCTGTAGTGGAACAGGAAGAGGCTTTAGGCTTACCTTCACAACACCATTTACCAGGTCAGTCCAGCAGCAGTCTCCTCTCACTGTATTCCCCAGACATCTGGACTCAGTGCTTGTCTCTGCCAGCATCATCTCAGCAAATTCTCAGGCACAGGACCTATGTGATGTCGCAATCATGTGACCAAAGTCTCCTCCAATCAGCATCATATCTTATGAAATGGCTGCTAATCATGTGATCACAGCTCCAGTCTTTATTAACAGCATACTAGTTCATTTGTGGTCTCCATCCGCCATCTACTGGGCATTTCAAATAATGCAGTCAACTCCACAGGGGTTACATATAAATACTGTCTCCACCAGTTGCCCACCACTCCTGATCGGCGAAACGCGTAGGGGTGTGTTGGGCAACTGGGGTTTGGGGAGACACTGATCGCTGTGTATACTCTGCATGAATTTTTGGTTGTTGGTTTTTCCTCGGCCTATAGGTATTACCCTATTTTCTGTTTTTTGTTTTGTTTATGTGCACAGGCCACTTTATTCAGTATGGATCTAGATGATCCACTGCCTATTGGATCTAGATGATCCACTGCCTATTTAAGGTTCGGCATTTACATTGATACATGTCCATAGTTTTGCATGTTCTGATAATACAGGTCCATCCATGTGTCCAACCACTGATATACAAACTTCTCATTTGAGTCTGTTACGTATGGATTTTATATGCACACCATATTGGGTATACACTTTCTAAACCCCACAAGTATCACTCCCCAGTACCCATCTCTGTTTTCTCTATACCGTTGCTGTTTTTAATACTTTTCTGAGATTTCTGAAGTGGCCAGCAATGAGTCCAGATCTAAACCCAATTGAACACCTGTGGAGAGATCTTAAAATTGCTGTTGGGAAAAGGCGACCTTCCAATAAGAGAGACCTGGAGCAGTTTTCAAAGGAAGAGTGGTCCAACATTCCGGCTGAGAGGTGTAAGAAGTTTATTGATGGTTATAGGAAGCCACTGATTTCAATTATTTTTTCCAAAGGATGTGCAAGGACCCAGGACGTACCTGTAGGTCCTGAGTCCACTCCCATTCTGTAATGCGGGGCCACGGGGGCCACGTCATAGCGGCCCGGACCCGTGGCTAATAGCGTGCAGCACTGATCGCATTACTGCGCGCTATTGACCCTTTAGACGTGGCACTCAAAGTTGAACGCCACGTCTAAAGTGAAAGTAAAACCATGCCGGTTCTGCTGGACCTTTGGAAACTATTATTGTATCGGAGCTGGGGCGGCTGGATGACCCTCTGCTAATCTGCTTTTTTTTTTCTCTTGGAAGATAACTTTTAGAAATGCATACAATCAGGAAATATTAGAGTATATACAGTTATCAAAACAGTTCTTTTATACAGTTCTTCAATATATGAATTTCAATACAAACCTAAACTATAATATCGGGAAAAACTAGAACAATATTGTAAGCCTTTCCTGAATAAGTCTGCTTCCTTACATTGTCAATTAAGACTTATTATTTTTTGAAAAGGGATAAAAGAGAACTAATTATAACATGAAGTAGGGTGGTGATCAAAAAAGAATATTAATGGGTAAAAAAAAAATCAGTACTTATTTCAAGTAGTGGGTGTTTTCTTCTATCTTCGTCTTATTATGGTGGTAGCAGGGAACATCATCCCAGTAACAATACATATCCAGCAATAGATGACATTTTATGATCCTATTCATTATTTATTCTGTTACAGAAGTCCTGTAGATTTGGTCTATTTTTCAATTAGACTATCCACTTACTTGCAGGTATTGTGCGAAGCTGTAGGCGCATACAGCAGGCCCTCTGCACTATTGTAGTGGTCAACAAAAGACAATGATTACATTCTACAAAGCGTTAGAGGAGATGTCAGTACAATGGGCACAAGCAATGAGTGGCATAATCACTTTCTGTTAGATATCTGCTAGAATAACATGAACTGGAGCACACGGCTAGCTTTGAAGTTCATTTTTATTTTAACATCAAATGCTCTGTAAGGTTTATATTTCACAGGTTTGAAGTGTAAATTTACACCAAACCTGGGTCAAGAGATAATTTAACTGAACATTGAGGGAAAATATGTTTGTGGTTTACCTTTCTCTAAAGTGACACATTGGGTCTATTTAAGCAATTCCTTAAATGTTAATCTTGATGGTAAAATTACTTGAAAAAACAAGATTTTAGACATAAGAGATGTTTCTCAAGACCCGTTTCTCACATGTTGGTATTAAAAAGTCCCCATCAGCGCACGCCTCCACATAAATCCCAGTGCATTCCAGGCTGCCCCTGTCACCTAGCTGAAATCTATGCCTGCACTGAGAATTTAGTTCAATTTTTCACCTGACGAAAATGTTTATTTATTGGGCGTGTCAATGACACCATGCTGACTTTAGTATTGCCACGCTCACTTTGTCCCCTGCTCCTCCCCACTTGCAAAATACAGTGCAACATGACAAAAAGTTAAAATTTTGAACTAAGCGGATGCTTGAACCAAATTTTTGTGACTATTTAAGCCAGACAAAAAGATGATAAATCCATCCCATTGTGGTTTTTCATGATGGAGAATTTCTTGAGAAGACATATTAGATCCAAAGTCAAGCTTTTGATATACATGGATGATCCATCATATTAAAACCATGCACCTTATATTGCAGAGGTTCCCCCCAAGCCAGTATAATGGCTCTGACCCATCAAAGCATGAACTCCACAAAACCTCTGAAGGTGTCTTGTGACATCTGGCACCAAGAAGTTAGCAACAAAACACTTTAAGTGGCATTTTCATCTTGACAGTTATAACATATCCATCAGATGTGTTCATACATCGTGTAACTCATGGGGCAAAGTTGTTTACGCAACTCCATTTAAAGTCATTGGGAGTTGTGTACAATAAGTAAAACAGCCTTTTTGGCTGTTTTTGGCTTCCTGACCACCTCTAGCTGCTGCTTGCAGGCCAAAGGGGAGACAGGTGCAGGTCCCTGAGGTGGGACCCACATCTATGATATATCCTATGGATATGTCATAAATGTTGAGATGGAGATTCCATGATTGGACTTGATTAAGATCTGGGGAACTTAGAAGCCAAGTCAAAATATTGAGTTCTTTGTCATGTTTTTCAAACTATTCCTAAATACTTTTGCAGAAAGACAGAATGCGTTATTTTGCTGAAAGAGGACATTAGGGAATACATTGCCAAGAAGGGGGTATTTCCAGTAATGGTTTTTGTCAGTTACAAACGCATGAATGTTAGGAGCGTAAGTCTTTAAGCAGAACATTGCCTAGAGCATAACACTGCTTCCATTAGCTGGCCTTCTTCCCAAAGTGCATCCAGGTGCCAATTCTTATTCAGGTAAGTATATGCACTTGGCCACGAAAACATGATTTATCAGACTAGAAAACATTCTTCTATTACTTCTTTTTTTCAGTTCCAATGCTTATGCACTCACTGAAGGTACCATTCGCAGTAAACAGGGGGAAGCAAGGGCAGCTCTGCAGCTATGCAGCCCCGTACCTAGAGACCTTATGCACTCACTGAAGGTACCATTTGCAGTAAACAGGGGGAAGCAAGGGCAGCTCTGCAGCTATGCAGCCCCGTACCTAGAGAGCTGCAAAGCATTGCCTGTTTTGATATTTTTTAGTCAGCAATAACTTTACAACTATTTGTGCTATAATAGTTTTTTTTTTTGTTTAAAATCAGACCAAAACATTTGCTATACACATCATTGGATATGTTGCCATTTCACAGGTTGTCCTTCCTTGGACAACATTTGGTAACTACTTTTTGGAGAATAATTACATCGCTGGTTATGTATCCTAAATCTATAGGGACAGAAGGTTGATCCAGGGATTTATTCTGATGCCATATTTGGAGTCGAGAAGGAATTTTTACCTCTAGTATGAAGGTTTTTTCCCTTCCTCTGGATCAACTCAGCAGGGACTCATTAGCGCTATAGATTGAACTTGATGGACTCTGGTCTTTTTTCAACCTTATGAACTATGTAACTATGTAACCACTGCATATTGGGAATATTCCTGAACATCTACCTCATTGAAGATTTCCTAGCCCAGTCTTGTGACCAGTACAATTTGGTCTTTGTCAGAGTATCTTAGATTCAAATGCTTTTTCATGTTCCCTGCACATGAACTTCAAGAACTGATTGCTCATTTGCTGTCTAGTATACACAAGCCCTTGACAGGTGCCATTGTCATGTGATAAACAATGGCATTCAATTTACCCAGTGCAAAACAATTTGTGCCTTCTCTTACTTGGATACTTGTCTTTCTTACCTACTTAGTTGGCAACACTATAGCCTCTTCAACACTACAACCTTAAAACTATTACTGCTCAATACTATATGCTCTACAACATTGCACCCTCATAACTTTTATGATTACATTATAGCCTCTACAACCATGAAACCATCAAGCAAGACAAGACTTCTTACATTGTTTGTGTCCATTGTTTAGATACAAAAGCTAAAATATCAAATTGTATCATATCTATTTTATAGAGGCTGAGAGGGAAATGTAAAACAGGAATTCAAAGTGGGAGAGAAAAGTTGGCACTACTGGTATGATATATTCAACTTCCACAAATTAATGGTTTGGTGGATAGCAGCGTTTAGACAGCACATAAATGGTGGTGCAATGCCCCAAAGCTGAGCAGTAGCAATAATATCAATTGTAGAATGAAATAGGCTGCATTCACCGGTCCTTTTCTTTAGTGCTTTATTCAGGAAGAGTGGGGGTACATGTAGCGGGTGCTTTCAAAGGCTGGAGCAACATTTGGTTTGCACCGTTCAGCGCATTATCTGGCTCTCTATTGACCCTTCATTACATCGCTTTATAAATGCATAGGTTCTCACCTGTGGTGCTAAATGCCATTCCGGGTCAAGCGTTGTCCTCTTCCATACCTGCTGTGCCCTCACTGGATCCAAGCGGCGATTCCGGAAGTCGCCACGCTCGCCGAGTCATGTGATCCGGCTCATGTGACCGCCGCCGTGCCCCCCTGCACTGAAAGATAGACTCCCACTACAGTGAAGCAGCGCCGGCGTCACTGAGGTGCTGAACACATGACCAGGGCGCTTAGCAACCCCGGATGCCGTTCTCTCCAGCAGCTGCGCACTGCAGGAAAGAAAACAATGAAAGGGGATGCGCCTTTAGATTTTAACCCTGGATGTACTGAAGGGAAATTAAAAATAACACTTTATGTGAAATATACTTACAAAATTACATAAATGGTTACAACACTGCTAGCAAAACATTTAGAGAAATACTGACATATCTGTTTTATCATTCAGACCTGGGGGGCCCATGGCGTTTGTTCGAAGGATCCATTTTGCCTCCTGTTGAAGTAATAATTTATTTCTATCGCCTCCATTGTCGGGGCAATCGACCGTTTTGAGGCCGATGAATCTAAGAACATTTGGGTCCCCTCCATGTATGTTCTTGACGTGTTCTATCAGGCGAGGTGATCATTTTCTCGTGCGGACAGATTTTACATTTTCACGGAATCTGTGATATAGACACCTGATGGTTTTGCCAATATAAAAGAATCCGTGAACATTTCAAATCTGTCCGCACGGGAATAGGATCACCTCGCCTGATAGAACACGTCAGGAACATACATGGAGGGGATCTAAATGTTCTTAGATTCACCGGCCACGAAATGGTCGATTGCCCCTATAATAGTGGCGATAGAAATAAATTATTACTTCAACAGGAGGAAAAATGGATCCTTCGAACAAACCCCATGGACCCCCAGGTCTAAATGATAAAACAGATATGTCAGTATTTCTCTAAATGTTTTGCTAGCAGTGTTGTAACCATTTATGTAATTTTGTAAGTACATTTCACATGAAGTGTAATTTTAAATTTCCCTTCAGTGCATCCAGGGTTAAAATCTAAAGGCGCATCCTCTAAATCTAAAGGCGCATCTTTCCTGCAGTGCGCAGCTGCTGGAGAGAGTGATTTCTGGGGTTGCTAAGCGCCCTGGTCATGTGTTCAGCACCTCAGTGATGCTGGCACTGCTCCACTGTAATGGGAGTCTATCTCTCAGTGCTAGGGGAGCACGGTGGCGGTCACATGTGTTACGCCTAGCGCTCCGGGTCCCCGCTCCTCCCCGGAGCGCTCACGGCGTCTTTCTCCCCGCAGCGCCCCGGTCAGTCCCGCTGACCGGGAGCGCTGCACTGTCATGGCCGTCGGGGATGCGATTCGCACAGCGGGACGCGCCCGCTCGCGAATTGCATCCCAGGTCACTTACCCGTCCCGGTCCTCTGCTGTCATGTGCTGGCGCGCGCGGCTCCGCTCTCTAGGGCGCGCGCGCGCCAGCTCTCTGAGACTTAAAGGGCCAGTGCACCAATGATTGGTGCCTGGCCCAATTAGCTTAATTGGCTCCCACCTGCTCCCAGACTATATCTGCTCACTGCCCCTGCACTCCCTTGCCGGATCTTGTTGCCTTGTGCCAGTGAAAGCGTTTAGTGTGTCCAAAGCCTGTGTACCTGAACTTCTGCTATCCATCCTGACTACGAACCTTGCCGCCTGCCCCCGACCTTCTGCTACGTCTGACCTTGCCTCTGCCTAGTCCTTCTGTCCCACGCCTTCTAAGCAGTCAGCGAGGTTGAGCCGTTGCTAGTGGATACGACCTGGTTGCTACTGCCGCAGCAAGACCATCCCGCTTTGCGGCGGGCTCTGGTGAAAACCAGTAGCCTCTTAGAACCGGTCCACTAGCACGGTCCACGCCAATCCCTCGCTGACACAGCGGATCCACAACCCGTAAGCCGAATCGTGACAACATGAGCCGGATCACGTGACTCGGAATCGCCGCTTGGATCCAGCGAGGGCACAGCAGGTATGGAAGAGGACAACGCTTGACCCGGAATGGCAATTAGCACCACAGGTGAGAACCTATGCATAAATAAAGCCATGTAATGAAGGGTCAATAGAGAGCCAGATGATGCACTGATAGGCGCAAAACATATGTTGATCCAGCCTTTGAAAGCACTCGCTACATGTACCCCCACTCTTCCTGAATAAA